>NC_029790.2:10199297-10220480 GCF_000816755.2 Arachis ipaensis | reverse complement strand
ACAAAAATAAATTAAATAAAATACTTTGACTCTAACATTTATATTTATAAATGATAAAAAAAAACACAAATATAACATTCAATCGTACGAAAATTTATAATAGAAATTGTGCAGAGAATTGAACATATATATATATTTTCCTAAAACATTATATATTCATGTAAATCTTATTAGTTGTATAGGTATGTTTATTAAAACTAAATAGACAAATTCTGACCCATGAAAAAATTAATTGTTTATTTCCATTAAAATTTTGCTCGTGTGTCAAACGGGTCGGATGTGCTAAATGCTCAGGGATGATGAGAAAACTAGATTCGGATCACCTTCGTGCGTCTGGATCTTCAGGACCAGTATGTAGGGGAGAAGGTCGAAACTCGAGGTCCTCCCGAGTTGACGATGTGGAATGAAGAGGGGGGGATGCCACCTGCAAAAGGACTCTGACGCTCTAGTTAGTATCCGTACAAAGGTGGCAATTAGGGTAGAGGTTAGGTGACGTATTTCTGGGAGGGGTAGGACCCTCCCCTTATATAGTCTGCACTAGGGCAGGTCCCACAGGAGCAGACCCACCTTCGAGGAAGCTTCCTCCTCAACTGTCAGGTACCTCGCGAGAGGGGTGGTGACATTCGGGCCGCCTCCCGGTTCGGGTCGTATAAGGCCGGCGGGTCGGCCGGTACGTCGGGTTCGGGCAGTGGGCCAGCTGGGCTGGACCAGAATAGTGCCTCAACGCGCCAGCTATGATCGTGAACGCCGTTGTTGGCGCATTCCCTTTTACGCTCTCTCTCTAGTTGGGTTTTCGTGGAGCCGGCCGCTCGTGATAGGGGTATGCCTCCTACGCACGAGTGGGCTTCGTCTGTTTATAGGAAACATCAATTATCGCCTCGTTCTTCGCACCTGACATTTAATGCCATTATAACTGATTTGAAAAGATGGGGAAAAGACCATTACACCCCCGCCTTTTTGCGCTTCCTCTTCCTGCGGTTATCATCCTATTAGCCTCAAAACTCCTTCGCCTTCCCCTCTTTCTTCATCCCCTTCCTATTCATTCCTGCGTTTGCCTCAATTCTTTGTTTCACTCTTCGAATTGATGTTAAAGAATCCCTAGCGCATATTACATCTGATCATTGCTCTTCTTCTACTTATTTCTTGGTAAGTGCTTCACATCCTATTACTATTTTACTGCATTGCTCTTGTGATCCTGCTACTTTTTCCATTTTTCTTTCTGCTGTGACTTGTTTTTATGCACTTCATGCTAGGTAGTTGTTAGAAGGGGTACCATTTAGGCTCATTGTTTGTTTTTTGGTTTGCCATGCATTAGATTGCCATTAGAATTCTGTCCAGTAGGCTGTAGCGCTAATAGGCTGTAGTGATAATTTTGCTTCTTCTGGGTTTCCAACCTCCCGAGCTTATTAACCAAGTGGTGCCCCCACTGTAGGTATGGCACAATGCCCCGCCGCAAGAGCTCCCGTGGACCGATACGTCTGGATTACCTCAGATGTGAAGGACACCCCGTCGCAAATAACTCTAAAGGAGCTCACAGAGTTTCGCCAAACCGACCAACTTTGCGGGGGAGGTCCCAAGGAAGATTGCTATGATGTGTTCGTTCCTACAGACCGGGAGCGGATATGTCACCTTAACTTAAACACCCCCCGAGTCGTTGACTAGATCTAGGTGTACAAGGTGATGTTTACTAGCCTGGGGGTTCACATTCCCTTCTCCCCCTTCGAGATGGCACTACTAAATCGGTGCGACGTGGCGCCGTCGCAGTTGCACCTGAATAGTTGGGCCTCCATCCGATGCTTCGAGATGGTATGCGAGTTCTTGGAGCTGCCGGTCTCGATGGAGGTCTTTTTGTGGTTTTCGTTTTGACTAACCCCTCCAAAGAAATGAAGGCTAAGAAGGGATACATGTTCTTTCGGGCAGCCCAAGGTAGGAGGATCTTTGGCTTGTTCGAAGATTCCTTTCACGACTTTAAGGGGAAGTACTTTAAGGTACGTCTCGCGGAGAGCCAGCATCCATTCTGGCTAACCTTGGAGGGAGAGCACCATATCCCAACCTATTGGAGTTTTGGCGTTGGGGCCAACGCCTTTACGAAGGTGACCTACAAAGGCTTGACCCAACAAAATAAGAACGTTGCTGACGTGCTGTTGGCCATTTTTGGCAAAAATAACGTTAACCTTCATCTCTTGATGGGTGATCGGGAGGTGGCTAGGGCTTATATAGATAAGTTGTCGAGTAATTATTACTGTAGATTCCTCGTGTTTGTTATTTTCTGCTTCATTTTGTAACTCCTCTATCTTCTCTATTTCAGTGCCCATGGCTGCCGAGAAGACAGGCCTTGAGGATTTGATGGATTAGTTTCTCCCTGGGCAAAGTGATAACAGCTCTGCCACCCAAACCATCGAGGCGCCGCCTTCTCCTAATCCTAAAGTTCAGTCAACACCTCCTCCTCCTCCTCTGGGACCCAATTGCCCTGGCACCGCCGTAGCTCCTAGCAGTAGCGTGGTCCCTCCTTCCAAAGAGGAACCCGCCGATGGGTCTGGTGGTCCCGATCTAAAGATCCTTGATAACCCTCGGAAGGGGAAATCTCCTTCCAGCTCTGAAGGGGTGCTTACGGTGATGGAGAAGAACTTCGACGCCGCGGGGTTTATCCACTCGCAACTCACGCCGAGCACCGACGAGCTCTTCCATAGGGGAGATCTAGGTGCTCAAGCCAGGTGGATCTACCGATGTATGCTTAGGGCTGCGATCATTGCAAGGAGGGCAGATCCTGTCCTGAACTAGGCTGGGTTGTTGGAGGGGAAGTATCGCTTGTCTCCTCAAGAGGTCGCCAGCCTGAAGGCTGAAGTTGAGGCCTTGAAAGTGAAGCTGGGTGATACCGAGGAGAAGTTGAAAACTTTCGACGCGACCGTGGCCCGCCTTATCAACCGAGAGATAACCCTAAAGAGTCAGCTCAACTCTTCCCATGGTCAAACTTTCGTGGCAGAAGCCAAAGATGCCAGCCTGGAGGCAAAGTTGGAGGAGGCCGTTAAGTCGGCGACGGATGCTAAGACAGGTTGCGGGGCTGAAGGAGGAGGTTGCTGGTTTGAAGAAGAGAAACAAAGAGACGGTCAAGAATGCTCGCGAGGTGATTTCTGGGACCGAGGAAGCGATCAAGGCCCAGGTCAAGTTGCTTTCTCCTGATTTTGACACCTCGGTGATTGGTGCTTTCAAGACTATCCGGGATGGCCAGATTGTTGACATCCCGAAGAAGTAGTGTGTACTTACTTGTACTTTTTTGGGCCGCTCTGGCCTTGTAATGTATTGTTTTGAACACTGGTAGTTTGTGTAAAACTGTTTGCCGTTTTGTTTGATGGCGATAATTGGTAAAGCCAACCTGTGGCTTTTATGTTTAATTATTTGGATTGTGACCCTTATTTTCATAGCCGCTTAGTGTAGTGATCACGACTTCAATAGCTCCTGGGGTGATCAATCCCGAGATGCCGCAACGTTATCAACTGGTCAGTTAACAAGCTAAAACAACTGAATAACACGTAAAAAAGGGTAAAACGGGAATAAAGGAGATATGATTACAAGATTTAAACAACGCGTAATTAGAGCATGCTAAGTGACGATTTAAACAAGTGGGATAAGTAAACAGGAATGAGTAAACATGGGATAAGACGGGTGTTCGGGTCCACTTGAGCTTTTGAGAGTAGAACCTTTTTAAGTTTGCCACATTCCACATCCTAGGCACCTCTCTTCCGTCCAGCCATTCCAGCTTGTAAGCTCCGTTGCTGATTACTTCTTTTACCCAGTAGGGGCCTTCCCAGTTGGCTGCCAGTTTCCCTTCTTCGGGGGTTGGCAGGCCCACATCGTTTCGTCGTAGAAACAGGTCATCTAGTTCAAAACTCCTCCTTAACAACTTGGCGTTGTATCGTAGGGCTATTCTTTGCTTCAACGCTGTCTCCGACAAGTGAGCCATCTCCCTGGCCTCGTCGATCAGATCCTTTTCCACAGCTTCCTCAACTCCACCCAGAAGTAATCGTAGGCTCGGCTCCTGCACCTCCACGAGAATCACTGCATCAACCTCATAAGTAAGTCAAAAGGGGTTTCACCAGTGGAGGATTGCGGTGTCGTTCTGTAAGACCATAAGACTAATGCGAGTTCGTCTGCCCATGTTCCCTTCTTTTGGTCAAGTTGTTTCTTGAGACCTTGGAGGATGACTTTATTAGCGGCTTCAACTTGGCCGTTTGTTTGTGGATGTTCTACTGAGGAGAATCTTTGTTTTATCCCTAGTCCAGCGAGGAACTCGCCAAACTTTTTATCCGCAAACTGTATCCCGTTGTCCGATATCACGACCTCAGGAATTCCAAACCTGGAAATCACTTGCCTCCATAAGAATTTCTGATAATTTGTTGAAGATATGCTGGCCAACGACTCCGCCTCGACCCACTTAGTGTAGTAGTCAATGGCCACGACCAGGTATTTAACCTACCTAAGGCCTACCGGGAAGGGTCCCAAAAGGTTAACCCCCCACTGGCTAAAAGGTCGGGGGGCCAAAGCAATCTCAATTCCGCTGCCAGGGTTCTATAAAGTTGGCATTTTCCTGACACTTTTTGCATTTTTTTACGAATTCTTGGGAGTCTGCCATCATCGAGGGCCAATAGTAACCGGCCCTGACGAGCTTCCGGGCTGGGGCCCTTCCACCAATGTGGTGGCCGCAACATCCCTCGTGGACCTCGCTCAATATGTAGTCCGTTTGATCGGAGCGTAGGCACTTTAGAAGGGGTTGGTTCAGTCCTCTTTTGAACAATTGACCTTTTACTATCACGTACTTGGCCGCTTCCCTCCTTACCACCTTCACAGCCTTTTCATCCTCAGGGCGCTTCCTCTTCTCAAAGAAGTCGGTAATTAGGTCCATCCATGAGGGGATGTCGGATGCTTGGGCTATGTGCAAAGTGACCGTCGGTTCCTTTAGCAATCCTTGGATCAGGAATCGGTTTCTTGATCCCGATTTTGTGCTTGCCAGCTTTGACAGGAGGTCGGCTCGGGTGTTCCTTTCTCTCAGAACGTGCTACACCATGACCTCATCGAATTCTTCACTCAAATTTTTGACCCTTTCCAAGTATTTTTGTAACAAAAAATCTGTCGCTTGGTAGGTCCCATTGATCTGAGAGGTGACGACTTGGGAGTTGCTGTTCACCTCCACTTTGGATGCCCCAACTTCCTTTGATAAGAGCAGACCTTCTATAAGGACCTCATATTCTACCTGGTTGTTTGAGGCTGGGAAATCAAACTTGATAGACTGCTCGTATATCATTTCGATCGGGCTTTCGAGGATTATCCCTGCCCCCCCGCCCCAAATGTTTGGTTGGAAGCTCCGTCAATGTGGAGTTTCCACCGTGTGTCCAGGATCTCGTGAGGGTCTCCCGTTACCTCCACTAGGAAGTCGGCCATCGCCTGGGCCTTAATCGCGTGTCTGGGCTCATAAGGCAGATTGTACTGAGACAGCTCAACCGACCAAGTCATCATTCGTCCTGCTAGGTCGGGTTTTTGCAGAACTTGGCGAATCGCTTAATCCGTCCTGATGGTGATCCGGTACCCTTAAAAGTACTGTCTCAACCTTCGAGACGAGATCAGGAGTGTGTAGGCTAGTTTTTCCAATTTGCTATACCTTAATTCAGCGCCTTGTAGCGCTTCGCTAGTGAAGTAGACCGGTTGTTGGATCATTCCCTCTTCTCGGATGAGGATGGCTGCCAAGGCGTCATCCGTTACAGCTAGATATAGAAATAATGTCTTGCCCTCCTTGGGCTTACTTAGGATCGATGGTGCTGAGAATATGTTTTTGAAATGGTTGAAAGCTTCTTCGTAAGCCGGGGTCCATTCGAAAGCGATCCCTTTCTTCATGAGGTTGAAGAAGGGGAGGGCTTTGGCTGCCGATTGATGAGCGGATAATTTATACGCTTTTTGGCATTGTTTTTAGGTAGTTTTTAGTATAATTTAGTTAATTTTTACTATGTTTTTATTAATTTTTATTCAAAAATTACATTTCTGGATTTTACTATGAGTTTGTGTATTTTTCTGTGATTTCAAGTATTTTCTGGCTGAAATTGAGGGACCTGAGCAAAAATCTGATTCAAAGGCTGAAAAAGGACTACAGATGCTGTTGGATTCTGACCTCCCTACACTCGAAATGGATTTTTTGGAGCTACAGAAACCCAATTGGCGCGCTCTCAATTGGGTTGGAAAGTAGACATACAGGACTTTCCAGCAATATATAATAGTTCATACTTTGCCTGAGTTTTGATGACGCAAACTGGCGTTCAAACACCAACTTCCTGCCCTATTCTGAAGTTAAAGGCCAGAAACAGGTTACAAACCAGAGTTAAACGCCACAAACAGGCTACAACCTGGCATTTAACTCCAAGAGAAGTTTCTACACGTGTAAAGCTCAATGCTTAGCCCAAGCATACATCAAGTGGGCCCGGAAGTGGATTTCTGCATCATTTACTTATTTTCTGTAACCCTAGCTACTAGTTTAGTATAAAAATTACTTTTAGTGATTTATTTCACATCTTTTGATCATTTTTGAGACTATCTTTGTATCACTTTTGATCATTGATCACGTTTAAGGGGGCTGGCCATTCGGCCATGCCTGGACCATTATCACTTATGTATTTTCAACGGTGGAGTGATGAGTTTTTTGGTGAAAAATAATGACAACCACTTCCGTTCTATCTGCAATAGCTTGAGTGTGTATCTCTTAGCCTCCATTCCAAAAGATCGGAGTCTTCGTGGTATAATCTAGAATCAATTGGCAGCATTCTTGAGATCCGAAAAGTCTAAACCTTGTTTGTGGTATTCCGAGTAGGATCTGGAATGGGATGACTGTGACGAGCTTCAAACTCGCGAGTGTTGGGCGTAGTGACAGACGCAAAAGCATCAATGGATCCTATTCCAACATGAGTGAGAACCGACAGATGATTAGCCATGCGGTGACAGCGCATTTGGACCATTTTCACTGAGAGGACGGACGGTAGCCATTGACAACGGTGATCCCCCAACATACAGCTTACCATGGAAAGGAGTATGAATGATTGAATGAAGGCAGTAGGAAAGCAGAGATTCAGAAGGAGCAAAGCATCTCCATACGCTTATCTGAAATTCTCACCAATGAATTACATAAGTATTTCTATCTTATTTTATGTTTTAATTATATTTTAATTATCAAAATCTCATAACCATTTGAATCTGCCTGACTGAGATTTACAAGATGACTATAGCTTGCTTCAAGCCGACAATCTCTGTGGGATCGACCCTTACTCACGTAAGGTTTATTACTTGGACGACCCAGTGCACTTGCTGGTTAGTTGTACCGAGTTGTGAAAAAAAATTGAGATTATGATCGTGCGTACCAAGTTTTTGGCGCCGTTGAGATCACAATTTCATGCACCAAATTTTTGGCGCCGTTGCCGGGGATTGTTTGAGTTTGGACAACTAACGGTTCATCTTGTTGCTCAGATTAGGTAATTTTATTTTAATTTTAAGCTTTTGTTTTTATTATTTTTATTTTCGAAAAAAATTTTCAAAAAAAATATATAAAATAAATAAATTATTCTATGTCTTCAGAATTCTTAAGAATGAATTCTAGAGTTTCATGATGATTTGTTGTAAGTCTGGCTGGCTGTGAAGTCATGTCTAATCTTTTGGACCGAGGTTTCAACTTATCATCACAAGAGCTTGTTGATTTCTATCAATCTTACTGTTGAATGTAATGATCTGCTAAAGCTTGGCTGGCCATTGGCCATGTCTAGTGTTTTAGACCGAAGCTTTCACTGAAAGCTTGGCTGGCTAGTAAACCATGTCTAATTCCTGGACCGGAGTTTTAGACTAACATTGCATGATTCCTGGAATTCTTATTAAAAATTTTGAATTTTCTTATTTTATTTTTCAAAATTAATTTTCGAAAAATACCAAAAAATTTTTTATAAAATCATAAAAAAAACCAAAAATATTTTGTGTTTCTTGTTTGAGTCTTGTGTCAAATTTTAAGTTTGGTGTCAATGGCATGTTTTTAATCTTTCTTTAATTTTCGAAAATTCATGCATGTGTTCTTCATAATCTTCAAGTGGTTCTTGCATATTTTCCTTTTTTGATTTGTATTTTCTTGTTTGGTGTCTTTTCTTGTTTTTCATATGCGTTTTTGAATTATTAGTGTCTAGAGAATAAAAATTTTTAAGTTTGGTGTCTTGCATATTTTTTTCTTTTCTTAAATATTTTTCAAAAATATATTCTTGATGTTCATCATGATCTTCAAAGTGTTCTTAGTGTTCATCTTGACATTCAAGGTGTTCTTGCATGCATTGTGTGTTTTGATTCATAATTTTCATGTTTTGAGTCTTTTTGTTGTTTTTCTCTCTCTTCTTAAAAATTCAAAAATAAAAAAAAACATCTTTCCTTTATTCTTCTCATAAATTTTGAATATTTGAGTTGACTTATTCAAAAATTTTTAAAAATTTAGTTGTTTCTTATGAATTAAGTCAAATTTTCAATTTAAAAATTCTATCTTTTTCAAAAATAAAATCTTTTTCATTTTTTCTTTCATATTTTCGAAAATTTCAAATTGATTTTCAAAAATCTTTTTCTTATTTTGTTTCATATTTTCGAATTCTTTGCTAGCATTTAATATTTTGATTTAAAAATTTCAAGTTGTTACTTGCCTATTAAGAAAGAATCAATCTTTAATCTTAGAATCATATCTTTTAGTTTCTTGTTAGTCAAGTAATCAACTTTAATTTTAAAAATAAAATCTTTTTAATTTATTTTTCATATCTTTTTCAAAACTTAATTTCAAAATCTTTTCTAACTTCTTATCTTTTCAAAATTGATTTTCAAATCTTTTTCAAAACCACCTAACTAATTTTCCCTCTCTAATTTTCGAAAACTCCTCCCCTCTTTTTCAAAATTCCTTTTTAATTAACTAATTATTTTAAATTTTAATTTAATTTAATTTTATTTCTCTTTTAAATTTCAAATTATAACTAATATTTAAAATAAAAATAAAAATATTTTTATTTTATTTAATTTTCGAATTCTTCCCCCTCTCATCTCTTTCTATTTATTTATTTATCTACTAACACTTCTCTTCTACTCATAATTCGAACCCCCTCTTCTTCTCTGTGTTCGAATTTTTCTCTTCTCATTCTTCTATTCTTCTCTTCTTCTACTCGCATAAAGGAATCTCTATACTGTGACATAAAGGATTCCTCTTTTTTTCTGTTCTCTTCTTTTTTATATGAGCAGGAACAGGGATAAAGACATTCTTATTGAAGCTGATCCTGAACCTGAAAGGACTCTTAAGAGGAAACTAAGAGAAGCTAAAGCACAACCCTCTGGAGAAGACCTGACAGAAATTTTCGAAAAAGAAGGAGACATGGCCGAACCCAATAACAATGGTGGAGATGCAAGGAAGATTCTTGGTGACTTTATTGCACCCTCTTCTAACTTCTATGGAAGAAGCATCTCAATTTCTGCCATTGGAGCAAACAACTTTGAGCTTAAGCCTCAATTAGTTTCTCTAATGCAACAGAATTGCAAGTTTCATGGACTTCTATTGGAAGATCCTCATAAGTTTTTAGCTGAATTCTTGCAAATCTGTGACACTGTCAAGACCAATGAAGTTGATCCTGAGGTCTACAGGCTTATGCTTTTCCCTTTTACTATAAGAGATAGAGCTAGAACATGGCTGTATTCACAACCTAAGGAAAGCCTGAACTCTTGGGAAAAGCTGGTCAGTGCTTTCTTGGCCAAATTCTTTCCACCTCAAAAGATGAGCAAGCTTAGAGTGGAAATCCAAACCTTCAGACAGAAGGAAGGTGAGTCCCTCTATGAAGCTTGAGAAAGATATAAGCAATTGATCAAAAGGTGTCCTACTGACATGCTTCCAGAATGGAGCATCATATGTATATTCTATGATGATCTGTCTGAGTTGTCAAAAATGTCATTGGACCATTCTGCAGGAGGATCTCTTCATCTGAAAACCCCTACAGAAGCTCAGGAACTCTTTGAAATGGTTGCAAATAACCAGTTCATGTACACCTCTGAGAGGAATTCTGTGAACAATGGGACGCCTCAGAAGAAGGGAGTTCTTGAAATTGATACTCTGAATGCCATATTGGCTCAAAACAAAATATTGACCCAGCAAGTCAATATGATTTTTCAAAGTCTGAATGGATTACAAGCTGCATCCAACAGTACTAAAGAAGCATCTTCTGAAGAAGAAGCTTATGATCCTGAGAACACTGCAATGGCAGAGGTGAATTATATGGGAGAATCCTATGGAAACACCTATAATCCTTGATGGAGAAATCATCCAAATTTCTCATGGAAGGACCAACAGAAGCCTCAACAAGGCTTCAACAATAATGGTAGAATAAATAGGTTTAGCAATAGCAAGCCTTTTCCATCATCTTCTCAGCAACAGATAGAAAATTCTGAACAGAGCCATTCTGGCCTAGCAACCATAGTCTCTGATCTATCCAAGACCACACTAAGTTTTATGAATAAAACAAGGTCCTCTATTAGAAATTTGGAGGCACAGGTGGGTCAGGTGAGTAAGAAGATTACTGAAACTCCTCCCAGTACTCTCCCAAGCAATACAGAAGAAAATCCCAAGAGAGAGTGCAAGGCCATAACCATGACCAACATGGCCGAACCTGGAGAGAGTGAGGAGAACATGAGTCCCATTGAGGAAAGCCTCATGGGACGTCCTCTGGACAGAAAGGAGTTTCCCTTTGAGGAATAAAAGGAATCTGAGGCTCATACAGAGACCATAGAGATTCCATTGAACTTCCTTCTGCCATTCATGAGCTCTGATGAATATTCTTCCTCTGAAGAGGATGAAGACATCACTGAAGATCAAGTTGCTAAATATCTAGGAGCAATCATGAAGCTGAATGCCAAGTTATTTGGTACTGAGACTTGGGAGGATGAACCCCCCCTTGTTCACCAATGAACTGAATGTATTAATGAGGCAAACATTACCTCAGAAGAAACCGGATCCTGAAAAATTCTTCATACCTTGTACCATAGGCACCATGACCTTTGAGAAGGCTCTGTGTGACCTGGGGTCAGGGATAAACCTCATGCCACTCTCTGTAATGGAGAAACTGGGAATCTTTGAGGTACAAGCTACAAGAATCTCACTAGAGATGGCAGACAAATCAATGAAACAGGCTTATGGACTAGTAGAGGATGTGCTAGTAAAGGTTGAAGGCCTTTACATCCCTGCTGATTTCATAATCCTAGACACTGGGAAGGATGAGGATGAATCCATCATCCTTGGCAGACCCTTCCTAGCCACAGCAAAAGCTGTGATTGATGTTGACATATGAGAGTTGGTCCTTCAGTTAAATGAGGACTACCTTGTATTCAAGACTCAAGGTTCTCCTTCTGTAACCATGAAGAGGAAGCATGAAAAGCTTCTCTCAATACAGAGTCAAACAAAACCCCCCACATTCAAACTCTAAGTTTGGTGTTGGGAGGCTACAACCAAACTCTAAGTTTGGTGTTGGGAGGCCACAACCAAACTCTAAGTTTGGTGT
Organism: Arachis ipaensis; assembly: GCF_000816755.2. Classification (NCBI taxonomy): domain Eukaryota; kingdom Viridiplantae; phylum Streptophyta; class Magnoliopsida; order Fabales; family Fabaceae; genus Arachis; species Arachis ipaensis. The sequence goes on along the minus strand of NC_029790.2, from coordinate 10,208,898 downwards.
TGAGAGGCCCCAACCCTGCTTTGACTATCTGTGAGGCTCCATGAGAGCTCACTGTCAAGCTATTGACATTAAAGAAGCGCTTATTGGGAGGAAACCCAATGTTATTTAATTATATCTATTTATTTTTTATTGTTATTTTATGTTTTTTGTAGGTTGATGATTATGTGAAGTCACAAAAATAACTAAAAAATAAAAAACAGAATGAAAAACAGCATTAAAAATAGCTCACCTTGGAGGAAGAGCTTACTGGCGTTTAACGCCAGAAAGAAGCATCAAGCTGGCGTTAAATGCCAAAAACAGGCACCAGACTGGCGTTTAAGCCAGAACAGGGCACCAGTTTGGTGTTAAACACCAAGAAAGGGAGAAAAGCTGGTGTTAAACGCCAGAAACAAGCAGCAACCTGGCGTTTAACGCCAGAATTGCACTCTAAGGGCGTTTTGCACGCCTAAATAGAGCAGGGATGCTAAGTCCTTGACCCCTCAGGATCTGTGGACCCACAGGATCCCCACTACCCTACCTCTTTTTCTCTCTTCTTCACACCTTTTCATAACACTCTTCCCCTAAAAACTCTACCTACCTCCAAATTCAAAATCCTTTCCCTCCCAAACCTAACCCTAATACACGAAACCTAACCCTTCCCCCACCCCTATATAAACCCCTCACCACTCCTTCATTTTCACACATTACAACCACTACTTCTACCCCTTGGCCGAACCACATACCTCCCTCCATCTCCTCCATTTTCTTCTTCTTCTACTACTTTCTTTCTTCTTTTGCTCGAGGACGAGCAAACCTTTTAAGTTTGGTGTGGTAAAAGCATTGCTTTTTGTTTTTCCATAACCAATAATGGCACCTAAGGCCAGAGAAACCTCAAGAAAGAGGAAAGGGAAGGCAATTGCTTTCACCTCCGAGTCATGAGAGATGGATAGATTCATCTCACAAGCCCATCACTAAGAAAAGGATGGAGCAAACAAGAGAGCCCACTCATGGACCTCAACAAGAGCATGAGAAAATTCCTTATCATGAAATTCCTGAGATGCCTCAAGGGATGCACTTTTCTCCACAAAACTATTGGGAGCAAATTAACACCTCCCTAGGAGAATTAAGTTCCAACATGGGACAACTAAGGGTGGAGCACCAAGAGCACTCCATTATTCTCCATGAGATTAGAGAAGATCAAAGAGCTATGAGGGAGGAGCAACAAAGGCAAGAAAGAGACATAGAGGAGCTCAAGAGCACCATTGGTTCTTCAAGAGGAAGAAGACGCCACCCTCACTAAGGTGTACCCGTTCCTTAATCTCCTTGTCTATTTATTTTTTTTTTTTTTTTTGTTCTCTATGCTTTATTTTTATTTATGTTTGTGTCTTCATTACATGATCATTAGTGTCTAGTGTCTATGCCTTAAAGCTGTGAATGTCCTATGAATCCATCACCTTTCTTAAATGAAAAATGTTTTTAATCACAAAAGAACAAGAAGTACATGATTTCGAATTCATCATTGAAATTAGTTTAATTATCTTGATGTGGTGACAATACTTTTTGTTTTCTAAATGAATGCTTGAACAGTGCATATGTCTTTTGAATTTGTTGTTTATGAATGTTAAAATTGTTGGCTCTTGAAAGAATAATGAAAAAGGAGAAATGTTATTGATAATCTAAAAAATTATAAAATTGATTCTTGAAGCAAGAAAAAGCAGTGAAAAACAAGGCCTGTGGAAAAAAATGGCAAAAATAAAAGAAAAAGAAAAAGAAAAAGCAAACAGAAAAAGCTAAGAGCTCTTTAAACCAAAAGGCAAGAGCAAAAAGCCAGTAAACCCTTTAAACCAAAAGGCAAGGGTAAAATAAAAAGGATCCAAGGTTTTGAGCATTAATAGATAGGAGGGCCCAAAGGAATAAAATCCTGGCCTAAGCGGCTAACCCAAGCTGTCCCTAACCATGTGCTTGTGGCGTGAAGGTGTCAAGTAAAAGTTTGAGACTGAGCGGTTAAAGTCGTGGTCCAAAGCAAAAAAGGAGTGTGCTTAAGAACCCTGGACACCTCTAATTGGTGACTCTAGCAAAGCTGAGTCACAATCTGAAAAGGTTCACCCAGTTATGTGTCTGTGGCATTTATGTATCCGGTGGTAATACTGGAAAATAAAGTGCTTAGGGCCACGACCAAGACTCATAAAGTAGCTGTGTTCAAGAATCAACATACTGAACTAGGAGAATCAATAACACTATCTAAATTCTGAGTTCCTATAGATGCCAATCATTCTAAGCTTCAAAGGATAAAGTGAGATGTTAAAACTATTCAGAGGCAAAAAGCTACTAGTCCCGCTCATTTAATTGGAGCTAAGTTTCATTGATATTTTGGAATTTATAGTATATTCTCTTCTTTTTATCCTATTTAATTTTCAGTTGCTTGGGGACAAGCAACAATTTAAGTTTGGTGTTGTGATGAGCGGATAATTTATACGCTTTTTGGCATTATTTTTAGGTAGTTTTTAGTATAATTTAGTTAATTTTTACTATATTTTTATTAGTTTTTATTCAAAAATCATATTTTTGGACTTTACTATGAGTTTGTGTATTTTTCTGTGATTTCAGGTATTTTCTGGCTAAAATTGAGGGACCTGAACAAAAATCTGATTCAGAGGCTGAAAAAGGACTGCAGATGCTGTTGGATTCTGACCTCCCTGCACTCGAAATGGATTTTCTGGAGCTACAGAAACCTAATTGGCGCGCTCTTAATTGCTTTCGAAAGTAGACATCCAGGGCTTTCCAGCAATATATAATAGTTCATACTTTGCCCGAGTTTTGACGATGCAAACTGGCGTTCAAACACCAACTTCCTGCCCTATTCTGAAGTTAAACGCCAGAAACAGGTTACAAACCAGAGTTAAACGCCACAAATAGGCTGCAACCTGGCGTTTAACTCCAAGAGAAGTCTCTACACGTGTAAAGCTCAATGTGATAAGATCGAATAAAATATCAAACTGATAATTAAATAAAAATAGAAAAATAATATTACAAAATTTATAAAAAACAATAATAAATCTCTAATAAAATTTTCATTAAAAATTAAATTATAAACAAATTAAAAAATTGGAATTACAGGAGCTTTGAACAATAGGTTCCAATTGTCCATCACAGTTGGGATCCTAATGGCGAATGTGCTCAACTACTTCTTCGCAAATATCAAAGGTGGATGGGAATGGAGGCTTAGCTTTGGTGGCGCAATGGTCTCTGCACTCATCATCACAATCGGATTATTGGTCCTTCCAGACACACCCAACTCCATGATCGAGCGTGGAGAGCACAAAAAGGCTACGCAACAACTGAGAAAGGTTCCCGACGTGGAAGACATCGATGAAAAGTTGTAGTTGCAGAGAAATTACATCCACAACTGACAATTAGAAAATTTTGCACATTGTAGAAATCCTTGACTAGTAATTTTGACACATTGTATGAATTCTTGAATAGTGCCATTATAATTAAAGTGGGGTGATTCAATTAACTGATCATATAGTTGGAAAATTTCGACACTTCAGAGTACCTACCAAATACATTATAATTAAAACGCGTGATACATTCAATTAGTTTATCATAATTGGAAAATTTTGACATTTATTAAGATATTTGACTAGTGTAATTTTTAACTAAAACGATAATACATCTAATTGACTATAAAATAATTATTCACGTGATTGTGATTATATAGGTACAGGCCACCAAATATAGGTACACAGTTTAGTAATCTCTCCGCTATATCAATAGATAAATTTAGAAATATGAATTTCTTTTTTGACTTCTGATGGATCTCATCAATTCTTCGAATCACAAATTATACACAATATTAATTTAATTTATTTAAAGTAGTAATTTAATTTAGATATTATAATGAAATGTTATATTATTATTATTATTAGTGTATAAATTAACAAAACAAGTGTAATTACCCGTGCCATGCACGTGCCATGCACGTGATAAGATCGAATAAAATATCAAACTGATAATTAAATAAAAATAAAAAATAGTATTACAAAATTTATAAAAAAACAATAATAGACCTCTAATAAAATTTTCATTAAAAATTAAATTATAAACAAATAAAAAAATTGGAATCATCGGAGCTTTGAACAATAGGTTCCAGTTGTCCATCACAGTTGGGATCCTAGTGACGAATGTGCTCAACTACTTCTTCGCAAATATCAAAGGTGGATGGGGATGGAGGCTTAGCTTTGGTGGCGCAATGGTCTCTGCACGCATCATCACAATCGGATTATTGGTCCTTCCAGACACACCCAACTCCATGATCGAGCGTGGAGAGCACGAAAAGGCTACGCAACAACTGAGGAAGGTTCCCGACGTGGAAGACATTGATGAAGAGTTCAACAATCTTATTGCCGCAAGTGAGGAATCGAAGAAGGAAAAAATGAAAAGTAAGAAGAGATCATAGCAATGTGAAATTTCATATAGGACTAGAATTATGTATTCTTAAGGATTATTACCTGTTTTGTGGTGACAATGTAAACTTTTGAGCTTGCAAATCTTAGTGCATCAGCAGTACCAGGATAGAATCTATAGGTATAAAACACAATCACCAATAAGCAAGAGTTCAAAAGTCAAAAACACAATCACGCGAACCCTTTTTCTAAAACCCGAAAATCAAATCTCAGTTGTTTTTGTCTGGTGTATCGAATAGTATGAATATACATGCATCATACCTTAAGATCTTAACATAATTCTGGACAGTACTAACAGATAACTTTTATTAAATCTATACTGTTAGATCATCTTGGTGAATTGAATGCTAAGTTTAACTCGGCACATTTAAGACATTCTCTTAATTGAACTACCTGTTTGCTCCCATCCAACCAGAGAAATCATTCTGCAACTAATCATCTCTGACCTTTCCAAAAAGATCTATCAGTTCATCTCTATTCTCATCCCATTCTTCCATCACAATAGGCTTCAATTTGATCCATGTCTTCAATATACCCTCAACTGTGAGCCCTTCTGCAATCTTTCAAGAAGAACTAATACATAAATCAAGTGATACTACACTTGTCAATTCATAATAAAAAGGTTAAATTATACTGACATTTCTTCATTTAAGTTATAAAACGCCTGGTGTAAGCATGATATTACTTAATTTCAGAACAGGTTAGTGTAATTTAAGATGACAAAAATCAAGGTGATCTTAGGCTTCAAATCAAACAATTTTAAAAAAATAATTTTAAACAAAAAAAATTCAAACCAAATTATATCAATTTTACAAGTGTAATTACCCGTGCGATGCACGTGCCATGCACGTGATAAGATCGAATAAAATATCAAACTGATAATTAAATAAAAACAGAAAAATAGTATTACAAAATTTACAAAAAATAATAATAAATAAAGAAAGTCTCTAATAATATTTTCATTAAAAATTAAATTATAAACAAATTAAAAAATTGGAATCAGAGGAGCTTTGAACATTGGGTTCCAATTATCCATCACAGTTGGGGTCCTAGTGGCGAATGTGCTCAACTACTTCTTCGCAAATATCAAAGGTGGATGGGGATGGAGGCTTAGCTTTGGTGGTGCAATGGTCTCTGCACTCATCATCACAATCGGATCATTGGTCCTTCCAGACACACCCAACTCCATGATCGAGCGTGGAGAGCACGAAAAGGCTAGGCAACAACTGAGGAAGGTTCCGGGCGTGGAAGACATTGATGAAGAGTTCAACGATCTTATTGCCGCAAGTGAGGAATCGAAGAAGGTGGAACACCCTTGGAGGAATCTGCTGCAGCGCAAGTACAGGCCTCACCTCACCATGGCAATCATGATTCCATTCTTCCAGCAATTCATAGGCATTATTGTCATCATGTTTTATGCGCCTGTGTTGTTCGGCTCCATTGGCTTCAAGGACAACTATGCTCTCATGTCATCTGTCATCACCGGCGTCATAAATGTGGCTGCCACTGTTGTGTCTATATATGGGGTTGACAAGTGGGGTAGGAGAGCCCTTTTTCTAGAAGGCGGAGCCCAAATGATCATATGTCAGGCCGTAGTAGCCGCTGCTATTGGAGCCAAGTTCAGAATTGATGGAAACCCGGTGATTTGCCAGTGTGGTATGCTATTGTGGTGATGATGTTTATTTGCATCTATGTCTGATATATTATAATCTATTCAACGAATGAGATCAAATCCTACATTTTAAACGTTTTTGCCTAAGTATTTATCTCTGGAAAAAATACCAAAACAAAAAATTATTGTTACATTGGATGATTTTAATATGAAAAAAACGTTAAAGAAGATTCTAAATAAAAAATTACGCTGGGGACGGTTTCGATTTTGACCCTCAACGTTAGGGACAAAACAATACTTATCCCTATAGTTATCATATTATTATTATTATTATTTTTTCGATTAATAATTGATAAGTAGTTTAATAATGCATTAAATATTGATTTTATATAATTATAATAAAGATATTTTCCTAAATTAGTATAATTATGCATTAATACTTAAATGCTAATTATAGTATAAGTATAATAAAGATATTTTCCTAAATTAGTATAATTATGCATTAATACTTAAATGCTAATTATAGTATAAGTATAATAAAGATATTTTCCTAAATTAGTATAATTATGCATTAATACTTAAATGCTAATTATAGTATAAGTATAATAAAGATATTTTCCTAAATTAGTATAATTATGCATTAATACTTAAATGCTAATTATAGTATAAGTATAATAAAGATATTTTCCTAAATTAGTATAATTATGCATTAATACTTAAATGCTAATTATAGTATAAGTATAATAAAGATATTTTTATAAAATAAACTTAGAAGAGAAAATGTACATTCATTTTGGCGGGAAAATGGATTCATGAGGAAACGACACTTCACTTTTATTAGTTGGGGGAAAACCCAATTTTAGTATATTAAGTAGATGATAATGTAACATTTTACATTTGTATAGATTCATAGAATATAATTTGTGTCTTTATCATATCATGGTACACAATAAAAAACCACAAGGCTATGTAATTTGTGTTATTGAAATTTAAAATTTGAAAATCAGTTCTCGTGTTGCAGCCTCCCACTCCATGAACTAGCATAGAGATCAATAATAACATTGATAACGGACGATTTTGAGCCGAGAAGAATTCTAAGAGAGCAGAGAGAGCAGACTTTAGTTCATCAGTAAATATATGCAACCATCCTGAACCTCACTTTTCCCAGACCTGTATAAAAATCACTAATTTAGTAAATCAAATAATAAACTTAAATTCATAGTCATGATTCATGAACCTAGAAACAATAATCTAACAATGCCTTATCAAAGTGAAAATTGTAATCAAATCATGCATGCATCACAATGCAAACCAGATAGGAGTAAAGATCGCAAACACTAACCGTGCTTTCTCCAAATTTTCAACCACATCTTTCATTGTGTGTACTCTAATTTTCTTCAGCTGGTGTAAATAACACAGCAATTCAGAAAGTGTAAAGCATTTACATTATACACCAGCAAGAAACTATTAAGCTCGCAATATGAAGGACACGTAAAGTTCATGCTGGAACTATCAAATTTAAACAAATTGGTTAGTGACAATAAACTTCTGATATACAAAAATAAATTCTTAATAAGCAGAAATAGGCCTTTCGAGAAGCCGATATCTGGTTCTATTTCTAAATTTAAAGTTGTAATATTATCCTCCAGATTTGGCGTGATGGCTAGAATGGTTGTGGGATAACTATTTTGAATATGATTAGCAATTTCACCCGGCTCACTTTACAAAAGAAAATTCTTTATATTTTTTATTGAATTAAAATATTGCAGATATATAAAGAAACAACTCAATACACTAAAGATGTGACTAATCACTAATGCATCATGTATGTTCTTACCTTCAGATTTCTGACTTGGTGAGGACAACCTGTTGGAATGAAAACAGCTTCTCCTAACCTCTGAACGAAAGTCCAGGGCTCAATTCCTACGAGAAATAAAGAGCTGTTAACATGCTGGCACAATTTAATTATCAATAAAACAAAAAATAATTCTCTCTTTCAACATCTCAATATTGAGGAAAAATAATCCAAGAGTAGTAACGGTTATGGAGTAAAAGAAGAGTAAATCACATTGACATGTTCAACTACTTGGCCTATCTTACCCCTTCCAAGGTCATCAGGATCAGCATGCACAACAACCGCCCTGCCAAGTATGGAATGCACTCTACTCAACGGAATCTACATCGAGAACGGAAAGGCATCAGAAAGAAAAACTAAAGCATTCTAGATCCAATTGAACTACATTTAAAGTTGAAAGAGATAAGTACAATTAAGGGTTCATTTATCAAATTGAAATGTGAATTATACAACAAAAAGATGTCAAATTTGAATTCTACAAACACAGCAATAACCAAAGTTTAGTTGAGCAATTACCTGTGAATCTGTGATAGAAATCTCAGCAACCCCTGAATGAGAAAAGAACAAAATGTGTTGTTAGGAGAAAAATCAATTGATAGAAAGAATTGAGAAAATAAAAAGAATTGAAAAAAATCATACCATCAGGGCCTGCAAGAATGTTACCCAAATCACCAGCATGATGGTGATGATCGGCAGGAGCTCCATGGTATTTGTTAAGAGGATTGAAGTGAGGACCCGTGGAATTGCAGCCATTGGTAGTGTCACCAAGAGCATGGATATGGAAGCTCGGCACGACAGGGATGCCGAGAGGAGGAAGCGCGGCGAGAGGGCACCGTGCGGCAGATCCGGAGAGAGCTCGATGTAGATGTTAGGGCTAAGGATATGTAGGTGTGGAAGTGAGAAGGATTTTTTTGGAATTTTAAAAATATAAGAGTGTCCTGCTATCCTAAAAGAGAGAATATTCGTTTTTTTAAGAGAATATTCTATTATTTTAGATGTTTTTGTCACGATAGGGACTAAATTGAAAAAAAAATTAACGTATAGGGATTCAATTAAAAGGAAAAAAAGTATAGGGACTTAATTGAAGATTTCGTGAAACTATAGGAACCAACAGGGTAATTAAACCTTAAATTAATTATAAAACTAATAGATAATCGTGTATAATTAGATCAACTCAATGACATTCAATTATAATTGGTTCGAGTATTAATTTTAGGAGAACAAACTCAAACCAACCCGTAAACCCAATGATCTTTTGATTAAATAAAAAAATATATATTCTAATAATATATATAATTTTTACATTAATAAACTTAACTCTATTATAATTGTTAATAATTTATAGGTATTTTGTTATTGTTAAAATATTATTGACTTATTAGTTGATATTATATGTTTATCATATTTATATAATTTTTCTAAATCAATTTCTCATTCTTTTTTGAATTTCTATTTCATCGGATACCTAATTATCTGACCGAACTAATACGTTCTTAATCAATTTAGTTTAGTTTGAATACACAGACAAAAGAAAATGTAAAACCGAACCAAATACAATTTAATTGGTTCGATTTTTATTTTATCCCGAACCCGAATTAACCGATCCATGAACATTCCTAAACAAAAGATTAAATGATCCTTAAATATTTTTAGACTATTAAATGATCTTTGTAATAAGATATGTTTTTA
>NC_029790.2:10197406-10198125 GCF_000816755.2 Arachis ipaensis | reverse complement strand
ACCTTAGTTTTGATTTAATATGTTAAATGAATATAATCATAAATTCGATGTAGGAATAATTTTAACTAATTTGATTTCTCAAATTCAAGTGTTATATTGAAAATTAAGATTCAATATTTATTATTTTTATGAATTGAACTATTACTTGAAAAAGAAGAAAAAATAACGTAAACCATTTGAGAATAATTTATATAATAAATTGTATATTTGATATGTTTGATGGTGTAAACAATCAAAAAAGCGTGTTGGTGGTGAATACAATCGATTAAAATTTTTTTTAAAATTAATTAGTTGTTGTTTGTATTCAAAAAAATCAAATTCTGAAGATATTTAATTAATTATTTTCTTCAATCAATCCATCGGATAATTCAACTAATTAATTAGACATTTTAACCAATTAATTGGATGGATAATAAAATTGATTATCTAAAAAAAATTAAACTTTTGCTTGTAAAACAATTGATTGTTATAAAAAAAGAAAAGGATTTTCAAACAATTCAATTAATCACAATAAATGATAAACAATTACCATTTTAGAATTTGACAATTGAAAAAATATTGATGATAGATTAAGAAATTATTAATTTTAGAATTGAAAAAGATAAAATTAGGATTTTAAATTTAAAATCAAATTGAGAAAGAAATTAAAAATATATACTAAAAAAATGTCAAATTATTAATAATAAAATTATAAAGATATGATAGATGATAGATAATAA
>NC_029790.2:10186712-10197257 GCF_000816755.2 Arachis ipaensis | reverse complement strand
CATAACATATTTTAGAATTAAATAACATATACAAATTTAATTCATAAATAAAATAAAAAATAATTATTTAATATTTATTAAAAAATTTAAAAATATTTTGTGATTATTAAAATTATGAGGTAAATACTGATTTGGTACTCGAAAGATTCTGGCGCTGATAAAATGGTAGTTGATTTTGTTATTAACAAAATAGCTCCTAAAAGATTTTAAAATTTGACAAAATCACCCAACCGTAAAAAGAATGACGTCACAGTGAATGAAAAATGCTGATGTGGCCGTCAGAAGAGAGCTCTAATGATGGCAAAGAAGGGGACGCAACAGCGAGGTGCTGCCATGATGGAAAGGGATGCAGCAGCGTGTTGAAGAAGAAGAAGCGGCGAACACAAAGAACGCGACGAGGTGCAGCTACGTGTTATGGCGGTCTTTTTTTTTTAGCTGCCATGGCGGAAGGGGACGCAGCATCGTGTTGAAGAAGAAGATGCCGCGAACACAAAGAAGAAGATTGCTGGAGCTCTCTGCCATCATCGGAGCTCTATTCCGATAGCCACATCAGCATTTTTTCGTTCACTGTGACGTCATCCTTTCACGGCTGGGTGATTTTGTCAAATTTTAAAATCTTTTAGGACTATTTTGTTAAGAGTAATTAGCCATTTCTGACCATGAAAGATTGAGGCGCTGACAATACTGACCTTGATTAATTTAAATTAACTTTGTAACTATGAAAGATTTGCTCCGTTTGACATTTCTAACCAAACGTCAATTTTTTAAATTTGCCGTTAATAAGCCAAAGATGTATGTACTTTTGTCAAATTCTCAAATTTTTGTGGTTAAATATGTCAACAAATATATACTTATCCCCTTCCCATTCCAATTCAACATCAACTCAGAAAAAGAATATATTCAAATCAAACCTCAATTCTATATTTTAAATGCTAGAAACATGATTGAAAAGAAGCACAACACAAGTCCTATAACAATTGACAAAATTTATATCCTAATTTCTATAATTTCTCCCTTAATCTTTCCTATCTTCATAATTAATTTTATAATAAATACAAAAGAAGAAGCATGATAAACGCAATCTTGTCATCATCGCAGAAGAAGCATAATAAACGCAGAAGAAGAAGCATAATAGCTATCATAATAAATCCATATTCTACTTTCATAACTAGGGTTTCAGATTTTCGAATAATTCACACACTTATGAAAAAGACGCACATAAGGTCATTATAGTAAAATTAGGCAGTAATGCCACGTTGGAAAGCCAAGTTGAAAGGATACTTGCCACATAGGAAGCTTCACTAACGGCAAATTTAAAAAATTGACGTTTGGTTAGAAATGTCAAACGGAACAAATATTTCATGGTTACAAAGTTAATTTAAATTAGTCATGGTCAGTATTGTCAGCGTTTCAATCTTTCATGGTCAGAAATGGCTAATTACTCTTTTGTTAATAACAAAAGTCAGGTACCATTTGTCACCACCAGAATCTTTCAGGTACCAATTTGGTATTTACCATTAAAATTATTTAATAGTTATGAGACCATCAAACTCGAGATAATACTCAATTTGGTCCCTCAACTCGAACCTCACTTTAGTCCCTAAAGTTTTAGTTTCTTCTATTTAGTCTCCAAACTTTGTAAATGTGATTCATGTTAGTCCATGGGATGATTTTCGATACACAACGTCAACGGAATACTGACGTAGATATGAGAGAGAAACCATTTAAGGGTAAGAGATCATACTTTACCCTCTAAAGTGAAAATTCAAAATTTAGAGAATTCAACCAAAATGACATTGTTTCACAAGTTCTAGCATAACATTTGGTTGTCCATGTCAATGCTTCATTAACGTTTTTGTGTCATAAATTGTCTCAAAAACTAATGTGTCATCTTTACAAAATTTGAGAACTAAAAAAAGACAACTAAAATTTTAAAGACTAAATTAAAAATCACATGCAAATTTAGAGGCCAAATTAAATATTAGAGTAAAGATCCAATCCGGTCGTTATCCATTTTACGAAAGACAACGCGATCCTTGTCCAAAAAAAAAATGGACACTTCAATCCTCAACCTTTTTATTTTGGGACAATATGATCCCTTTGTTAAAAAAATTATTAAATAATAACAAAAATTAATTTTGTGGGGTGTTTTATTTGTATTTTCTTTTCAACAATATAACCAATTACTATCACTACTACCACTACTTCCTTCATCCTCATTATTATCACTCCTACTTCTATTATTTTTATTGTGTAACCATACTTTATCATCATCATTATCTCTTCTATTGTGATCATCACCAATAGTCCAATACCAATATTATCAACATTAAAGTTCTCTTCTTTCATTTCTTATTCGATGTTATTTTTTTCCTTTAAAAGATATTTGTACTACAATTACTTTTTTTGCGGCATCATTTTCATCAATAGTTTTTCTTCACTTAACCACAATTGGCGAAAGAATTTTTTAAAAACAAACTTATTAGTAGTTTGTAGAGGTTTAAAACCCCTACAAAATACAAATAAAACCTTCACAAAACTAACTTTTGTGATTATTTAACGAATTTTTTAATAGAAAGATCGTATTGTCCCAAAATATAAAGGTTGAGGGTCGAAGTATCCTCCTTTTTTTTTGGACAGAAATCACGTTGTCTCCGTACAAATGGACAACAAGGGGTTGGGTGTTTACTCTAAATATTAACTCCAGAAAGCCCAACTTACCCACTTCATAAACTTCACAAAATTGTTTTTTGGATTGGATTCAAATGTAACAATATCGCAAGGGCCCAAAAGCTTTCAGAACCTGAAACAGAAATCGCAAACTGCAAAATCAGTAAACTCTGTTCGTTATTCTGAATTCTGAGACCTTTGCAAATCGCAAAACCATCCATGGCTGAAGATGACTCCGATCGCCCTCTCAGGATTATGAACTTCGTCTCCGAGGACCAAGTAAAATTATCTACCTTTCTCTTGCACAAGCTCTTCAATATTCTTTTTACCGCCATAAATTAGGGTAGGGTTTCAAAATTACTTCTTAATTTTGCATTGGAACAGCTGGTGGAGGCTAAACGAACAAGGGGAGAACGAGTCGAAGATGGAACTGCTCAGAGGGATAGACCTCTCTACGAGGTTCGCTCGTTATTGCTAAATTCTCAAAACTTCCCATTTCACAATTTTCAATATTTTTCCCGGTTCCCCTTAATTTCAAAATATTTCTTTGGCAGATTCTAAAGGAGAATAAAGATAAGAAGGATGCGGAGTTTAATGAAAGGTTTAAGCACAGTGAGTGTTCAGCCAGCATTGAATATGTAACTCATTTCTTACTTGGAAGAATTGAATGTGATAGTGTGTAGTAATACTGATTGTCAACCTGTTAATAAATCCGTGCATTACGTTCAAGCTTATCAACCTTTTAGTTTACTAATACAAGCTTAGGTCTCATATCAAGTTTAATTGAGATTTACTATTTGAGTTATCTAAGTTTCATGAGTTTAAATGAACACTTGAGTTTGATTATTGATTGGCCCTCTTAGACAGGTTTAGATTGTGCTAATTGTTTTATGCCTTTCTCTTGTGTGCATGTGGTTTTAGTTTCCATTCCAGATTCGATTTTGACCTGTCTTTAATAATTACAGGACCACCTAAAGCTTTAGATGAAGATGAGACTGAGTTTCTTGATAACTATGAATCAGTGAGTTTCTGATTTTGTTTTTACAGCATCATTCTTCTAGAGTTTTTCGTGACTAGAGCCTGGAAGTTTCATTTGGGAAAATTTATCTGATTTGATTTTGATATGTACACAAGCACATTGCTCCAAGGGATGTACAAGTAGCTATTTTAGATGGTTTAAAAACAATTTGATGTCCTCAACATTATATAGAGGTTAAGAAATGCCTGAACACATTGTTGCACAAAGTTTATGAAACTATGAAAATGCTTCTTCTTTTCTTAAGTAAACTTTGTTCGTTTTATCTCCAACTTTCAGACTAGGAGAGAATATGAACGGAAAGTAGCAGATGCGGAAGCTGAAGAATTACGTAGCTTTCAGGTTGGTCGTCTTATCTCTTTTGTCTTTTTACTTTTCTTTAAGAAGTAGTATACGCATTTTTCTTGTATGTCTCAAGGAATATTCACCTGAAAATAACATAATTGATGATCTGAATTTAATAGTACGAGTCTATTATTTAGTCAAATTTTATTTTATAAATATTGTTCTTGTAAATTTCAGGCAGCGGTGGCAGCACAATCCAATTTTGTGCATGAAATTAAGGAAAGAGCCCCTTTACCTATGGTTCAGGTTGGTGCTTGAAATTTTTGTGCGTTGCTCCCAAAGTTAAATTAATGTTACTACTGATTTGCCGAGTTCTCGAATAACATCCTTAATGCGCACCACCAGCATTTTCCTATCCCTGTAGTTCTATTTTCCATGATTTCAAAGTTTATACGAAATCATTCTTGGTGGTTTCCCAAATGAAGACTGTCTTATTTTGTGGCGGTATTATAGACTGCTTATATTTTCTTATTATTGACATCTGCACATTTAACTGTGTTTATTCAACTACAAAGTAAATAGAAGCCATAAGTTGTAGTGCTGCAAGGGTCAATCTCTGAAGGGATGCCTAATTTGTTGATCAATGAAAGCAATGCATGTGATTTTAAAATGATAAATGTGCATTTAAGAAACACAAGTTGTCATTTGATATGCACATTATATGGCTTATTGAAATCAACCTATGAAATTAGCATCTAATAAGGATCTTCATGGATGATTATGCAGCTTTCTGCACTGAGGCATTATAAAAATACTCATTTAATCTGGATTTGATTAATAGATCATTGCTTGATGATTTTTGTGACAATTGAATGTCAGAACTTTGTTATTTTCATGGTTATCGAATAACCTCTTTTCTCTTGCAGGAAGAAAAGTCTGCTGGAGTAAAGAAGAATCCGTCCTCGCGTCCATTAAGCATGATTATAAAAGTCAAGCCTCAAGCTAAAAAGGCCAAGGCGGATGAAAAAAATGCTGAAAAAGTTTCAAAAGCGGAAACCACTCTCGAGAATGATGATAGTGAACCCCAAGCTAAAAAGTCCAAGATAGATGGAGCAAATGCTGATGTTTCTAGAGCTGAAACTACTACTGAACATGATAAGCCTAAGTCTTCAGACCCAGCACAATCATTAAATGCCCTTGTTTCCTACAGTGACGAAAGTGATGAGGACTTGTAATTTGATTTTTGTATTGTGATGAGTTAGAGATCTTGTTCCTTATCATATAGCCATAGCCTCTAGTTATCTGTTGTATATCTTTCATGCCTAACACTTCCATTGTGGATGCCTAAAAGGCAATCAGGCATCACAATCACATCCAACTTAACCATGTACATTTTTTATTTGTGGAATAGAAAATTGAGCATGAATAGGATTTGGCTCTTGTTGAAATGAATTTTAATCAAGTAAGCAGCACAACTGCACAAACGGTCCTGCTTTTAATTCCTTCTCCATCTGTATTGGATGAAGGGTTTGTTTGCTTGAGCTATGAGTGATTTTTTTAAAATTATTTTTAAAAAATATAAAAGTCATACAAAAAGATCTTTTTATCTATTAATTATGTTTGGGTATAACGATATAAAAGTACTTATTTATTTATTTATTACATGAAAAACATTTTTTTAAAGAAAAAATATCTTTTAAAAAAAGATGTAAATTATAACTTCTCAAAAAAAATAATTTTTTAATTTTATTTTTCTAGTGCTTTTACTTTTACTACTAAAAATTTGTCAAACATACTAAAAAATAAAAAAGATATATTTTCATTGAGTTTTTTTTAAAACAATTTAATAGCACTTAAAATCTATAGATTCATTAATAAAGATCAGGTAAGAAATCAGATAATTTTAAAACGAGAGTTATTAAGGGGAACATAATAAAAAAATATGGTTTATAATAATTAGTTGAATGTAACAAAGAAAAAAATTTTCTTATAAGGAATTTATTTAACTTTAAGAAATTAGATATCTAGTCCTTTTTATTAGAAATCGCCATCAATTCTTTTCAATCTCTAAAATCTACAATCTTAATCTCACAAGAGCACTACAAATCAAAAAAACAAATCTCCTAAATATCTAAGAATAAAAACAATGGTTGAGAACAAGAGAATATTCAAAAAGCAAAGGGTTAAGAAAATTCTCAAGGGTACTACAAATAAAAAAAACAAATCTCCTAAATATCTAAGAATAAAAACAATGGTTGAGAACAAGAGAATATTCAAAAAGCAAAGGGTTAAGAAAATTCTCAAGTTTCATATTTTAGCCAAAAACAAAATTAATCTTATAATCATCAACAAAAAAACAAGTGTTCACAATCTTTCTCTCTCAACTGATCAAGCCGAAAATAGTTCTGTGACAGAAAAGCCATGTCCAACAACAAAGAACCATAACGGAACTAGAACATCAAGTTAGAAAAGCACAACCAAACTTCTAGATCGGAAAAGACTTTCGATTCAACTAACTGATCACCCAAATAATTCACTACACTTAAGCAAAGAAAATCACTAATCGAACAAACAACAATAACACTCTATGAGATAAGTTTGAAAGTGGTCCCTAAAGTTGCACTCGAGTCTCATAGTAGTTCCTGAACTTAAAAGTTACCCATATTCGTCCTTGAAGTTGCACTTCGGAACTCAGATTCGTCATTCCGGCACATTCTGTCCATCTGGCACCACCGGAAAGCTGATCTGGACTCCTCCGTGACACGTTGGCCAGGTAACGGCTAGCTGACGTGGATTAGTAAACTTTTATGGTGCAATTTGGTCCCTAAATCAAAATTAAAAATTTTAATCCCCAAATTTAATCATCATTCTCTTCTCTACAGTAATCCCTCTTTTCTTTACATGCAGAGATCTTCATATCCCAAATTCACAAGATTTTTCTTTTTGTTTATTTTTAGTTGAAGTATCTTATAACAATAACAACAACTAGAGTCTTCTTAACAACCATTATTTGAACAAGTTTAATCGCTTTTATCCCTTTTTTTTTTAAAGAAAGATGGTGAGATTATAACATAAAAAAAGTTATGTGATATATATAATTAAAGAAATAATGAAAAATTTAGTTTCTAAAATTGTGAACGTTCGTAAAAATTTGTTGACTTTTAAAAATGATTAAATTGATTCCTAAATTCATAAATTGTGAATCTCAACTCATCTCTAATGCTAATATAAAATGTTAAAATGTCAGCATGACATTTACAAACAAAAAAATGATATGATTAATATTTTAATATGATCAAATTAGTGTCTTAAATTAGTTAGTTATATTTATTTTGCTTAATTAGTTTTTTATTAATTAGAGACTAAAATAATAAATATTAAATTAGGTAAATTTTTGCTATTTTTTGTTTCTCTAATATTACCCTTAATTAATTTGAAATACCTATTTAATTATAATAAAATCTTAGACACGTCATTTTAATAAAGATGTCATATGATTTGAAATGCCATAATATAACACTTTATATTAATACTATATGAATGACAGTTAAATTAGGATGATGCATGGTTATTTTGGAACAAGATTAGAAAGGAAATGTAATGTAGTATATAATAATAATGATGTAACATTTTAATTCTGTAAATATAAGAGATAGATTTTTGTAAAGTCATATAAAAATATAAAATTAAATTTTGTAAAGCATTTTAATTAAACTAGAGTTAATAAGTGCATAAAATGTTAAATACAAAGACATAGTATGTGACTTTTAATTAACAAAACATATGCGTGCTTTCAATGAAGTTGTAATTTGTGATCTCTTTTACATCCATATGGATAAGAGAAGAGAAGAAAAGAAAAGAGAGGAGTTACTACTATAGAGAAGAGAATGATGATTAAATTTGGGGATTAAAATTTTTAATTTTAATTTAGGGACCAAATTGCACCATAAAAATTTACTAATCCACGTCAGCTAGCCGTTACCTGTCCAGCGTGTCACGGAGGAGTCTAGATCAGCTTTCTGGTGGTGTTAGGTGGATGGAGTGTGCCAGAAGGACGAATCTGAGTCCCGGAGTGCAACTTTAGGGACGAATATGGATAACTTTTAAGTTCAAGGACTACTATGAGATTCGAGTGCAACTTCAGAGACCACTTTGAGACTTTTTTCAACACTCTATTCATGTGTTTCATCACATAGTCCTTCTTGAGCAACTAAATAACAATTTTTAAAATTATTGATTTGAAAGAAAGAATTAAAAGCAAATCAAAATTATGTCATAACTTCAAAGATTATCAACATAAGAAGAAAAAATTCAATATTGCTTATCAAATTCAGAACAAAATATTTTGATCAGAAACTCAGCAAATCCATGCAATCCACAAATCGAAATACAGTTTTAGAAGGGAATTTGATAATAATTCACAGCAAACACCGTTCGAATCTTTCAAGTAATGCATAAAATGTTGACATCAAGAATTATAGAGAACAACATGAAGATGAAGAAGATTAAAGCATACATTCACAAAAGCGAGAAAGATTAGAATTAGCTATAAGGCAAAAATCGCGAATCAAAATCGAAACTGAAGTTATTGCAAAAGCAAATTCAAGAAAAGCTACCAAAAGAATAACTCAGGGTTGGGTATAAAGAAGAAAGAGGTGGCAAGAAGCGACAAAGAACGCATGATAGCAAGAACCACAAGACAAGAATGACAAAAAAAGTCAAGAATGACATAAAAGACAAGGATGACATTCCTATAGGCCTCTGATAGTGCCATAATTTGTACAAATAGGTGCGCTTGTATTTATGATCCTACCATAGGACACTTGCTTCATATTACACAAATTAAACCTAAGCTCTGATACCACTTTGTCACGGTCCAAAATGAGTTATGACCGGCGCTCAGGAAAATAGTCTCCTAGCAAGCCTAACCAATTCAAATATAAGTTGAATAAGAATGTTACAAATACTTTACAAGTTCTAAAATAAATAATTATACATTTTAAACAAAATTAGAATAATTAAGAATGGTTGGATCCTGCCTGTGACATATAGAGCATATACATCTAGGAACTCGATAAAAATAAATACTCATTGCAGATCGTGACTCTTGATTAGAAAGTCTCACATAGTCAAGTATTTGTTCCTGAAAAATATTTTTAGAAAAAGGGACGAATTTTGCAATTCAGTGACTAGACAATACATCTAAAATTCACATGAGACCATATAAATATTATAATTAAAGTAATTTTAATTAGAAAATAGTAGTTGATAATAATAAGTGAATGAGTTAATACTCAAAATCGTCCCTAAAAGATATCCCGATTTCCATTTTGGTCCTCGAAAGATAAAGTTAATCAAAATCGTCTCCGAAAGATACACGACTTAGTCACGTTAGTCCTTCCGTCAGTTGGATGATGACGTGTCACGTTAAGTGCCACGTGGCACATGATGACATGGTGGGTGATGCCACGTGTCACGAGATGATTGGTTGACGTGTCAGATCAGTGACACGTGGCACGCCAGGTGTCAGGTTAGTGACACGTGTCACTTGACATGTAAAAAAGTTATTTTTAATCAAAATAGTCTTTGAAAGTTCAGACGTAAGTCATTTTCATCCCTAAAATTTTAAAAAATAATCAAATTAGTCCTTATATAATTTTTTTTAATTTTTCTTGATAATATTAAATTTAAAATATTTTTTGATACTACTAATTTTAATAGAAATGTAATTGACAAACAAAAAATTAGTAATGGTATCTTTTCTTCTCTCTCCTTTAAATCTTCTCAAAATCTCTCTTATTCTTTTCTATTCTAAAACATTTTTCTTACATTATCACATTTTGCTAGAATATATATATACTCAAAATTGAAATGTATGTATTTGTTAACCTAAACAAAGTTATATGCTCAAAATCAAAATTTATGTATTAAAAGAAAAATTATATAATCTATCTCAAACATATGAGACACACAAAATATTAAATATTTTTAACTATATGGAAGTACTAAAGAAAATATTAATCTGGTCATAATATATATTCGTTACCAGCGTTAATATCTTAGTTGTCAAATTATTTTGGTTTGAGTCAAATAGATCTATTAAGAAATCTAAATCTTTTTTTTTTTTTTAAATATTTACAAGAAACAAATATAAAATAGCACAAACGAAATTATTAAACTAATTACATGATTATCACATCTAAATTTATAAGTGATGTTATTCAAGGGTCGAAGGAGTGTCATTTTACTTTTTCTAAATAATGAATTTAAAAAGAAATTCAATTTTTCTTAGAACTTTCTAAATTTAATTAGTTTCAATTTATAATTGTGAAAGATTATATAATTTTTGTGTGTTTTATATGTTTGAGGTAGATTATATAATTTTACTTTTAATACATAAATTTTGATTTTGAGCATATAACTTTGTTTAGGTTAACAAATACATACATTTCAATTTTGAGTATATATATATTCTAGCAAAATGTGATAATGTAAGAAAAAGATTTTAGAATAGAAAAGAATAAGAGAGATTTTGAGAAGATTTAAAGGAGAGA
>NC_029790.2:10170705-10179980 GCF_000816755.2 Arachis ipaensis | reverse complement strand
TCAAAATTGAAATGTATGTATTTGTTAACCTAAACAAAGTTATATGCTCAAAATCAAAATTTATGTATTAAAAGAAAAATTATATAATCTATCTCAAACATATGAGACACACAAAATATTAAATATTTTTAACTATATGGAAGTACTAAAGAAAATATTAATCTGGTCATAATATATATTCGTTACCAGCGTTAATATCTTAGTTGTCAAATTATTTTGGTTTGAGTCAAATAAATCTATTAAGAAATCTAAATCTTTTTTTTTTTTTTAAATATTTACAAGAAACAAATATCAAACGAAATAAACGAAATTATTAAACTAATTACATGATTATCACATCTAAATTTATAAGTGATGTTATTCAAGGGTCGAAGGAGTGTCATTCTAAATAATTTGAAAAGAAATTCAATTTTTCTTAGAACTTTCTAAATTTAATTAGTTTCAATTTATAATTGTGAAAGATTATATAATTTTTGTGTGTTTTATATGTTTGAGGTAGATTATATAATTTTACTTTTAATACATAAATTTTGATTTTGAGCATATAACTTTGTTTAGGTTAACAAATACATACATTTCAATTTTGAGTATATATATATTCTAGCAAAATGTGATAATGTAAAAAAAAAGTTTTAGAATAGAAAAGAATAAGAGAGATTTTGAGAAGATTTAAAGGAGAGAAAAGAAAAGATACCATTACTAATTTTTTGTTTGTCAATTACATTTCTATTTCAAATTTAATATTATAAAAAAATTAAAAAAATTATATAAGGACTAATTTGATTATTTTTTAAAATTTTAGGGATGAAAATGACTTACGTCTAAACTTTCAAGGATTATTTTGATTAAAAATAACATTTTTACATTACGTGTCACTGATCTGACACGTCAACCAATCATCTCGTGACACGTGGCATCACCCACCACGTTATCATGTGCCACGTGGCACTTAACGTGACACGTCATCATCCAACTGACGGAAGGACTAACGTGATCAAGTCTTGTATCTTTCAAGGACGATTTTGATTACTTTTATTTTTCGAGGACCAAAATGGAGATCGGAATATCTTTTAGGGACGATTTTGAGTATTAACTCTAAGTGAATGAAGAAGGGAGTGGCAGCACAATCCAATTTTGTGCATGAAATTAAGGAAAGAACCCCTTTACTTATGGTTCAGGTTGGTGCTTGAATTTTTGTGCGTTGCTTCCAAAGTTAAATTAATGTTACTACTGATTTGCTGAGTTTTCGAATAACATCCTTACTTAATGCCCACCATCAGCATTTTCCTATCCCTGTAGTTCTATTTTCCATGATTTCAAAGTTTATACGAAATCATTCATGGTGGTTTCCCAAATGATGACTGTCTTATTTTGTGGCGGTATTATAGACTGCTTATATTATCTTATTATTGACATCTGCACATTTAACTGTGTTTATTCAACTACGAAGTAAATAGAAGCCATAAGTTGTAATGTTGCAAGGGCCAATCTCTGAAGGGATGCCTAATTTGTTGATCAATGAAAGCAATGCATGTGATTTTAAAATGATAAATGTGCATTTAAGAAACACAAGTTGTCATTTGATATGCACATTATATGGCTTATTGAAATCAACCTATGAAATTAGCAATCTAATAAGGATCTTCATGGATGATTATGCAGCTTTCTGCAATGAGGCATTATAAAAATACTCATTTAATCTGGATTTGATTAATAGATCATTGTTTGTTAGAAAATTAAATCAAGAATATTTAAGAAAGTAGTATAACTACAATATACTAGAATATACTAGAATATTGAAGAAGTTCAAAATCAAATTGAATTGGAATTGAATGGAAGTTGCACTCATCACCTCCATACTAGAAGAATCATGAAGTGCATTGGAAGCTTCAAAATTGATGACTAAGCTTAATAAAGAATTTTTAAGATGTATTAGAAATTACAAGAAGTTACTTATTTGAATAGTCAAAATAAGAAGCAAAGTTAGATAAGTATGTGTATTAAGAAGCTAGTAGAATCATGAACTTTTAGTATGAAACTTTGCCTATATAAAGGCACATATGCCTTATGTATTTTGTGTGTTCCATGAAATGAAAAAAGATATGATTATGTAAAGTCCTTCTTTGTTCTATTATTTCATAAGAGTGTTGGTGAGTTTGAGAGATTGAAAATATGATAGTGTTACTTAAGAAAGTGAGTGATCTTGGGGCCAATTGAAGTGTGAGTATTATTCTTACAATTGGTATCAGAGCTGGTTAATCCAGCGCCTGGTGTTAGAGAGTTTGTGAGGTGTGGGAGAGTTCTCACATAGTTGTTTGTTCATAGAGTTGGTATGGCAAACACCTTCAATATTGTGTGGTCTGGTCCCAAGGTAGATGGGAAACTTGATTATAGTTATTGGGAGACTTTAATGTCTACCCATTTGAAGGTCCAGAACCTGTGAAATTTCATTGAACCAGGTTTGCAAGAAGGAGCAGATGCTGCCCAACAGAGGAGATATCAATTGGCGCTATCTCAAATTCACCAAGGAGTAGATTATACGGTGTTTGGCAAAATTACAAATGCCAAAAGTGCAAAAGAAGCATGGAACACATTGAAGCTGTCATATAAAGGCGTAGATAAAGTTCAGAAAGCAAAGCTACAGTATTTGAGAAGAGAATATGAAAGGTATGAGATGTCTAGCTCAGAAACCGTTGAGCAATATTTTACTCGTGTTACAGATCTCGTCAATAAGATAAGAGTCTATGGAGAAGATATGTCCGATAGCAAAGTGGTGGAGAAAATTCTTCACACCATGCCGATGAAGTATGACCATGTGGTGACTACGATACTAGAGTCCCACGATATGGACACCATGACGATTGCAGAGTTGCAAGGAACCATGAAAAGTCACATCAGCAGAATATTGGAGAAGTCAGAAAAATCAATTGAGGAAGCCCTGAAAAGTCTAGTGAATTTAAACAATGTTGCAGAATCAAGTCATACACAAGTAGGACAAGGTCGTGGTTTTAATTTTCAAAGTAGAGGCAGAGGAAGTTTCAGATGTAGAGGTCCTGGCAATTACAACCAAGAAAGTTATAATAATTTTACACCACCTAATCAAGGAAGAGGTGGAACGAATTTCAGGCCTATCAACCGAGGAAGAGGTCGAGGCAATTTTTATCAAGAAAGAACCAATTTTAACTGCTTTTATTGTGGAAAGTATGGACATAAAGCAGCATATTGCAGATTCAAAATGGTGAATAACAATCAAGCACACGTTGCAGAAAATCAGAATCAAAATGCTAATGATAATCCGGGTACTCAAACTTTATTTTTTACAAGTAATTCATGTGCTGAAGATGAAAATATATGGTACTTGGATAATGCTTGCAGTAATCATATGTCTGGTAGAAAGGAGTTATTTTCTTCTCTAGATGATTCAGTTAAACTATTATTGAAGTTTGGTAATAGTACAAAGATCCCTGTTGAAGGAAAAGGGCACATACCAATTAGATTGAAGGATGGTTCTCTGAGTTATATTTCTGATGTTTTCTATGCTCCTGAACTTGATTACAATTTATTGAGTATGGGGCAATTATCTGAGAAGGGATATAAGATGATAACTTATCATGGATATTGCACTGTGTTTGACAACAACAGAAGGTTCATAGATAAAGCAAAGATGACTTCAAACAGAATGTTTCCATTAAAAATTCAACATGTTAATCCCTCTTGCATGAGTTCTGTGATACTTGATGATAATTGGTTGTGGCATATGCGGTTTGGGCATTTCCATTTTTCTGGCCTAAACTACTTGTCAAAAAAAGGACTTGTTTCTGGTCTACCACGTATTCATATTCCCAATTGTGTTTGTGAGATTTGTCAACTGGAAAAGAAACACAGAGATCCATTCCCTATAGGAAAGTCATAGAGAGCCAGAAGATTACTTGAAAGTGTGCATTCAGATCTCTGTTCTGTAGAAGTTCCAAGTAACGGTGGTAGCAGGTATTTTATCACTTTTATTGATGATTTTAGTAGATATACATGGGTATACTTTCTGAAGCAGAAATCAGAAGCATGTGATGTCTTTAAGACATTCAAGACGTTTGTCGAAAAACAAAGTGGCTGTAAAATCAAAATTCTCAGAACAGACAGAGGAACAGAATATCTTGCGTGTTCAAAATACTTTAAGCAACACGGAATTCAACACCAACTAACAACTAGATACACTCCTCAACAAAATAGAGTTGCTGAAAGAAAGAACAGAACCATCATGGATATGGTCAGATGCATGCTCAAGTCAAAACAAATGCATAAAGAATTTTGGGCAGAAGCAGTCGCAACAGGAGTTCATATTTTAAACAGGTGTCTAACAAAAATTGTTCGTGATAAAACTCCAGAGGAAGCTTGGAGTGGAAAGCGGCCTTCCATTCATCATTTCAGAATCTTTGGGTGTATTGCTTATGCCCACGTACCAGATCAATTAAGGAAGAAGTTAGATGACAAAGGCGAGAAGTATATCTTTATTGGCTATAGCACAGACTCAAAAGCATACAAGTTGTACAATCCAAAAACAAAGAAAGTAATCATTAGCAGAGACGTGACGTTCGACGAGAAAGACTTGTGGGACTGGAACACAAAGACAAAAAAGCAGCTGACTATAATTCCAAATACATGTGATGAAGTAGAAGAAATGCAACCTGACACAACCGAACAACCAAAATCATCTAGAAGACCTCAAAGAGAGCGGAGACTACCTGCTAGATTAGCAGATTATGAAGTTGGCAATGACAACGATCCGTCCGATGAAGAAATCATAAACTTTGCTCTATTTTCAGATTGTGAGCCGTTGAACTTTGAAAAAGCCTCTAAAGACAACAATTGGAAGAAAGCAATGGATGAGGAGATTCATGCCATTAAGAAGAATGACACATGGGAGCTAACTGATTTACCAACAGATAAGAAGCCGATTGGAGTAAAGTGGGTTTACAAAACTAAGTACAAACCCAACGGTGAAGTTGATTGTTTCAAAGCAAGATTAGTTGCTAAGGGATACAAGCAAAAGCCAGGTATCGATTATTTTGAAGTATTTGCTCCTGTTGCAAGATTAGACACTATTCGTATGATTATTTCACTCTCGCGTCAAAATAAGTGGAAGATACATCAAATGGATGTTAAGTCTGCATTTCTAAATGGCACTTTAGAAGAAGAAGTGTATGTCGAGCAACCTGCAGGATATGAAGTTCTTGGAGAAGAAGATAAATTTTACAAGTTGAAAAAAAGCCTTGTACGGGTTAAAGCAAGCACCAAGAGCGTGGTACAAGAAGATTGATTCTTATTTTATTCAGAATGGTTTCAGAAGATATCCATTTGAACATATGCTTTATATCAAGTTCGTTGAACCTGGAGATATCTTGATCGTGTGTCTTTATGTTGATGATTTAATTTTTACTGGCAACAATTTGAAGATAATTACACAATTCAGGGAGGCTATGATAAAGCACTTTGAAATGACAGATATGGGTTTAATGTCTTACTTTCTTGGCATTGAAGTGGTTCAAAAAGATGATGGTATTTTCATTTCTCAGAAGAAATATGCAAATGATATTTTGAAGAAATTTCAGATGGAACATTCAAAACCAGTTCCTACTTCAGTCGAAGAGAAGTTCAAGTTGCTAAGAGAAGATAAAGGAAGAGCAGTAAATCCCACATACTACAAAAGCTTGATTGGAAGTCTGAGGTACTTAACTGCAACTAGACCAGATATTGTGTTTGGAGTTGGTTTGCTTAGTAGATTTATGGAGGAGCCTTGTACCAACCATTTGCAAGCGGCAAAACGTATTCTTCGATATATCAAAGGTACTTTAAATGATGGTATTTATTATGAAAATACTAATGAAGTAAATCTTGTCGGTTACACTGATAGTGATTGGGCCGGAGATATAGAAACAAGAAAAAGTACTTCAGGATTTGTATTTCATTTTGGTTCTGGTGTAATTTCATGGCCGTCAAAAAAACAACCAGTAGTAGCACTCTCTACAGCAGAAGCAGAATATATAGCAGCAGCAAGTTGTGCAACGCAAGCAGTTTGACTAAGAAGAATTCTTGAGGAATTGAACGAGAAACAAAATACTCCAACAACAATATTTTGTGATAACAAGTCAGCTATTGCACTTTGCAAAAATCCAATATTCCATGGAAGATCGAAGCATATTAATATTCGATTTCACAAAATCAGAGAGTTGGTGAATGAGAAAGAAGTTGTAATCGAGTATTGTCCAACTGAAGAACAAGCTGCAGATATATTTACAAAGCCATTGAAGACCGAGTTATTTTACAAGTTGAAGAAGATGGTTGGAATGATAAACTCTATAAGCTTGATTTAAGGGAGGCAATGTTAGAAAATTAAATCAAGAATATTCAAGAAAGTAGTACAACTACAATATACTAAAACATTTAAGAAGTTCAAAATCAAATTGAATTGGAATTGAATAGAAGTTGTACTCATCACCCCATACTAAAAGAATCATGAAGTGCATTGGAAGCTTCAAGATTGATGATTAAACTTAATAAAGAATTTTCAAGATGTGTTAGAAATTACAAGAAGTTACTTATTTGAATAGTCAAAGTAAGAAGCAAAGTTGGATAAGTATGTGTATTAAGAAGCTAGTAGAATCATGAACTTTTAGTATGAAACTTTACCTATATAAAGACACATATGCCTTATGTATTTTGTGTGTTCCATGAAATGAAAAAAGATATGATGATTATGTGAAGTCCTTCTTTATTCTATTATTTCATGAGTGTTGGTGAGTTTTAGAGATTGAAAATATGATAGTGTTACTTAAAAAAGTGAGTGATCTTGGGACCAATTGAAGTGTGGGTATTATACTTACATTGCTCGATGATTTTTGTGACAATTGAATGTCAGAACTTTGTTATTTTCATGGTTATCGAATAACCTCTTTTCTCTTGCAGGAAGAAAAGTCTGCTGGAGTAAAGAAGAATCCGTCCTCGCGTCCATTAAGCATGGTTATAAAAGTCAAGCCCCAGGCTAAAAAGGCCAAGGCGGATGAAAAAAATGCTGAAGAAGTTTCAAAAGCGGAAACCACTCTCGAGGATGATGATAGTGAACCCCAAGCTAAAAAGTCCAAGATAGATGGAGCAAATGCTGATGTTTCTAAAGCTGAAACTACTACTGAAAATGATTTGCCTAAGCCAGCACAATCATTAAATGCCCTTGTTTCCTACAGTGACGAAAGTGATGAGGACTTGTAATTTGATTTTTGTATTATGACAAGTTAGAGATCTTGTTCCTTATCATATAGCCATAGCCTCTAGTTATCTGTTGTATGTCATTCATGCCTAACACTTCCATTGTGGATGCCTAAAAGGCAACAAGGCATCACAATCACATCCAACTTAACCATGTACATTTTTTATTTGTGGAATAGAAAATTGAGCATGAATAGGATTTGGCTCTTGTTGAAATTTAAATTATGATAGCCGTTTACTTTCAAAGAATTTTTTTTTCCTTTTCTTTTTTGGGGACTGTTACCATAAAACACGTCTTAAAAAAAAAAAAGAAGTTATCATATACAATTGGGTGCAGCGTGATTATCGTTTACATTATTTTCTCAAGAAATTTTCCTAAAATAGTTATTTTCAGTTTGTCTGTTATATAATAACATATCTGACCTAACCTTTCGGTGAAATGAATTTTAAATCAAGTAAGCAGCACAAACGGTCCAGCTTTTAATTCCTTCTCCATCTGTATTGGATGAAGGGTTTGTTTGCTTGAGCTTTCGAAAAAAATGTTTTTTGAGTTATTTTTTTTAAAAAATTTTTTAAAAATATAAAAGTAATTTGTTATTTGGACATGATAAAATGTTTTTTGATCTATCAATTATATTTAGAAATATCAATACGAAAGTATTTTTTGTTTATTTATTATGTTAAAATTCTTTTTTAAATAAAAAATCTTTTAAAAAATATAAATTATAACTTCTTAAAAAAAATATTTTTTTTGCTAGTAATTTTTTAGTTTTATTTTTAAAAATTTGTCAAACATACAAAAAAAATAAAAAAATATTTTTTTGTTGAATTTTTTTAACAATTTAATAGCACTTAAAAAAACTCAGAGTAGATTCATTAATTGAGAAATTAGAAAGATGTGAAAGGAAATTTGTTCAAGCCCTATTGCAGCTTGATGGGAGTCTAACAGTTCCTCTATCTTTCCCAAGCCTCAGTTGCTGAAAGTTGACTATTTTTACGGGAAAAAAAATGGAGGATTTAGGCCGCTTAACAATAAGCCGCCGGCTTATGTTCGATACGAGCAGTGTCCATGATGGGCTTAATTTTTTCTTTTTGAAGACATGATGGGCTTAGTTTCAACTCACTTAGACACTGGCATAATCCGTATTGGGCCTAACATATACGCGAACAATGTTGTATATAAGTAGCCTCCATCGGACTCAACATAAGTAAATGGCGGGAAAAGTTATCGCTATTTTAATTTCAAGTGCAACTAGGTATTAATTTCTATTTTAGTTTTTTTCCCTTTTATTATCATCACCGTTCCGGCTTTCTCAGTCTGCCGATTTTGCTTCTGGGGGAAGAAGAAGACAACGACAATGGCGACGTCGAAGTACGAGTACCCAACGCTTTCGAGACCAGAGATAATCACAACCTTAGCGCAATTGCAGATTGCCAACATGATTGAGCAAGACTTCATCCACCCAAACCCTGACTTGATCTTCGAACTCTATACACGCCTCCTCATCCACCTCGACTTTCTTGAGTACTAATTTGTTACTCTTTCTTCGTTTTTGATTCTGTTACGAGTTAGTTTTCTTGCGTTAACCTGAATTCTGTTACTCAAAAAAGTTAGTTACGATGGACCATTCTTATTTCCGTTTTGTGTTCTCGAATTTGCGAGTTGGTGTCTCTGTCAACAGGGAAGAGAATGAGCAGCTTGATTTTGAAGCGGTGTCGAATTTCGATGATCCTGAACTTCACATGGAGTCCATCCGCGCTACAAAACTGTACTACAAGATTAAGGAGGTGCTGGCCATACTCGAGTGCCCTAGGAGAATTGTGTTCACGTTCGCTGATCTCCTTATGCCGGACACTCAGCGCACCGAGTTTTTCATCGGCTCTATTGTCAATTTTGTTCTCTATAGGTGGATACTTCTTTGCCCTTTCTATAGAAAGTTAGGAGAAACTGATAAGCATTTCTTAGCACAATAATCCAAGCGATTGCATTCATATATGTCTCTCATATACTTTTAGAG
>NC_029790.2:10154376-10168081 GCF_000816755.2 Arachis ipaensis | reverse complement strand
GTTCACGTTCGCTGATCTCCTTATGCCGGACACTCAGCGCACCGAGTTTTTCATCGGCGCTATTGTCAACTCTATAGGCTATAGGTGGATACTTCTTTGCCCTTTCTATAGAAAGTTAGGAGAAACTGATAAGCATTTCTTAGCACAATAATCCAAGCTTCATATATGAAGGGAAGGGAAGGAAGGGAAATTGGTTGAGATATCAAAAATTGGAGACGAAGTCAGCGCTCTGGAGGAGCAGCGAATAAATTTGGAGGAGAATGAGATTCCTCAGGTTTATTTGTGGATGGATCACGTAATCATTATTGAAGTATTAGCCTTTTTCATACTTGTTGCTTGTTTTCAATTCTCATTTTCTTTTCTTCAATTAAAAAATTGTAGGGAAGGGAAATTGGTTGAGATATCAAAAATTGGAGACGAAGTCAGCGCTCTGGAGGAGCAGCGAATAAATTTGGAGGAGAATGAGATTCCTCAGGTTTATTTGTGGATGGATCACGTAATCATTATTGAATTTACTTGAGTATTAGCCTTTGTTGACCGTTTCTGGTTGCAGGTGAAATCAGAGATTTCCAACTTGAATGAAGCTAGGGAAAAAGAGATGGCTGTTGTTCAGGAGGTTGATGCAAAGGTTGCGGAACTTCGTAACACTATCATGACCCTTAATAAAAATCAGATGTCACTGAGGACTACTTTAAAGAAGTCAAAGGACCAGGCAGAAGAAATGGATGCGAAGGTGAGTTTATTTTCCCTTATCATATCATCTGTAGCTTTGGTCTATAGAAGCTTATCATTGTGAGTTATCAAATCTTATGCCTTATTGGCTTATTCTTGGTGATTTTGGATGGTATATGGGCAGAACATCTATAGAGGAGTAAAAATTTATTTCCTTTCAATAGATAATGCAACTTCTGAATACATTACAAGCTAATTATAACAATCAGCAATGAATGGTTAACCTTATCATAGACTTATTCTCCATTTCTTAATGCAGATTTCTAATGCTGAATTTACACTGTCACAAAATGCTCAAGAAAATGAGAATCTACGTTCAAAAATTGCCCAATCACCTGACAAAATTCAGGTACAAGTTCTATCTGTTTCGTATCAATAATTAGCATCGATTGCAAATTAACTTTGTTGATGATGTTCACTTCATTGTTCTTTTATAGGCATCACCTAAGTTAATTGCTTTTATGTTCTTTGCAACCAATATGTTGTATACTTTTCTCCCTGCAAGCCTGCTTGTGTGAACATTAAACTGGAGATTATTGGACTACTTTACTGTCTTCTTAATAATTTAAGTATGATCAGATACTAATGCTTTCCATTTTTTAGGTGTCTGCGTGATGAAAATTGCCATGAAATAAGCTACTTCTTTCTAATCATTATTTGTTTATTACTTTTTTATATTTATGTTAAATTGTGTTTTGTTATGTGAGGTTTGAACTAAACTGTTCTGTTCTGTTTTGTTAATGATGCAAGTTAACATGTTCTGTTTGCATAACTGACTAATTGTTATATGTTTCTTTATTGTTGTGTAGAGACTTAAGATATTTTCTCTGCCTATTCACTAATGTAAATTATCTTCTCTACTTTTTGCTAAAGAGGGCTTTAGAAGAGAAGAAATTAGCTCGAGAAGAGGCAATGAAAGCTGAAAGGTTGGCAATGCAAACTTTTCATGAGAAGACTTCTCTCCTTGAAGTTTATTCCAAGGTATATTGTTCCAGGGCAGGTTTTTCTTTCCGTCATCTGTATTTTAGGCAGCAGTAAAGTAATCTAGTATAGACATTTTCTTATTTTGTTCTAGCCATCAATCCACCTATAAAATTCACAATGTCAACATGAACATGCATATATAAATAATCTTTTGTTCTTAGTGTACAAATCAATTTATCTTTTTAACTTCTTTTCTTAGGTTGGCAAGAAAATGTCAAAGCACTACAAGCAAATGCTGGCTATAAAGGAACAGGTATCAACGTAGTTTTGCCATTGGAGTTCTGCTTTCATTCTGTCTTAGTGATTGAAAATATAATATGAATTCTCCACATTAACATGGTCTATGGAGAGAAAAGCTGCTTCTTTTGTTATATATATATAACTTCCTTCAATGATTACTATTGTGCAAAACCTCTTGTTTGATATCAGTAGCACTTCATATAGGTAAATTCTGCTAAATCGGTTGAAAAGGAGCTTAAAGCTTTGAAAGCTAAACTTAGCGATGAACAAGTATTGGAGAAGTCCCTTGAGTCCAAATTGGCTGAAAAACAAAGTAAAGGTACATTCTTGGGCAGGCAACGCTCGCATTTCCTTTTCCAATTTATATTGCTATTTTTACAGAAGACATTGCTGAAAGCTGTTCACAAATGACCTAAATTATTTTCACTCAATGCTGTATTTTTCTCTTCAAACTTTTCAATGGCATCTGTTTACTGAAATGCGGCATAACTATATGCTAGATTATTTTGTAATGCTTTTTTAGTATAAAACCATGCAACTTCTCTACTTGTTTCCCTTCCTTAGTTTTGCAGATGGAAGAAACGAAAAGGCAGGTAGAGAAAGAGTGCACTATTATGCAGGAAAAATCAATAAAATACCTAAATGGTATAACATCCGATGTGGAATATAAGAAACGTGACATCGAAACAAGACGGAGAAATGTTGAGGCCGTGTTAGAAGAGGTACAATTTCTGAGTTTCATAATAAAAAAAGTAATTTGTGATGAAAGAGTGAATTTTTGTTATTTCTTCTGCAATTGATAGGTGGATGCTACAAATGGTAAAATGAAGTCAGTAAAGGAATCTGGAGCTGCTAAAGTGGAACTGTTAGGTCACAAGTCTGAAGAGATAATCGAAGAGGTACATGGTCAATTGTTTACTTTTACTATTTGTGCCTGTTCTAGTCTCCTTGTTGCCTTGAATAGCTTTACAGTGCATCCATAATGCCTCCTTAATCACAAGGAAATGAAAATTAAGATTCATGACTTGAGCTATATTTGTTATACTTATACCTACTACAGAAGTCCAATTTTCTAAGTGCTTAAATCCTTACTCTTAGCACTGATGAGATTGAAAATTTAGTGGTGGTGTAATAATGAATGAGAAATAGCTAACTATAATGCATTGATTGTTGCAGTTTCGAAAGTATGTAAACTCGATTGCACGTGTGGTTGAATCTGGGCCAGAAGGCGTTGGTGTTGATATTTAATTCGTAAGCAATTTGCAATACATCCTTTACTTTTGCTAAAACACAACAGTGAAGCATCTTTATTTCATTTTGTATATATATTTTTTATGAAGATAATATAGACCTGATTCTGAAGTTTGTGATCTTTGATGAAAGGGCAGTATGGACAAATCAAACTATTTCTTCGTGGCTTCTTTTAGCTTATGCGTTTTGTTTATGGCTCATGATCTAGTTAGTTCTTGTTCATGCATGTCACTTTAATAGAAAATAGGCAGATTTATCCTCTAAATTTTGTATCCAAAAACAAAGTTTTGGTTCCGACCTATATTTAAGGCTACTATTAAGATAAAATGCATTTTGGATACAAATAGTCCATTTTAAGTACAGTACGCGGAGATTTCGGGGAGGAATCAACTGAGATAACATAAAATGAGAAGACACCACATCCAATTCAAAACTTTAAGGTTATAAGTTAATGGGTTTCTCATCTTATAAACTTCTCACTCTTCCTTGTTTTCTTTAATGTGAGACTAATTTCATACATTCCTCGCACTTGTAACATTAACAAATACATGTATGTGTTGTGCGTAAGGTGAAATTTTCTTAATACTAACCTTTTTGTAAAAG
Organism: Arachis ipaensis; assembly: GCF_000816755.2. Taxonomy (NCBI): domain Eukaryota; kingdom Viridiplantae; phylum Streptophyta; class Magnoliopsida; order Fabales; family Fabaceae; genus Arachis; species Arachis ipaensis. Next base: position 10,164,271 of record NC_029790.2, on the reverse strand, counting down.
GTGAAATTTTCTTAATACTAACCTTTTTGTAGGATATTATAAACTCTTTTTTTACTTTCTCTAAAATATTAAGGTAGCGTTTGTTTTGAAGTACTGAAATGGAGATTGGGACTGAGTATATTTGTTGGTCTAAAAATTATTACTCAAATTTTAGTCTGTCTCTAAAATTTCAGTATTTCAGTACCTTCAAAAAGTAGGAACACAGAGAATTGAAATTTTTGGAGACGAAAATTAAAATTTTAATAATATTTTATACCTAAAATATTCCAATTTCAATTAATTAATTCCAACTTTATCTTTTGTGCAAATTAAATTAGAATTTCATTCTGATTTCAATCTCTGTTTCTTATTTTACATCAAACACAATACTAAAATTTATTTCAATCTTAGTCTCTCAGTCTGTCTTTTTTCCAAACATTACCAAATGGTGATTGCATGATCTATTTCCAATTCTTTACTAAGAATTCAACACAACTATTACATTAGTCACACTACGTACCAATTTTCATCTTGGAAATTGGAAAAGATAAGCAAGGATAACGAATTGCCTAGCATCATAACAAAGTTATTGTCATGCTGTTGACGCACTATAATGAAGTTGGACCAAGGAAGCATAAAAACCATCCTCCATGCTAATGAGGGTCTCATGTCTTCCTTTTTCCACAATAACTCCATCTTTAACTACAGCAATGACATCTGCATTTTTAATTGTGGATAGACGATGTGCCACAACCACAGTGGTTCTATTCACAATCACTTTGTCTAATGCATCTTGAACAACTCTCTCCGACTCTGCATCCAATGCACTTGTGGCCTCATCAAGTAGCAATATCTTTGGACTCTTTATTATAGCACGTGCAATGGCTACACGTTGCTTCTGCCCACCAGATAACTGTATTCCCCTCTCTCCCACCACAGTATCATAACCCTATTACACCAAATCCAAAAACCATAACTCAATTGAAAAACACAAATACCAACAAGTTGAGTGTTGTTTTTACCTGTTGTAAGGCACTAATAAAGCCATGAGCATTGGCCAGTTCTGCTACTTGTATGACTTCTGCTTCAGTTGCATTGCCTCCTTTACCATATGCAATGTTGGCACGAATGGTGTCATTGAATAATACTGGCTCTTGACCTACAAGTCCTATCTGCTGCCTCAACCACTTGAGCTGCAACTTCTGAATTTCTATCCCATCAAGTGTGATTTGACCAAAATCTGGATCATAGAATCTTTGTAACAAAGCAATCACTGTGGATTTCCCGCTTCCACTCTCACCAACAAGGGCCACTGTCTGGAAAATTTGATTGAAATGGTTAGTTTGATAACATGCATCTTCATCAGTTTGATAACATGAAATGGAGCTTGAAAGAAGAGTGCTTAATTTACTTTGCCAGAATGGATGGTCAAACTTAGGTCTCGAAAAATCTGTATATCCGGTCTAGATGGATACTTAAAGCCTACATGGCGAAACTTGATTTCACCATGTACATTTTCCAGTGTTGTACCAGACTCATCACTTGGATCTATCTTCGACTTCATATCAAGAAGTCCAAATATGGAAGCAGCAGCTGACTTGGCTTTGCTAGAATCAGGTGCAAGTGAGCTTGATTGGGAAATTGCGTTAGCTGCCATAGTTAAAGCAAAGAAAACCTACAACAAATCCAAAGAAGGAAGCTTTTAGTGAAGAAATATTGAAAATTCAGGTGCAAGTGCTAAAAAGAGTTAGTACTAAGTACCCTTAAAACATCTGAGAATGATGCCTTGCCATCCTTCACAAATCTAGCTCCAGCATAGAAACAGGTTGCATAGACACAATAGAGAAGAAAAAATGAAACCCCGAATCCTATTCCACTGATCAAGCCTTGCCTTATTCCTGTTTTCCTTGGACCTTCACATTTCTTCTTATAGAATTCCATAACTTTCTCTTCAGCGCAGAAAGATGCCACTGTTCTTATGCTTCCAACTGCATCGTTAGCAACCTGGCTCGCTTCCTCATACATCCGCTGCATAAAAATATGCACATTATCATAGGATTTTTCGCTGAGTCTAATAAACCATGAAGTACTTTCATAGCAAAGTATTGAGATGGAAAAAGTCTCACCTTTGCATCTGAACTGAAGCCTTTCAAGAACTTCATTTGAACATATCCATTCAGTCCAACAAGAGGGGCTATGACAACAATGATCAACGCCAATTGCCAGCTTGCAACAAAAGCAATGATCAAGCCTGTACATGCTGTTGCAATATTTTGAACTAGTAGTCCTAATGCATCCCCAACAAGGGCGCGAACAGATGTAGCATCCGTCGAGAGCCTTGAACCGATTGCGCCACTCGAATGATCAGCCTCATCAAACCATGAAACCTCCATGTTGATCACCTTCTCAAAACATAGCAACCTAATTCGCTGGATTAGCTTATGGCCAGCCACAGAGAAAAAGTATCCTCTTGCTATAAGAGCAATTAAAGATGCAAGTCCAAGGGTCATAAACATTAGTGCCCAAAACCTTGAGTCCTTTTTTAACTCATTGAATGGTTCATAAAATGTTTTGATGGCACTAGAAAGCAACAAACCAAACACTGGCCATATAGCACCATTTGCTGTGGCAGTTATAGATCCCATAAGAAGCACTGGAATCTCTGGTTTGTTAAGGGAAAAAAGCCACCATAGTGGAACCTCTTGTGATGGTACATCCTCTTCTCTTGGAGTTTCAACTTTAGGGTCAAGGATATTAGCTCCTGTAGATAAGCCGAAGGAAGTCGAGTGGCGGCTACTGCTACCAGCAGATGATTCTGATCTTTGAAATGACCACCTTTTACTTTTTGAGAGTTCAGACTTGTTTTGATTGTCTGCATTCTTTAATGAATCATCCTCTCTTATCTCTTGTAAACGTATAAGCTGAGAGTAAGCTCCTTCGGGGTCCTTGACTAATTCAACATGTGTTCCTGATTGATAAACATGAAGTCAGTTACAAATATATATAAAACAAAATTTTATCATGATGAGAGAATCCATGTCTTATCTTTGCATGCTCTGTACCTTTCTCAACCATTTTCCCTGTATGAATTACAGCAATCATGTCTGCATTTCTCACCGTGCTTAGGCGATGAGCTACAATAACAGTAGTTCTGTTGATCATGATCCTGTCTAGGGCCTCTTGCACTATTCTTTCAGATTCTGCATCAAGTGCACTTGTGGCTTCATCTAGAAGCAAAATCCTTGGATCTTTTAGGATAGCTCTTGCAATGGCAATGCGTTGCTTCTGTCCACCAGATAGTTGTGTTCCATGCTCACCAACCATTGTTTCCAATCCCTACATACACATCACAAGGAAGCATTTAATTAAGTTTACTTAACGAGTTAGATTATGAATCCAAAAATTCCTTTGATATTGTAGAACCTGTGGCAGTTTATCAATGAAATTAGCAGCATTTGCAAGTTCAGTTGCAACTTTAATCTCTTCAATTGTTGCTCCCTCCTTTCCATAAGCAATGTTATCCTTGATGCTACATGCAAACAACACTGGCTCCTGGCTGACAAGGCCAACTTTTCCTCTGATCCATCTAACCTGAAATTCTCTAATGTTAATGCCATCAATAAGAACTTCACCTGCCTGTGGATCATAGAATCTTTCTATCAAACTGATAACTGTGGACTTCCCACTTCCACTTTGTCCTACTAAAGCCGCAGTTGTGCCACTTGGAATATGCAGAGAGAATCCGTTGAATATCAGCTCCTCGGGTCTGGCCGGATAACTGAAATAGACATCCCTCAACTCTATATCGCCATGAATATCTTCCAATGTTTTTCCAGTAGGATCATAAGCATCAATCTCAGGCTTTCTCTCAATTGTTTGAAACATTTTATAGGCTGCTGCTTTACCCGAAGCAAAAGCACTTAAGCAAGGACTTGCTTCCCCAAGAGACCTAACATATACATACACAGAATTAGGCAAGCAAATAGAATGCATCTAGTTTTATCCCGAAGGTATCTATGTACTTACATGGAAGCACTTAACGCAGCAACCATGACATTGACCACCATACCCCCATTATATCCTTTTTCCATTATCATCTTTGAACCATACCATACAGCCAAAGCATAACCGCAAAAAATGACACAGGTAACAACACCAAAACCCATTCCAGCTGCTATGCCTTCGCTAACTCCTGATTTGTATGCATCTTCAAGACGTTTTTCATAACTAGATACTGCTTGCTTTTCCCCAGTGAAGGATGCAACCTTGAAATACATGTAAAAAAGGAAACAATCAATATCATGGCAGAACCTGATATAAGACTCTGAAGCTAACAATAAATTTCAAAGATATTTATTTAGGCTTTGTTAACATACTGTTCTTATAGAACCTATTGTCTGTTCAACTACATGTGCTGCTTTTGCATAAGCATTTTGACCTATGGTTGCCATCTTTTCTATGGTGATGGCCAAAGCTGCGCCAGCTATAGCGAGAATTGGAAGAGCAGACAACAAGACAAGAGTTAGAAGCCACCCTCTGACAAATGATATCACATACCCTCCAACAAATGTTGCAATTAACTGCACAAATTTCCCAACCTGTTTATGCAAGCAAGCCTTTTAGTATATGAATGTTGCAGCAGCATATGATACATATATAGATATAGATATAGATATAGTAGTATTATTAGTATTACCTTCTCACCCATGGCATCTTGAATAAGGACTGTGTCACCTGACATTCTACCTATGACCTCACCAGTGTTTGTCTCTTTATCAAAGAAAGCAATATCTTGTCTTAGAATAGTCTTCAAGTACAAACCCCTTATTCTTGCAGCTTGTCTTTCCCCTGTCACCATCCAACATACCACCTCTGCAGCATGAAACAATGATCTTCATTGCTGAATAACTCATATATAACTGTGTTGAGTTAACAAAAATCAGTGACCTAATTATGGGGTACTTACGAAGGAATGCTGCAACACCTATGCCTATTGCCAAGTACACAAATTTCAGACTGATCTGCAATTTTGGTCAGCATAACTAAATATTATTTTGGTTCTTCACAATTACATACACATTAAGCTGAATATTAGTTTCCTGGATTTTACCTTGGAAACTTGGTTGACAATATCTTCACTGTACAGGTTATCAGCGAAGACGTTTGCCATTTGGCCAAATATTAATGTCATGAGAGGCATTCCCATACCATTTCCAATGGCGGCAATGGTCCCAACAATCATCAACAAGATGTCAGTGGAATCTGCAAACGAGAACAGCTTGAAGTATGGAACTGTTTCTTTTTGGTTCTCTGATGAACTTGTCTCATCATCACGTTTGTAACCGTTCTCACGCCCCATCTCCCTAGTACACTCTTAAGTCCTATGTTATGTAACACTACTACAAAATAACAAAATTATTGAAGCAGTGTAAGGTTGAAACAGAACCAAACAACTTAGTTAGAAAAATTCTTATCATGTATATAATAACGTTTTATAGCATACCAAGTTGTGACTAAATGTGAAACTCTAAAGATACGTGAAGGCTAAGCAACAAACAAAAGGAGCACATAGACATATTATTGCGACGTGTGTTTCCTGGAAGTACCCCTAAGGTAGATTCCTTCATGGCCATTCCATAATGATGCAAAGGGTTGATATCCTTTTCTTTTTTAATCTTAGAACATGGACTTATCCCACAGGATTTTCAAAAACAAGAACACCAAATTATAAATACATAAATAAAATGTTAATGAAATAAACCAACTTGGGTTTGTCGAGCGGTCAGCTCACTAGTCCGCTTAAGCAGGTGTCGGATATTTGAATCCCGCCTTGTGCATGTAACAACCCATTGGCCAACGGCAAGTCCTTAAATGAAACTTAGATCCGCAACGGATTAATCTTTAGCCTGTCGGGTTGGAGAATATTATGGGCAACCAAAAAAAATGTTAATGAAGTAAATTGAAGTGTGTTTTATTGATTCTCCAATTCGATTAACATAGACTTGAAGGTACTATAATTTTGCAGAAAAACAGCAACACACACTTTGGGTTGGTTATCCAGGTAAAGGAGGGACCGAAAATATTTTCCATCTTCTGACCAACCAACTAACTAACTGCCGCAGAAAGAAACTAAACAACAGAATGCCAAAAAGCAATCATCGTAAGTATTTTGTTTCTAATCACTATATAAAATATAAAAAATTTATACCACCAAGGCACCCATGTTTATGAGAAATCTTGAACAAGGACCAGAGAGGAAGAAAAGAATCAACCACGCATAACTTTGTTTCAAAACGATTTAACTAAATTAATTGAAAGTAAAATTATCATATTGCCTTAAGTTATTTTTTCTTCTTTTAATTTATGTAAATTGTTACCGGGTATAAGATATTTAAAATTGTTCAAAATACCATGTAACGTACAAAAATTTAGTAATTCTAATTTTTAATGCGAGAAAGTTTTTGGGCAGCAATTTTATTAAAATCTAGCGGGTACTTAACCAATAAAAAAAATAAGTAATTAATGACTACAAATTACAAAATTTACTATTCCTAACACTCTACTTTTAATCCATTAAGCTATTAAATTTCTATAGGATAGTGGATATTAAATTTTTTGGTATTATAAATAGAAAGACAGATATAATAAAATTGTAGTTTTTATCTCAACTCAAAGTGTTAATATAGAATCAAGAATATTTAGTAACCAAAGAAAATCAGCCAAAAACAGCAATAACTTGTCTTATTTAGCATTCATTAATTGTTGCGATAATTAATAAATGCTACATAAGACAAGTTCTGACTGCTTTTTTTGTCTACCTAGCATTACCCGAAATGTAAACCTAACTTGTAAATTATAAATATATAATTTGATGACATAAAATTAATTTAAATAAATAAAAAAATGTGATTACCAGAAAAAGATTAAGAAATGAGGAGTGCTAGTGGATCAGCAATTTTTGTATTTTGTAATTATCAATTGGCTATCAATAATGTTTTTAATGGTGTGAGATTAAATTCAATAGTATAGAATCATTCAATCTTTTTTTGATAGTTAAATGCTGGCCAACTTTTTAAAAAATTGTTGACCTCCAAGACTTTCCCTTAAAGAATTATAACAATAACAAAAACAATTCAATCATTCAAAAACAATCCAAAAATGTATTAATTAAACAAAATTATAAAATAAATAGATCCAACATAGCTCATAACAGTATAATAATCAATATATAATATTCAGTTAAATTAGCAATATATAAACTAGCTTAGAATAAGATTATAAGAAGGCAGAAATTCACTTGCAGTGGATATATGGTTTAAAAAAAATCAATTTATTTTATATAAATAAATTTTTTTAAAAAATTATTTTAAATTGGACTAAACAGTTACTTTTATTCCCTTCTATTTCCTTTGGCATTTAAAATTCTATCACTTCCACACAAGATATTCAATAGAACTAGCAAAAATAAACCGATCGATAAGAGCATAGAAGAATCTGCAAAGCCAACGGCAGCAACAACAACAACACAGCAGCGAGAAGAGAAGTGAAAGGAGAGATTGAGAGAGAAGCACGACAGGCAGAGTACTGACAGAGGAGAAGAGAGGAGAGCGATGAAGATGGCGCGAGACTGGGAGAGGTTGAGCCACCGCTACGGCGCCACCAGCACATAGGGGAGAGAGCAAGAAACATGTTAATGAGAGAGGCAAAAAATGGAGGCATGAAGCTGAACACACATAAACCTAGGGTTCAAGCCTGGCGATTTGGCGTGCTTACTCGTCGATTCTGCGCGAACACTGCTTCTCTGAGACGCAGAGCAAGAACGTGACGAAAGGAGGAATAGAATGAGAATCGATTTTGCGATTCTAACTACCTTTTAGAAACCCTCAGAATGGGCACTGGGCACTAGAATGAAGTTGGAGCAAGGAAGCATAAAATACGTCCTCCTTACTAATGAGAGTCTCATGCCTTTCCTTTTCCACAGCAATGACATCTGCATTTTTAATTGTGGATAGACGATGTGCCACAACTACAGTGGCTCTATTGACAATGCATCATGAACAACTCTCTCTCACTCTGCATCCAATGCACTGTGGCCATAGAACAACAATATTTGATTAAAATGCATTTTCATCACGTTGATACTAACATGAAATAGAGTTTGAAATAAGGGTGTTTAATTTACTTTGCCAGAATGGATGGTCAAACATAGGCTTACATGGCTAAACTCAATTTCACCTTTTAAACAATCCAGTGTTGTACCAGACTCATCATTTGGATCTATCTTTGACTTCATATCAAGTAGTCCAAATATGGAAGCAGCCGCTGACTTGACTTTGCTAGAATCAGGAGCAACTGAATCCTGACTGGGAAATTCCCGTAGCTGCCATAGTTAAAGCAAAGAAAACCTGCAAAGTATTTAGAGAAGGAGGCTTCTAATGATTAACAATGTCACTCTGATATGTTTAATCAGATTAAGTGGTGCTAAAAGAGTTAATACTAAGTACCCTTAAAACATCTGAGAATGATGTCTTGCCATCCTTCACAAATCTAGCTCCAGCATAGAAACAGGTTGCATAGGCACAGTAGAGAAAGAAAAATGAAACCCCAAATCCTATTCCACTGATCAACCCTTTTCTTTTTCCTTTTTCCATTGGACCTTCATATTTCTTTCTGTATAGCTTCATAACTGTTTCTTCAGCACAGAAAGATGCTACTGTCCTTATACTTCCAACTGCATCATGAGCAACCTGGCTTGCTTCCTCATACATCCGATGCATCAAATTTGCATATTATTATTTAGGAGAAGGGGAGTACTAGGGGAACAATGAAAATTTTGAACAACATAAACAATCACCAATCAAATAAAAATATATTACACTCTAATTTAATGCTACTAATTAAATTTAAGATTAATTTACTCTTTTAATCCTATTAATTCACATTATTTACCCATTGTTAAAAATGTTAAAAAATGTTGTTGATTACTTATACTTTTTCTATTATTTATTATACATAGATATAGAATTACTCATATAGCATTATTGTATAATAAGAAAGGTTTAATTCTTAAACTGTTTCCTTAACAACCAATTCTAATATCCTTCCGTAAAAAGGAAAAAATGCGGTGCTTTCTAAAAATTAAGCAGCACTTTTACTTCAAAAATATTTAAAGAAGAACCAAAAACAACTTTTGAAGAAATCACAAAACTCTCGATTATCATCCAAACAAACACAACAATAATAAACTCACTCAAAGAATTGGCCACGTAACCAAAACAAGGTCTACGCAAAAGGACCTACATTCATCCTTCCATTTGAATCAATTTGTCAACTCTCCTTTAAGAATAGACAAAGCCAGAATAGAAAGACGAAAGTGAAGCAGAAGCAAGGTATATATATCTCAGAGTATGTAGTTCACCGAATGTACAAAAATATTATTTATACATTAAAATTAACTATTAAAATTAGTTATTATTATAGAATATATATTAAAATATAAATTATATAGTAAAAATAAATTAAACAAACATATATATTTATATATATCGATAAATTTTAATAGTTGATTTTAATATAAATAATATTTTTTCCATTTCATGGGATCACGTAAACACTAATTAAATAGGGCAAAGACCTTAGCTATGCATTATTGATTAAGATAAATTAAAAAAGAGCTTATTATAATAATAATAATAATATCATATATCCATGAGAGCATGCATTTGATGGAGGAAGGGATGGCGATGATCTTGCTCAACGCACCACGTCATCAAACGAATTCCTTTGTTTGGGAGGAGGCTGAGAGGCATGTACCCCACAATTCCTACGGGGATTATGCTTGACCCTTGTATGGGCACCACGTGTACCGGTGGACCCCACCCGTAGTCAACTTGGTTGAATCCCAGCCTCCCCCACT
>NC_029790.2:10150700-10151523 GCF_000816755.2 Arachis ipaensis | reverse complement strand
CTAATTAAATAGGGCAAAGACCTTAGCTATGCATTATTGATTAAGATAAATTAAAAAAGAGCTTATTATAATAATAATAATAATATCATATATGCATGCATTCATGCATTTGATGGAGGAAGGGATGGCGATGATCTTGCTCAACGCACCACGTCATCAAACGAATTCCTTTGTTTGGGAGGAGGCATGTACGCTTGTATCATTTGTATCATTTTCACCACATCGAAGAGCGACGCGTCTCTGAGCGACTCGTAGGAAGCGGTGATCGTCACTGGGAAGAAACAGTTGCCGTAGAAGCCAGCGGGGAGAGGAGGGTCCAAGATTTGACGGCAGAACACAAGCTAAAAGGAGGGGCAAAAGGGTCATCCCAACAGTCACCCTTCAAATACTTGCCAAACTCGGACGGTAATTTGGTCTTTGCATCTTGTATCATTTTCACCACATCGAAGAGCGACGCGTCTCTGAGCGACTCGTAGGAAGCGGTGATCGTCACTGGGAAGAAACAGTTGCCGTAGAAGCCAGCGGGGAGAGGAGGGTCCAAGATTTGACGGCAGTTAGCGAAGAACACAAGCTTCAGCTCGGCGTTGGGTTCGAAATCAATGGCTCTTGCTCTGCTTGTCCATAATCCCGCGGCTACAATTTCGAAGGAAGAGCAAGCGAGTCCGGTGAGCCGCTGAAATTCTTGCTTGAGGTTGTTGATTCGATGCATGGGGATGTCTACGGTAGCGTGTTCTAGCTTGTAGCTTGGCATGGTTGGTGGTAGTTTAGGGAGTGGAGGTGGCGACGGTGATGGTGGTGGTGACTGGTGAGGGAGCGAAGTGTC
>NC_029790.2:10137687-10150615 GCF_000816755.2 Arachis ipaensis | reverse complement strand
TTGGGCAGCACCAAGGCCATCGCAAATGGTGTGGCAGAATACGAGGCCTATCATATATCCTCCACATCCAAATTGTGTCACCTGATCATAACATACATAAAAATTCAACATATATTAGTATATACATCATAATTTAATAACTAATTTTTTTTGGACAATTAACATGTTTATAATAAAAATTAGTTCATATTATCATGATTAGGTTATATCTGATTAATGACTCGGAATAAAATTATAACTTTTATTAATATTAATATTTTATACCATTAGAATTTATAAAATATTATTTTTTCTAAGTGTTAGGCCAAATTATTGTTGGTCATGTATTGGTGAACTTGAATAATCAAAATCTTTTATATAGTTAACTAAATAACGTTTATCAAGTCAAAGACATATATACCTGCATTTTGACAAGGGGGTCAATGCCTTCGGTTTGAGGAACATCATCAGGAAGAAGATGATGATATGGAATAGACTGAATGTCATCAAAGAAATGAAGGGATTGAAGAGTGCAATCAGTAGAAGCCTCAACAAACCAGGCACCGTCCCCGGAGCATTGAACTTGGAGGCACCCTGCTTCATCATTTTGTTCCGATTTGTGAATGAGGCGCCCAGCAAGAGGGTAGTAAGGAACCAATGCTCTAGACAAGGCTTCTCTTATGACACTTGCAGCTTCAGGGCCATGCCTGAACACATGCAACGTTCTGGCATCGCACCTTAGAACAGGTATCTTATCGATCAATGATAGGTCTAGTGTGGTCAATGGTGTCTCTTCAGCTGGCTTAACGACACTACGTTTTGTTCTTATCACACACATGGTGCCCATCATGCTAACTATCAAGGTTGCTATGGAGATCCAATTTTTGGCATATCAATATGAATTCTGACTAATGTTTATTTATAATTGATCAAATCTTTATACTGGAATATTTTTCTATTTCAGGTTCTTGGCTTTTAAGTCTGAACTTTTTGTTTGGTGGATTAAGTTTTTAATAAATCAGACATATAAACTCAATATAACTATAAATAATTTAATAATACTTAAATCTACCAACAAAGTTTTATATGTTAGTTTACTGTGAAGTTAGAACATATCAAAATCAGCTCAAAATGAAGAACAAATTAATAGAGAATCCTAATGCAGAAAGTTCTGCAATAAACAATAAATAATTTAAACCTACCGAATAATAATTCAACGCTATCCTTTGATACCTGTAAAATATATACTTGAAACAACACTGTATCAATGTTAGTATATAAAATTATATGATAAAAAAAAAGATTTTGCATATGAATAGATAATTATTACAAAATAAATTATAATTGTGAAAATTTAAATCTTCACATACTGTAAATCATGGAGATCAACACAATGTAATGACCACTTTTTTCTACTTTTGACCATGACATAAGTTCTCCTTTTCTGTTCAAGAGTCTAATAACATCTAATTAAAAAAAAAAAACGAATTAAAAGCATGAAATTAAAGACAAATAAATGAACAACACAATAATAATAATACAAATTAACTACGTACCAAATAAGTTAGCTTTTTCATTTGTTTGTCTCAATATATTAGAATGATCGAGAAAATTAAAATGATTGTCAGGAATGTTACGATCATCGATCGTATTTACTATACGTGACTCCTTCTTAAAAAGTTATTATACACACATGTGTAGTCGGAAGATAAATTCCGCTTGATTCCTCAATCAAAAAATTTGAAAAGACATAAACCTTTCCCTCGATCAAATCATTGTCAAACATTTTTGCCAAATAATTCTTGATTGAACAATGGATTTTATCACACTGTAAAACAAATTAAAAATGAATACTATTAGCACTTATAACTCTATTAAATCACACTCTCGTTGATTCGTCCAAGGGTTTACTTATCAAATAAATTTAAAATATGAACAAAAAATATCTATAAACTGGACCTAGCATCACTTGAAGAAATCATACAGGATAATCAACCTACCTTATCATCCATGAGAACCATTTCTAGGTAAGTTATCTTACTCTTGTCAAATTTGGATGGGACTTTCCATAACCTTATAATCCTTGCCTTTATTTTTCAAACATTTTCATTACATAATCTACTGTAAGTAATACTGTTGATAGAATCATAGCTTGTAACCATTAGGTATGAAAAATAATAAAGAGAAAAAGAAATATGAATGAGGTACGAATTTTCTAGATGATAAATAATTGTAACAATTGACTATTACGACATATATATATATATACACACAAGGTACGAATTTTTAATGGAGATACTTGCTACAATTAAAAAAAAAATTATATAAATAGAGACACCTGCTAAGTATATATATATGTTATTCACATTAATTATATGTCAAAATTTTTACGAAAGAGATAAAAGAGGAGATATATAAATATGTATAATATTATTACTATATATGAAGCATGTTTAAATTGCTATAATTATAGGGACTTACTATAATTATATCAAATTTAATTATGACTTTAAATAAATAAAATAGATAACGATTAATATTATTTTTTTTATATTCTTATTATAATTCACGTGATAATAAATTTTACCTATAAAATATCTAAAATTAAATAATATTCAAGTATAATTAGGTGACAATTATAATTCAAATTATTACATATGAAGTCACGTGAATTATTATTATAATTGATATAATTACTATATATCAATTTAACCATATCAATCGTATTCAAATTATTAGTCAATAATTTTAATGCAAATTCTTGCTATAAATAGGTTATATATATATATATATATGGAGACCATTTATAAACTCAACAAACTCAAAGTATCAATAATATTATTAATTTATTAATAATACATATTGTCATAAAGTTTTAGATCGATAAAAATTTATCAATATAAGAATAATGTAAATTAATTAAAATTTTAAGTATATTAAAATTCAATTAAATTTACATATATTTTACTCAAAATATACCTAAAATTTTAATATACGTAAATTTTTAATTAATCCACATTATTCTTATATTGATGAATCTTTGTCGATTTGTAACTTTATGACAAGGGAGTCACTCAGATTAAGATATTTTTTAGTAATTAAAATTTAATACATATAATCGATTAAATCATATTATTTTTGTCAAAATTAGATCAGACAAATTAATTTGGCCGAAAAATTGATAAACCAAACTTTGAACTGATCTACATTAATATTCTTTCTTTTTTTTTATTGAAAATGACTAAAATACTTCTTTATATATATATATTGAAAACCCTAAATCCTAATCCTATAACGACAGAGAGAAAAGAGAAGGGTTAGAATTTAAGATTCTCAAAATTTATATATATATATAAAGAAGTATTTTAGTCATTTTTTATAATAAGAATATTATAGTTATTTTTTATAAAAAATATTAATTTAGACCGGTTCAAGGTATAGTTTACTGATTTTTGGCCAAATTAATTTATTTGATATAATTTTGATAAAAATAACATAGTTTAATCAATTATATGTATCGAATTTTAATGATTAAAAAATATCTTTAGAAAAAGACGTTTTAAGCATCTTTATCTGAGTGGCTCCCTTATGACAATATGTATTATTAATTGATTAATAATAGAGGTAAATACTAAATTGGTACTCGAAAGATTCTGACACTGACAAAATAGTACCTGACTTTTGTTATTGACAAAAATAGTCTCTCAACATCAACAACAACCGGAACCTCCATCACTCCCCCTCCCGAACGCACACTCTCCCCTCCCTTTTTCAACACCACCACTCGCAGCAACAACAATTTTAACATCAACAACAACAACAATCTCAACCATCAAAGACCACCACCACACCATCGTAGCCACAATAAGGCCTGGCGACGAAAATCATAAACAAAGCAATGTTTTCAATTGGACAACATGGTCCATAGATCCTTGCAACAAAGAATGAAAAACCGTTAGCGGAAGCGCCAACGTTGGCCTGAGGCTGAGCAGCGGCAGTGTCCTGCGGCGTATGCAACGGGGAGAAAAGAGGAGAAGTGTGACGGAGAGGGATCTAGCAGATGGAGCCGATCCAGTGAGATCTGACGCTGATGATACGCGAATCGCGGATTCGGACTAAAACACCGGATTTTAGGTACTTGTGGAAGTTGTGATGGTGTTGACGGAGGGAGGGAGGAGTGTGCATTGGGGAGGGGGCTGCGATGGGAGGGAGAGGAAGGGGGGAATGTACGTTGAGAGCGGGGCTGCGACGGGAGGGAGAGTGTGTGTTTGGGAGGGGGGCTTTGGTGGTGGTTTGTAGGTCACCAAAATACGATGGCCACGTCAGCATTATGCTTGTCGGAGATTTACTTTGGCGAGTTCGATGACACGCTTGTCAAATTTTAAAATTTTGTAGAGACTATTTTATCAATAACAAAAGTCAGGTACTATTTTGTCAGCGCCAAAATCTTTCAGGTAACAATTTGGTATTTACCTCTTAATAATATTATTGATGTTTTGAGTTTGTTGAGTTTATAAATGGTCTCCATAGTATATATATGTTTTAATGCAAAGATATTAAATAGAATTATTAATTTAGTTTAAAGAGATGAAAAATTTAATTTGTTATTACTCATAATATCGAATAATATGTTTATTAATTTTTATTTTATTATAAAAATTATTTAGATCATAATACTAATAGTATATTATAGAATTACTATTATTAATGTATTAAATGTTTTTAATGTTTATTATTTATATATTTAAAAATTATATTTAAGAATTATTTAGTTAATTTCATAATAAATAATAGGGATAAGTATGATTTTTGTCCCTAACGTAGAGGCCGAAAATTTATTTCGTCTCTGGCCTTTTTTTCGCTACAAAATGGTTCCAAGGTTTCAGTTTGTTTTAAAACCGTCCTTCGGATCAAAATGCCCCTATCCCTTCTCTCCCAAATCAACCAAAAGCGAAGCTGAACCCAGAAGCTGAAGCATAACAGAAACAAAAGCAAAACAGAAGCTGAAGCAGAACAGAAACAAAAGCAAAACAAAAGCAGAAACAACACCAATGAACTCAGAACTCAGAAAAATTATCATCATCAAAACTCAAAAAATCATCATCTAAACTCAAACAAACAACAATAAAAATAGCAAGAAATAGAAGAACAACAATAATAGAAGAACAACAACCCAGAATTCAAAATCATCGTCATCGTCAAAACTCAGAATCCAAAATCAGAAAAACGAAAACCCATAACTTAGAACTCAATCGATAATGGAATCAAAAGAACAACAACAACACAGAAACCAGATTGATAATCATAAGCATGCAGAAGCAGTAGAACCAAAAGAAACCACAAGAAACCAGAAACTAGAAACCGGCCAGAGCAGCGACCTCGGCGGCCGAGCAAGGAGGAGGAACAGAAACGGCGACCGGCGCACGACGTCCACCCTCGCGGATCTGCTGGCGCCGACGTCGATCCAGGAAGAGGAGCAGCGGCGACATCTGGCGGTGAGATCCAACAGAGACGAGGAGGAGCAGCGGTGGCGGCGATAGCGAAGAGCGGCGACGTCCGTGAAGACCGGTGGCGGCGGCGAGGACCCAAAAAGGTCGAAGACGAAATAAATTTTTAACCTCTATGTTAAGTACCAAAATCATATGAATAATAAGTTTAAATTTGAATAATAACAATAAACAATGAATAAATAAAAAATATAATCTATTTTGTCACAGTCACTCTGCCGGCGGCGCAGGAACGAAACAATCAACCTACCAAACTTATCGAATCCATTCTAGAAAAACCAGTGCTTTCTTTTTTGGAGCACAACAAAAACGAACCACACCCATCCAATTGGTCTTATTTTAATCCACACATACCAGAAATATATTAGTCCTTCTTCTTTTGTATGATTGCCTTTGAACTTTACTTTAGCACGCAATTCATAATGATTTTTCCTTTTTCATTACTTTATATTCCCGAAACAGAAGCAAAACATAAAAACAAATTGCACCCTAATCCTTCTTTCTTTAGCTAGAATTAAGAATTCATATGAGAATCCACCATCTTTTATTTTACTTTTGCAAATATTTATTAGGTTATGTCACATTCGTCTTGCGTGGCATTGGGGTCCCCTCTTATTTGCCCAAACAGTTAGCTCTCTTGTCACTCCATTGGTGCAATCAACCAAACCAAATAAATAAAATTATAAAATTAAACTCATTTTGAATTATTCAGTTAATCATTAACAAAAATAAGAGATATTTGAAAAAATAAAAATTAAATAATTATAATCAATTAAATATTTTTCTCCGCACACCAACCACAAACCTCAAACCTCATCTCCTCCACTCAAAAACACACTTTTTTTTTATTTCTTCTCTCTCTCTCTCTCTCTCTCTCTCTCTCTCTCAGTCTCTCTCTCTCTGCCATGGAGAGTGAACCTTTGTTAAGCACCTCCAAAATCATGGACAACCGCGATGTACAATACTTCGGACCTTCAAAATCCTTCAGCGATGTGGTAACCCTGACCCTGCAGAACACAGAGATAGAATCCTTGAATCAACAGCAGCAACAGCCGCCATTGCCAGCTTCTTCGAAGAAGAAGAAACTGAGTCGTTGCAAAACTGCTCCAGCCATGATCACAATGAAAGAAGTGAAAAAGAAAGAAGCGGAAGTTCCAAAACCGCAGAACAGCTCGGTGATCAGACAAGGGCTTATCTTGCTTGTGATATACCTGTCTATTGGAGTTGCCATATACTCCTTCAACAGGGAACGTTTCTCCGGCATTGAAACACACCCTGTGATCGACGCACTCTACTTCTGCATAGTCACCATGTGCACCATAGGGTACGGTGACATAGCTCCTCTGACCCCAGTCACAAAGGTCTTCGCTTGCGTCTTCGTCTTAGTTGGGTTTGGATTCATAGACATACTCTTAAGCGGACTCGTCAACTATGTCTTGGATTTGCAAGAAAACACCATCCTTGCTGGCTTACAAATGGGGTCTCCAATTCATCAGGAACAGCAACAAGAAGCAGGGTTCTCAGCAAGGAATTACATTATTGACGTGGCAAAGGGGAGGATGAGGATAAGATTGAAGGTTGGTTTGGCTCTTGGTGTGGTTGTTCTTTGCATTGGGATTGGGGGTTTTGTGCTCTACTTTGTGGAGGGTTTGGATTGGGTTGATTCCATTTACTTGTCTGTTATGTCTGTTACAACAGTTGGTTATGGTGATAGAGCTTTCAAGACTCGTAAAGGTCGCTTGTTTGCGGCTATTTGGCTCTTGTTTTCGACCTTGATGGTTGCAAGGGCATTCTTGTATTTGGCTGAAGCTAGAATCGATAGAAGGCATAGAAGAATGGCTAAGAAGGTTTTGCATAGAGATATCACTGTTGATGATTGGCTTGCTGCTGATATCAACAACACTGGTTTCATCAGGTAATGTTCATTAATTACTCTCCTAATTTTTCATTCATATGCTTCTGGATTTAGATCAGTACTTGATGAATAGAATAGGAGAATCTAATCTCATCAAATTGCCATCCTTATTAGCTAATATAACATGGCAGGTGATTATTGATGATTATTATTATGATATTATTGGTATTATTGGTTTTGACAGCTAGCTATAAATGTGTAGCAAGACATTTTTTAGTAAGCACAATGAGACATTAGCTCTTGGCTTGGATCTTGTATCATACATGTGACGGTTACATGTCGTTTTCTTAAAAAAACAAAGGGAAAAGAAGAAGAAAAAGTTGTCTTAGTCCTATGAAGTTGTATTTACTATGCAGAGTTATATAGGTAATGATAGATAGTATTAGGCATAAATAATGCATGCATTTATGCAATTTTTTCTGTCTGGTTATTTAATAGGACCAATAACAAATGTGTCATTCTACTTTGATTTTTTTCTTACTGAGAATTATTATTTTTGAATTTTTTATTGCAGTAAGTCAGAGTATGTAATTTTCAAGCTGAAAGAAATGGGTAAAATACAGGAAAAAGATGTAATGCAAATATGTGACCAATTCAGGAAGCTTGACCCTTCTAACTGTGGCAAGATTACACTTCCTCATCTCTTGGGGGATAACTCATGACACAGTATAAGAAGCACTTCAATTCAGCCTATATCATAACATTCATATGTATATATGCATAATTTTTCAGCAAAGAAAAGAGGATAGGAAGCTCTGCAAGAATTATGCAGATGTACCTTATCTTGATGTAGTGGGAGGTATGATTCATGAAATTATTTGTAAGTAAGTTTTGTACAAAAATAAAAATCAATCAATTTGTAGAAAGGTTCTCTAGAAAGGAGAAAGCTTGAGACCCATATCATTCCATACCCAACACCATACCATGGAAAAGATTTTCGCATTATTACTTCATTATATTATACAGTATATTGTCATCATAAGTAATAACACATTGAAAATTTTAGGTTGATCAAATTAAACTGTAATGCATCTGTAATCAATGGCATTCTGTTAAGCCAAATGGCACTCATCTCTACAACTAAGATTTATTGGAGTAAATTTAAAGAAATTATGAAAATTAAAGTTTGTAGTCAGCTCACTAGTCTGTTTAAATAGGTGTCGAATTCGAATTCTGTCTTGTATATAAATTAATTTATTGACTAACAACAGACTTTTAAATAGAATTAATATTCGTAACGGATTAGTTTTTAAGTTTGTCAGGTTGGGAGATACGATAATAAGTAATAACAATTACAGTTCTGCTATGGGTTTTTTCCCACTCTAATCAGCTTCACATTGGGCTTTAGAGCTAAGGTGGACCACTATTTTTGGACTTTATATGGTGGACAGAATAAAAAAGGGTCCACACACTCAACGAACACTGAAAAGAAAAAGAAGACGACTTCATGCAAAGTAAAAGTAGTTAATTTTTATTACCAAAAAAAAAAAAATTAGTTAATTTAAATACCAAAAAGAAAAAGTTGTAGTTAATTTATTCTGTTCACAATTCATATACACAAAATTACAAATTCATGAGAGATTTAGGTGCATTAATTTTTATGTCAAATTAATAATTGACATAAAAATAATTATACTTGAATCTCCAACACTGCTTATGATAAGTGTGATTACAAAATTGATAGGTGTAGATATTTCCTGTGTGCTAATTTGCAGAAATGGTACACATCACACGTGTTAGACCATAAGGCACTAAGGCATGTAAAAAAAGAAAATGAGTAAGAGTACTGAATTGAAAAATAAAAAAGTGATTAATCAGACAGTAAATTTGAGAAAAGCCATAACAATACTTAAATATTAAAAGATTGTAAAAAGTGGGATTATTTTTAAATTTTAATATAAAAATGAAGACCCGAGTGCTAGAATGGCCTTTCTTTGTTACTTGTGAACAATGCCAAGTTTCCAACCCATATTATTCCCTTGTGATTTATTACTATTTTTATCTGAGTTACATGAGAATCTGTTTTAGGTTTTTCATGGAGTAATATTATAGGTACAAGTTCTTTTTCAATTAAATCTAATTAAATTAGTTTAACATCAATAAAATCATTCTCATTATTTTCATTCACCCACTTATAGGTACAAGATTTTATGGAGTGATATTTTTTTTAATATGAAAATTGGAATATAATTTCTACATATAGTTGGGACCCTTTAATTAATTCCTTAAAATGACAAAAATGATACACCAAATTTTAATTTGTAGACAATAAAAACAAGTCCTTCACAAAATAAAAAACTTAAAAAGCAGTAGAAACTAGAAACGTAAAATGGTTAGGTATCTGAGGAATTGTCCTTATAAATAATGCTGGAGATAAAAGTACCAAGTGATGAATATTTTTTTTTTTAGATTCTTTTATCTTAAGATTATTCATATTAAATTATAAAAAAAGTTAGGAGTGTCAAAATGTATTTGAATTTATGAGCATAATTGAGATAATTTAGTTCTTGTAATTCTTTTGATCTTTCTCGACCAAAATATACTGAATCTTTATCTTACTTCAAATACCAAAATTTTCATTTATATTTAATTATTGATTTTTACTAAATTTTATAGATTTAAATAAAATAAAATATTTAATTTTATTTTTATTTAAAATTCAAATCAAAAGTAATAATAACTTATTTTATTTAGTATTTATAACAAGAAGATCCTTCAAAAGCAAAACCACCGTAATGAAATGCTACATTAGACCCTATATCCATTGTCTAGTGTGCTCTAATTTTGAGGCACACATGATAATTATGGATAAGCAGTTGCATAGGTTGTTTGTGTTGATGAATGTTCTTATTGTGTTCAGCTTCTTTGATCTCTCAACAGTAGCAGAGAGTGAGAATCATGTTTCTGCAGTAGGAGATCCAGGAATGAAGAGAAATGAACTGAGAGTAGCATTTGAAGCTTGGAATTTCTGCAATGAGGTTGGGGAAGAAGCTCCTCACATGGGTAGCCCAAGAGCTGCTGATTGCTTTGATCTTTCAAGTAAGTCCAATTCACACAACAAAATATAGATCTTTTTGTCTTTGGTTAAAGAATCTGGTTCTAAATTTTATGATGCATTGGTTGTAATGTTATCACAGATTCTCTCAAACACAAGGTAACAAAAGATGATAACAAACTTGGGGTTGGAAAACCAATTCCTGGTATAAAATCAGATTCAATTGATATAAACAACACAGACCTTTATGCTGTTGAAAAAGAACTGTATCTTGGTTCATTGTGTGAAGTTGAAGACACACCAAAGCCTTGGCAATTTTGGATGATAATGCTGAAGAATGGAAACTATGACACAAGCTCTGGTTTGTGTCCCATGGATGGGAGAAAGGTTCCACCTTTTGGTAGTCATGGGAGGTTTCCTTGCTTTGGGAAAGGGTGCATGAACCAACCCATCTTGTGTCATCAACAAACAAGGATAAAAAATGGAACAATGCATGGAATGTTTCATGGTACATATGATTTGGATTCTGATTGCAAGGGTGAGAAAGATGGCTTGTCTTACTATGAAGTTGTGTGGGAGAAGAAAGTTGATGATTCTGGGAGTTGGATCTTCAAACATAAGCTCAGAACTTCAAAGAAATATCCATGGTTGATGCTGTACCTTAGAGCTGATGCAACCACAGGATTCTCTGGAGGGTATCATTATGACACAAGAGGAATGCTTAAAATTGTAAGTATATAGCTTAATTTATCTTCTCTGTGTTCAATAAACCATAAAATTTGGTAAAGTTGCTCAATTTCGTTCCATACTTTCATGTTTTTAGAACACATTTAATGTCTGCTCTAAGAACATTTACAACCGCTTGTTTTTATTTATAATAATTATAAGTTGGATGATTAGGCACTATTATTAACCATTTGAGTCCATGTTTCAGCTTCCAGAATCACCAAATTTTAAGGTCAAGTTGAGCTTAGATATCAAAAAGGGTGGGGGTCCCAAGAGCCAGTTCTACCTGTTAGACATAGGTAGCTGCTGGAAGAACAATGGTGCTCCTTGTGATGGAGATGTCCTAACTGATGTAACCAGATACAGTGAGATGATCATAAATCCTGAAACACCAGCCTGGTGCAGCCCAAAGGGTTTGGAAAATTGCCCTCCATTTCATATCACACCAGACAACAAGAAAATCCATAGAAATGACACTGAAAATTTCCCCTATTCTGCTTATCACTTTTACTGTGCTCCTGGTAATGCTCAACAATTAGAGCAACCTGTTAAAACTTGTGATCCTTATAGCAATCCTCAAGCACAAGAGATTGTTCAGTTGTTGCCTCACCCTATATGGGGTGATTATGGCTATCCAACAAAAAAAGGAGATGGTTGGGTTGGAGATCCAAGAACTTGGGAACTTGATGTTGGTGGTCTTTCAAGTAGACTATACTTCTATCAGGTATGTTAATGTTATTTGAGTTTATGTTTTGTTACATAATAGAAAAATGAATAATGGGCATGTTTTAATTTATGTTGGTATAGGATCCTGGAACAGCTCCTGCTAAAAGAATATGGACTTCTGTGGATACTGGAACTGAGATATTTGTCAGCACAAAAGATGAAGTAGCAGAGTGGACTCTTAGTGATTTTGATGTTATTCTTACAGAACCAAAGTCATGAATCAAATTTATTTATTTACTTATTTATTTATTTTTATTTTTTTCCCTGCTTTTTTTCTGTTGTAAGAGTTAGATTGATTGGCAGAAACTAACTAGCAAGGAGGAATTATCTGACTGAGACAAAAGGGCAAGACATCTTAATCTTGCTAATAAGCTTTCAGAAATCACCAAAAAAAAGAGATCAATTTTTAGTTTTTAACTTTTACTTTTTTTCTTCCCCTTCTCTTCTAAAGAAGCCACAGAGCTAATTCAAAAGCCACCTATTGGATCATTTGATGTTATGTTAATAAAAGAGCTTAGTTTTTAAATGCTGCTTATTATATTATATATCCAATACTCGATCTATAAGATGATCAATTAAGAGAAGAAATCACCTAGAATTATCCATTTGCAAAACAGCTAATTAAGAAATTAAATTCAAATAATTGGAAGAAAAAAAAGGTTCACACTCACAAATGAAGTTAGGATGAGTCATTCCACACAATTATCACGGTCCGTGAAGGACTCCATGTAATTATGTAAAGCAATAGCAGATAGTTGAGCCCAAAGGACCTACCACCACGTGCCCTCACCTAACTTTAACTTATCAACCTAAGTTCTAGTCTTGGAACAAAAGACACCATGAGCTTCATGGGTTCTAGCTAGCAACTCCTTGTTTTGTTTTTTTATTTAAGGTGAGTTTTTCGCAATTGAAATTTATTTGATTTAGAAATTAGCTTTTTTCCGTTTAAAACATATATAAAAAAATAGAAATTGATTTGAGCTATAAAATTTATAGATTTATTTTATAACTGATATTATACTCTTATTTTTTTTAAAAGATTTCAATGAAATTGAAATGAATTGATATTGAAAAAATATA
>NC_029790.2:10135094-10137636 GCF_000816755.2 Arachis ipaensis | reverse complement strand
CGCATTTTAAAATAAATCATGATGATAACGATGACTGTAACCATTCTACAACCACCAAAAAGGACTTGGATAATTAGGACTTTATGGAGGGGAGGGGTAGGTTCATGGTACTATTTTATTATTTTATAGTAGCATGTATCTACATAGGGCGATTAATTCTTGCGTTTTAATTTTGTTCGATGTACAGAATAAATATTACCGTGACCAATTATATCTCTATTAATTTTACCACATGCAGTGGAAGATTCTATCAATCTCTATAATACACACCTAATAAGTAATAAGTAATAACCATTAAGGATATGTTTGATTAATTTTTTTTAATAAAATCCTTCATATAGTTTACATCAAAAAATAAATATTCAAAAGTAACTTTTTTTATTTTTGACTTATAAAAAGTAGTAGTATTAATGTCTACTGCAATTTTTAAAATCAAATTGCGACTTTTTAAGAAGCTATTTAGGAGCTTATAAAGAAGTTAAAAAAATTACTTCTCTCATAATATTACTACTTTCTACTATATTTTTATAAAATAAACACTTTTAAAACTAAAAATCTAAATACAAAATAACTTATTTATAAGTTACTTTTAATATAGCTATTTATTATTTAATCTATTTTTTTAAAAAAATTAATTAAAGTATTAAACTGATTATCCAAACTAACCTAAGTAGCGAGTTTGAATGTGCAGGCGTGCGACTTATCCGTAATTGCTCTACAAGCTGCAACCACCCATTACTCTTTATGCTTCCTTTTAACTAAATCCATTAACTACTTAACACTAATTAGGATTGGATCCCCACTATTCATGTTTCGATGAAATTGGACTTTGTCTCTCTTGAATTGCACATGGCCAGTTGCACATGTTTTAGGTAAACACGATCGGGTGATTAAGTTAGATGTTTTTACTTTTTATTCTATCCACATGCAAAAATACTATTTTCAATTTTTTTATTCTCTAAAATTAGAAAACGATTAATGAAAATACTCACAATTTCAGCAGAAAAATTGTCATACTCAATTCAACTCTAACATTTTGACCTATTACATCTTGTCAAATGATAGTTTCCCTTATTTTGCATAACGAATGCTATCATTTTCTTTTAACAGGGGAAGAAAATGAAAATAAAATTAGGAAGCATACTATTTTGTTCATGAATAATTATTAACCAAAATAGTTTTGGCAAGTGACAAATGGTCATTTCAGCAGCACAAGAAAGTGACATAAGCACATAGGCATATTTTTGGTACTCTTGTGCGTAGTAGTAGTGTAGTACAACTGAGATCTCCTTGGAGCTTCTTGTTTCACAATTAAGATTTAACAAGTAGTACAGGAGAAACATTGGACATAGTATATAGTAGTACATGTTGTACTATAATAAATATGTAATTATTAATTCATAATAATGTTATATAAGGAATAGGATTGCATCACATATAATTGCATAATCTGAAAAACCAGATAAGAGATAATAGCCAGAGAAAAAGAGAAGAGATGATAAAGACTGGGAACAGGCAGAGCATGAATGGAGCTATCAATAGACACATTTGTTCATTGAGTTACAGAGGGAAACACACACATATACATACACACATAGATAAAGACATGATACATCATCTCATCTATTGTGGCTACGCTCATGCACTGCCTCTTCCCTGGCTCTCTCTTTCTTTTTCCTTTTTTATTTATCTTTTCTTCGTGGAATAATTGCTGCAATAATCTACTCTATTTTATAAATCCTATCTTTTTAACTGCTCTATTCAATTACCTTTAACTGCTCTATTATTCAGTCACCTAATTTTTCTATCAATTCAATATTTCCAAGCTGTTATGTCAAGTGGCTTGTACAGTTTATAAATATTTTTCTCATCTGCAATCTATAAATTACTTCCCCAAGCTAATATTATAGACTGTACAGTTTATAAATAAATATTACCGTCAATATTTTATAAAAAAATTTATATTCCAATCATTTTCTACATAACAGAATAAATATTTTCAGCGTTTTAATTTTAGTTCTACAGATGAAAGAAAAGAAAAGGCAGATGGAGAAAGAGTGCACTATTTACGCGGGATAAATCAACAAAATACTTAAATGGTACAACATCTGATGTAGAATATAAGAAACATGATATTGAAATAAGACGGAGAAATGTTGAAGTCGTATTAGAAGAGGTACAATTTCTCTGAGTTCCATAATAAAGAAAGTAATTTGCAACGAAAGAGTGAATTTTAGCTATTTCTTCTGCAATTGATAGGTGGATGTTACAAATGGTAAAGAAACCCAAAGCAAAATCAGAAAACTAAAGAAAAATGAAAAAAAGCATGTACTCCCTTCACATACTTAAGAGAACAAACTAAGCAATCTCTTCAACCTAAGGATACTGGCCCATAGCATCAAGAGCTAAGATATGGTGTAAATCAGTCAGTTGAAATATTAAAATTGTGAAAATCATGGGAGGTTTTGACCTTTCTTGGCTCAGTTACAGAATATATGTATAATTTATTTTTAATATATATTTTATATTTGATTATATATTT
>NC_029790.2:10122845-10135051 GCF_000816755.2 Arachis ipaensis | reverse complement strand
ACACGTACAAAAGGATCTATTCCTCAACTTGCTTTTTTTTACCACTAAATTGTTTTCAATTATTATAAATTTTTATATCTATCTTTTATAAAACTATTTGATGGTTTTATAGAGAGTTGAGTTTCTGAACTATCTTTTGTGGCGGGTGTGTCTCCCTCAGAATGCAGTTTCTTTTTAAATAATTTATTTTGTTGTTGCAAGGGAGGGCTAAAAGCTCATACCCAGTAGGGACGATAAAGAGTGCATAGAGTGCAGGTTTTGGCTACAACCATTTACCATCCATGAACAAATCTACTTTCTGTCATTTGCCGACTTTTTTTTATAACATACAATAAAATAAAAGAGAGTTCCGGTGACAGAAAAATTAGGACGAGTTCATACCAGTGCTGTTTCTGTCGCAATCCTCCCTCAGGCTGACGAGGTAATTAAATAATTAATAGCTTATCAAAATTGAGCACTTTTTATTTAAGTATATGAAGTAGTAGTTTTAACATTTTGTTTCCTGGACATAATTTAAAGGGAACAAAAGGTATCCTATAATTTATGTACAGTTAGTATGAGACAATATGATATGTTTCTACTTGTCTTTGCTTTTGTGCTGTTATACAGGTTGATGTTTCAATTGAAGAAGGAAGACTTAAAAATTGATACCTACAGATCTGGTGGTCAGCATGCAAATACAACAAACAGTGCTGTTAGAATAACTCACATTCCGCTGGGACTACAATTGCTATATAAGATGAGCGCTCTCAACATCAAGTGAATATTTTCAAAAGATTGGGTATAATTTTCATTTGAATGATTTTAACAGGAAATGTGTTCTATCAGTTAAGGTATCTCAAATTTGATGCACAGCTTATTCCATGGCTATTTTTTTGTTTAAAGAAAGCAACTTTGCAGTATTGATAGTTTGATACATTTTATTCTCAATACTTTCTGAGTGCATGGATAGACTTATCAACCTGAAGAAAAGCTAGAAGACATATTGGAAGCTTGTTGATTGTTATGTCTTTTTATTTAGTTTGTTGATGAATTCAATATTTTGTTGCTGTGAACATTTCTCGTAATTGTGTGTTTATGTTTGTGTTTTTTTTTTTGCTTCTTTACATTGTACATATGTTTCCTTATTTCTTTTAGAACAAGGCCAAAGCACTTACCAAAGCACTTAAAGTAGTGTGTGCAAAGCTATTTGAAATGGAAAGGGTCCGAGCTCATAGATAACACAATCAAAACTTCGGTCGGAATAGGTAGGAGAGTTTTTTTTGTTGTGAACTGTGTTGAATTGCCTATACCTTAGTTTGCTTTTTGGATTGACTTTGAGTTTGTCAAACTGTAAAGATTGGCAGCGGTGATAGATCTGAACGCATCCGGACATACAACTTTCCTCAAGGCCGTGTCACTGATCATAGAGTTGGTATAACTTATCACTCAATAGATGATGTGATGCATGCTGAGAATCTTGAGGTATTTATTGATGCTCTTTTATTGCAAGAAGAAATGGATGCAATTGCAACTTTTAGCTCTTCTCAGTAACACCAACTGATGGAACCAGGCGTTACTGAGTTAGTCATTGTTGTACTTCCCATGCTGAAAAAGAAAGGTTCTTGTATTTTGAATAAGATATGCTAGATTTAGAGAGAAAAAAAGGTAGAAATTCTGATAGCATAGTATCAAATGATGTGTGTATGATTATTTGATAATATAATTACACGATATATTTGGTCACCTGTGTAACTGTGTTTCCCGTTTCAGATTATATCCCTTTATTTTTCAACTTTGCTTTTGCATTAAAACTCTTGCCTTTCAAAAGAGCAGAGTATATTTTGACAAAATCCTGTGAGACAAAATCCAATAAAGGAAAAAGAGTATAGTATGACATAAATTAAGAATATGCAAAAAATTAAATCATTTTGCTAATATGAAAATGTTTTTAAATAATTGAATCATTTGGTGTCTAGTCACCAAAAAAAAGCATTTGGTGTCCAATCTTAGAACGTTAAAGCGTTTTCAAATTCATAACCACGACAAGTCACTTACTTTTCTTGCAAGACATAACGTTGAACTATGAAAAAGATCAATGATAAATTGATAACCATAATTAAAAAGTGATAAATAGCTTTAGGTTTGCCTTCTCTACTCTACCATGGTACAATACAAGTAAATTATGTTAGAAAAATATTCCACATATTTATCTTATTTTATACATCAAATTAACATAAGATAAATGTTTGGAGACTAATATTTTTAATGATAAAACATGAAGAATTGGTTAGTATTAGCTCAAATATCATTTTTTGATGAATCTAACTCCATTTCAAGTGCTGTTGAGAAAATTGATGCAGGAACCGAAATTGCACAAAATTCAGATAGAATTCATGGAAAAGACAAATTTAAACTTACAATGGAAGATGTTGTTCACAATTCTGCAGACCAGAATCTAGGAGACGATTCTATTTTGTCTCCTCCTGATACAGAGATTTCTGAAAATCACAATAGAACTGATCATGTTCATACTCAACCTGAGATCACCTCACCAAAATCAAGAAAGAAAGTTCTTGAAGAACCATCTTCATAAATTCATTATTGAAGATCCCTCTTGGATAAAAGGAATGGAGGAAGAACTGGTCCAATTTGAGCAAAATAAGATCTTGCTGAGATCGTGAGATTGTGTGAATAGGAATAGCATTTCAAAAATTTGTTGTTGTCTTGGACAATCCATGTGTGGTTAAGCAAGAAGCAAGCTACCTGTGTCACGGCTGAGGCTGAATATATCTCAACTTCCTCTTGTTCTCAATTGACTTGGTTTAAAACACAACTTGCACATTACAAATTACAAGTCAATAGTATCCCTATGTTTTGTGACAACTTGAGTGAAATAATTTTTTTAAAAAAATCATATTTTACACTCAAGAACTAAGCACATTGAAGTAAGATTCCATTCCATAAAAGAACATGTGCAAAAGAGAACAATTGACATACAATTTGTGAAATCTGAGGATCAGTTGGTTGATATTTTTACAAAACCTCTATGTGAAGATAGATTTTGTAAATTGAGAACTACTCTAGGGACTATTGATTGCTGAGTTTTTGAATTAAATATGCTTAAAGATTTTTCTGGTTGTTTTTGTCTCGCAGGTTACAGGGAGACAAAATTGGGCAGATGATGACTCCCTCTAGATTCTATAAAGTTCAGACTATGTGTTGATAATTTTAAATGAATTTAGATCTGAACTAAATTCTTGGTGGTCAAATTTGTTTCCTTAAAACCACCACTAAGCCCAAGAGAAAGTTGTTTTATTTTATGTAGTGGGTCTCATTGCTTATTTTGATCACATACGCCAAAAAGAAGAGTATTTGCATTCATCATTTTTCAAGTCAAATCAGTTTCAAAATCTTTTCAATCTTTTATTTGATTTGTCATTTCAAAACTGCCTATATTGTTTTTAAAATTTAAAATTCTTTGAATCTCGTTTTATTGAATTGGTTTGTGTTTTCAAAGGATTTTTGAACATTTAAAACAGTTATTATGATAACTTCTCATCTTCTCTACTACTCCCATTTTTTCTTACATATAGAATACTTTTAACTTGCATTTTTGAATATTTTGGTGTCGATCTGAGTAATGAAACCCAGGATAGAATTTATATCTTATGGGTAGTGGTGCTATAAAGAAATCTAAGAAAAATGGCACAAAGGCAGCCAATGACACAATTTTGAAAGAAGAAGAAGATCCTCTTGCAACCGAGGATGAGGGATCTGATGTCTAGTCTAACTTGATGCAGCTGTTTTTTTATAATCTATTTTTTGATGATACATTTTACAACTTCTGTTGACACTAACACTCATACCTGTTTTGCACTTGTGGATTGCATATTGAACTGTTTTTGCGTGCAGGATTACTATTCTCGATAATAACAGGGGGAGTAAGCATTGTATGAAAATAAATTAAAACAGTTATAGTGAAACAAGTTGAACTTATGATGCTCGAGACTGGCTGCAATTTTTTTTGTTTTACACTATTATTTCAGGCAATTATGAGTATGCATATTGGTCTGATTATAAATATTGCTTATATTTATTATAGTTTTTGTTTTGTTTTGGTATCTGAGTCTTTTTTTTTAAGGCTGTTCCATGATGTTGCTGCTGAAAAACTGTTTCTGAAACATTGGTTTATCATTATTTTTGTTCTATTTTTTTATTTTAGTTGTTG
Organism: Arachis ipaensis; assembly: GCF_000816755.2. NCBI lineage: Eukaryota > Viridiplantae > Streptophyta > Magnoliopsida > Fabales > Fabaceae > Arachis > Arachis ipaensis. The sequence goes on along the minus strand of NC_029790.2, from coordinate 10,130,841 downwards.
AACTCTATTGGGTGACTGTAAATTAATCTTTACACTTTTACCTGTTCTACATTTTTTTGCATATATGGTGAACTGTTTTTTCATGCAGATGTCCCTCCTTAATGATAAAAGGGGGAGAAAGAAAAATGAATTGAAAGGCTGTTGTCTATTTCTATATTGATCTATGATGATAATGCTTGAACCTGTTGTTTATAATTTGAATTTTCTGCTATTTATTTTTTGAATTTGTATTTAAAAATCTGCAGTTTGATCTGGTTGTGAATATTGTTTATAGCTTAGCATCTGAGCTCTTGAAGAAATATCTTTTAATTAATATTTGGTTTAGCTCTGATTCATGCTTGGTTCAAGGCTGGCTGATGATTTTTGTGAATTGATAAGAGTCTTACAAATTTTGACATATGATGTGTCCCTCCTTGATGACAAAAGGGGGAGAAAAACGAAAGAAGGGCTGAATTGCTGAATTGAAACGGTTTCTTTGCTGCCCTATTTGGACATGAGCATTCTGTTTCATATTTGTACTCTGTTTAATATTTATACTCTGCTTTGTGCTCTGTTTTGGCTCATTGTTTTGAGCACTTTGTGTTAGAGAATTTCACCTTGAGCTCTGTCTGGATCATGTTGTGAAAATAATGGCTCGGTCTTAAAGGTTTCAGGTTTTGAAAACTTTGTCTTCTTGGAACTCTTTAGAGCTTATATACAGGTGATGGTTTTCTTGAATATTTTGTTAATCAGGTACACATTAAGGGGGAGCACATTGAACAAAAGAAAGGGGGAGATTTTGGCAAATCTTTAAAGGGAAGTTATCTATCCTAACTCTTTCCATTCAATTTAATAATGTTTGTCATCAAAGGGGAGATTGTTGAGTTTGAAAAACTGAAATGATGATCAAACATTATTAAAATATAAATTAGAAAATTATTAAAATTATTATTGAGTATTTTATTTAATAATTTCCAATAGGTTGTTTGATGATTTGTGTTCAAGAGTAGGGATGGCAAAATTCTCCGAGACGCGGGGATCCCTGCGGGGACTGCTCCGAATGGGGATCCGATTGTGGGGAATTTTCCCCGCGGGGATGGGGATGGGGGACAAAATTCCCCCGAAGCAGGCGCAGGGACCCGAGCGGGGATTCCCGCTCCGTCCCCGCTATTCCCCGAAATTTATGAATTCCTTGAATTATCCTTAATAGTTTATTTCTCATATATATTTTTTAGTCATTTCTCACACACATATATATAGAAACCCAAAACTTTATTTGCATAACCCCTCTTCAATTCAGAGATCCCTAAGGCTGTCCATACTCCATCCAACCTCTCTGCAGCCACCCCCTCGTCACCCTTCTCACCGCATCGTCACACCTCACCGTGCCATCACCCTTACCGCGTCGTAATTTCTATTTGCGGCGTTCCTTTTCGTAACTCTGCTGTCGTGTCCATTCTCCTTTCTGTTGCCGCGTCTCCCACCTCGTCCACTGCTTTTTCCTTTGGCTCGTCGTTGCGTCCCCCCATTGCGTTATTTCGAAAGAAGTCACCATCGTGTCATTTAGACTTTTTGTATAAAATCTTGCAGTTTTTGTATAAGATAGATACTTGTAGCTCTATTCATATGAAAATTAATAATTAGTTAGAACTATTATGTAGATGGGGAATGGGATCCCCGCGGGAAATGGGGCTCCGTGGGGAATGGGGATGGGGAGCAATATTCCCCCACAGCGGGGAATGGGACGGGGATGGGAGCAAATCTGAGGGCGGGGATGGGGAGCAGGGAGGCATCCCCCGCCCCCGCCCTGCCCCATTAACATCCCTATTCAAGAGTGCATGCAAGCAATTTAATTTCATATTGGGCCAAAAGTTAAACAAGTCCAATTTGATCATCGAACAAATTCAAGCCTTGGACAAAATTAATCAAATCAGGTGGCTGAATGATAAAATGGAAAGAAATCCAAAATAAGTCCAAATCCATCAAAGCCCATGATGAATTAAAGTAAGAAACCAAAGCTTCCTAAAGTCCATATGGTGATCTCATTGGAAAGTCTTCATGACATAGTTACTGGAACCCAAATCTCAATTCAATTAAATGCATTCCTTGGTAACCAAAAAGCCTAATACGTGACTCCATACATTGGTAACTGGAAGTGAAAATTAAATTTGATTTAATCATATTGAGTGCTTTACACGTTACTTTATGCATAGAAAAATGGAAGTGGAACTTCAATTTGTTTTAATTTCATTCATTACTTTCTTCAAAAATTTTCTTTTCTCTTCTCTCTCCTCTTTCTTGTCTTTCGGTCATATCAACAGGAAAGAAGAAGATAGAAAGTTATCAGAAGAAAAGTAAAGTCACAAAGAAAAGCCTATGGAAGAAAGGCTATAAGGAAGGAAGATCTGAAGTAAGGCATGGCAAAATTTTTGCCATTGAAGGCATGATTTGAAGAAGGGCTTCAAGATTTTCGAAGCCAAAAATAGAAGCAATCCGTCTCGGTCAGAGAGGAAGATCTCTGTGGCTAAAGCTCTGTTCCGTTTTTGTTCATCCAAGAGAGAAGGTAGCTACTGGAGTTACGAAGAGGAAGAAGCAAATATGAAAATGTTGGAGCTATCAAGGACCAGAGAATCATCAAGGGTTGAAATTCTTTCTTGGAGCCAAAGTCAAGATCAAGAGCTCAGATTGAAAAAGTTTGATGAAAAGGGTTGAGAGAGGTACTTGCATGTTAGTTTTTGGTATTCTCTCTCTCTTCTCTCTGTCGGAACTGAAGCTGTTTTTGGTTGGAGAAGAAGTTGCTTGGTTGAACCGGTTTCAATCTTGGAAGCTTCCCCTTCTATAATAAGGGTGAATGGCCAAGGTTTGAGATCAAGGAGTGAGAGCACACGTTTGGGTTCCCATAACTCTTTGAGCTGTTTATTCTTCTCCTTCATGATTTTTATTGAATATTTCTTTTTTTCAGTGAGTCTGTCTATGTTTTATTGGTAAAAGGCAAACTATGAGGTTTTGTAAGAAAAAGTCAATAAGTGAAAAAAGACAGAGAGTTAAAGAAAAAGCTATAGTTATCTCAGAAATTATTTGTATGTATTTCTGTTTTGTTGTCATGATCTTGAGGGGATTCCCTTGCAAATTGGGTTAGCACTTTGCAGTTGAAAGCTTGGTAGGAGTCCAAGTCAAGTTCAAATTTGGAAATAGAATTTGAATTTGTCCCAGATAGGATTGGGTAGATGCTAGGGAAGAATTGGTGTTTGTAATCTTATGATTATAGTGAAATTCCGTCACTATTGTGACAGAGACTGGATGTAGGCTGCATTGCACTTAGCAGTTGAATCAAGATACATCTTGGTGTGATTTTCTCTTTCTCTTCTACTCCTATTCTGTTTCTATAGTGTAGGAAACAAAAATAAAAAATATCTCATAACTCGTTACGAAACAAAAAAAAATGTCTCTTGACTTGTTATCAGACAAAAGCAGAAATATCTCCTGAAATTTTTTTAAAAAAACAGAAATTAATATTCAAAAAAATGGACTAAGATTCAAGCCCCTTCTCTTAGCCACTTATTACCATCACTTTGCAATTGAATATTACAAGTTACAACATTACGTTAATGTTAGGCTAGATTGGGCCGAAATATCATAAACTTTGCAGTGTATGGATTGAACACAAATACAAACATGCAACTAGTAACAAAGGAACATTTAGGAACAAATATCATGCTTTTCAATAAACTTAGCAGTGTATGGATTGAACACAAATACAAACATGCAACTAGTAACAAAGGAACATTTAGGAACAACAGGAGTGCTTCTGCTTCAAAAGAAATCTGAAGTTTCGGTTTCTTGTGAAGTAGCCAAATAAAGAGAAAAAAGGGGTAACAATTAGCATAAACTAATAAGTACCTTAAGCCAAACCATATTATAAGTTGTATTTATTTTTTTGTCTCGCACAATATTATAATGAACATTTCTCTGTCATAAATAATATATAAGACAAGTTTCTCACTCAATTTAATAAGTAAACAGATTTGTATTAGGAAAAATGTTAATAGATCAATTTTTTTATTATATTTATCTTGCATTTGAGCTAATACTAACCAATTCTTCATGTTTTACCATTAAAAATATTAGTCTCCTAACATTTATCTTATGTTAATTTGATGTATCAAATAAAATAAATATGTGGAATATTTTTCTAACATAATATACTTGTACCATGGTAGGGCAGAGAAGGCAAACCTAAAGCTATTTATCACTTTTTAATTATCGTTATCAATTTATCATTGATCTTTCATAGTTCAATGTTATGTCTTGCAAGAAAAGTAAGTGACTTGTCGTGGTTATGAATTTAAAAACGCTTTAACGTTCTAAGATTGGACACCAAATTATTTTTTTTTTTGGTGATTAGACACGAAATGATTTAATTATTTAAAAACATTTTCATATTAGCAAAATGATTTAATTTTGTGCATATTCTTAATTTAAGTCATACTATACTCTTTTTCCTTTATTGGATTTTGTCAAAATATACTCTGCTCTTTTGAAAGGCAAGAGTTTTAGTGCAAAAGCAAAGTTGAAAAATAAAGGGATATAATCTGAAATGGGAAACACAAGCGAACAAATATATCGTGTAATTATATTATCAAATAATCATACACACATCATTGGATACTATGCTATCAGAATTTCAACTTTTTTTTTCTCTCTAAATCTAGCATATCTTATTCAAAATACAATAACCTTTCTTTTTCAGCATGGGAAGTACAAAAATGAGTCCCCGAACTAACAGTCACTAATCAGTAATGCTTGGTTCCATCAGTTGGTGTTACTGAGAAGAACTAAAAGTTGCAATTGCATCCATTTCTTCTTGCAATAAAAGAGCATCAATAAATACCTCAAGATTCTCACCTTGCATCACATCATCTATTGAGTGATAAGTTATACCAACTCTATGATCGGTGACACGACCTTGAGGAAAGTTGTATGTCCGGATGCGTTCAGATCTATCACCGCTGCCAATCTTTACAGTTTGACAAACTCGAAGTCAATCCAAAAAGCAAACTAAGGTATAGGCAATTCAACACAGTTCACAACCAAAAAAACTCTCCTACCTGTTCTGACCGAAGTTTTGATCGTGTACTATGAGCTCGGACCCTTTCCATTTCAAATAGCTTTGCACACAGTACTTTAAGTGCTTTGGCCTTGTTCTAAAAGAAATAAGGAAACATATGTACAATGTAAAGAAGCAAAAAAAAAAAAAAAAGACAAACATAAACACACAATTACGAGAAATGTCCACAGCAACAAAATATTGAATTCATCAACAAACTAAATAGAAAGACATAACAGTCAATAAGCTTCCAATATGTTTTCTAGCTTTTCTTCAGGTTGATAAGTCAATCCATGCACTCAGAAAGTATTGAGAATAAAATGTATCAAACTATCAATACTGCAAAGTTGCTTTCTCTAAACAAAAAAATAGCCAAGGAATACAAGCTGTGCATCAAATTTGAGATACCTTAACTGATGGAACACATTTCTTGTTAAAATCATTCAAACGAAAATTATACCCAATCTTTTGAAAATACTCACTTGATGTTGAGAACGCTCATCTTGTATAGCAACTGTAATCCCAGTCGGAATGTGAGTTATTCTAACAGCACTGTTTGTTGTATTTGCATGCTGACCACCCGAACCACCAGATCTGTAGGTATCAATTTTTAAGTCTTCATTCTTCAATTGAACATCAACCTGCATAACGGCACAAAAGCAAAGACAAGTAGGAACATATCATATTGTCTCATACTAGACTGTACATAAATTATAGGATACCCTTTCCCTTTGAATTATGTCCAGAGAACAAAATGTTAAAACTACTACTTCATATACTTAAATAAAATGTGCTCAATTTTGATAAGCTATTAATTATTTAATTACCTCGTCAGCCTGGGGGAGGATTGCGACAGAAACAGCACTGGTATGAACTCGACCTAATTTTTCTGTCACCGGAACTCTCTTTTATTTTGTTGTTTTTTTTTTTTAAACAAAAAAGAAAGAAGTCAGCAAATGATAGAAAGTAGATTTGTTCATGGATGGTAAACGGTTGTAGCCAAAACCTGTACTCTATGTATTCCACTTTCAAATTTTAGTTTCCCAAAAGCACCATCTCCTGCAATTGCTGCACTAGCTTCCTGAGAAAGTAAAGTTCAATCAAGAAATCCATCAGATGCAGGATGAAATGCAGTTCTATTATATCAAGAACTTGAGGAAAGCACAGAAATCAGATCATACAAAAACAAAATGTATAAAATATGTACCTTGTATCCTTTAAAATCTGATTGAGCAATATCTACTACTACAAATTTCCAGCCATTCTTGTGAGCATACTTTTCGTACCTGTATTATGTTAGACAATATCACTTTTTAGAAAACTGTAATAATAGTTTCCATTTGATTTCGATAACACAAATGCAACCTTACATTTTGAAAATGTCCATTGCAAACAAAGAAGCCTCCTCCCCACCAGTGCCTGCTCTGACCTCCAAAATGCAGTCCCTTTCATCAGCATCATCCTTAGGAAGTAAGGACTTCAACAGCAAATGTTGCAGTCTTCGTTCTTCCTCTATGGCTTGTCCCATTTCCTCTGTCGCCATGTTAAGCATGTCTTTGTCATCGGAACATTCAGCCACCAGTGACTTCAAGCCATCAATTTCCTGCACACAGTAGAAAAAAATAACACAAGCTAACGCAAGACAAAACCAAACAAAACAAAACAAGCTTCTTAACATTACTCTTTATTGAAAGAAACATGATGAAGAGAGTTCAATACCTTCTGTTTAGCCCTCAACTCGTTAATAAGGTGTAACGAACTGCTCAGTTTACGAAGCTCCTTATTTGCTCTTGCGTATTCTGATGGTGGTATTTCGGGCTGTCTTCAAATAACAAGAAAAATTAAAACATAAGATAGAGCATGAAGAGTGAAATTTGAACTTAGAAATTGTGAAGAAACAAGAGAAATGAAATAAGGCATTGCATTACCTGATTGAGAAGATTGTTGAGAGTGGCAGACCTGTACTCAATAGCAGATAGTCTCTGTTCCATTATGCTCAAGAGCTCCGTAGATAGTTGAGGTTGCACTTCTGTTAACGAATCAATTCAAATGCGATCAATCTTCTAGCTATAAATGAATTTCACAAGCTCTAACGATCCATCATCAAGAAATTAATACAATAAATTTTAAATAAAGAAGAAAAGAATGGAATGAGGTACCGGCAGAGTAAAAACGTAGTAAAGATGGAATTCGAGGGTGGAATATTGGGTGTGAGAATGGCGGAGTTAATTGGAAGTGCTTGGGCAAGATACAAAGAGAACGACAAATAAATTTTGCAAGAGTTCTCATAGTCGATTCCTTTCTCTTTTCCAAATTCCCGAAGTTTCACCGTAAATAATGAGAGTATTGAGAAGAAGAGATCACGGGCTGCCAATTTCGCGGTTAGGTCGTTAGATGCTCTGCCCGACTGCCAATCCGCCGCACTTTTGTTAATGGAAATCTGATTAATTTTTGGGTAATGGGCTACGTTAAGCCCACCCTCTTCATCTTTAATCAGCCTCTTGCCAACGGTGTATAACATTCCTTGTGTTTTGTTCGTGGTCCTGGGCCCTATGGGGTATGAGCTTTTAGCCCCTCTCTTGCAACAACAAAACAAATTATTCTAAAAGGGACTGCATTTTGAGGGAGACACCCCTGCGCGTGTTTCTTAGATAAAGAGTTCAAAGTACAAAAAAACTGGTGGACTCAGCTCTATTTTTAAGTTAGTTGAGAAATATTATAGGAACAGCAGAAGTTAATAATGTTCAAAAATATAGATGGAAAATATTTTGATAAACTACCAAAATATCTCTCAACTCAAAAATTTGATAGAAAAAAAATAGAAACATTTTAAAAATATTTATAAACACAATAAAAACAACTAAATGTAGCCATTTATTTTTAAAAAAAATAGCATTAAATTTTAATATT
>NC_029790.2:10107657-10122790 GCF_000816755.2 Arachis ipaensis | reverse complement strand
AATGACTGGGTTAAAAGAAAAAGGTCAAAACCTCCACCATGATCTCCAAATTTTTTATATTCCAACTCTCGATTTACACCCTGGTACAGCCCTTGATGTTATGGGAACCCTTATCTTGAAAAGGATCGCTTAATTTGTTCTTTAAGTATGTGAAGGGACTAAGGGAGTACGTACTCCTTTTTACTTGTCTTTTTTGGATTTTGGTTTCTATTTTTGCTTTCCGGTTTCTAACCCTCAAAATAAAAAATTTTATAACATTATTATTAAATAGTCTTAATAATAAAATATATTTTTTATTTTATAAATTATTATTTTATTAACAATTAAAAAAATTATACGAAATAGATCTTCTATTAATAGTTAATTTTATAAATATTTTAGCAATGTAAATTAATATATTTTTATTTTTTGATTCGTTACATTCGTAAAAGTTAAAAAATTATATTTATTAATAATTCAATTTATTAAAAGTACAGTATAATCGTATTTATTCTCTTGTAAATCTTGTTTTTTAAAACATCAATAGATTTTTTATCCCTTGATCTATATTAACATTTTTCCTTCAACAAATTTTTATTTCATAACAAAATTTATCCTTTTGTTTTTGTTAACCACAATGTTTGATCACTGCGAGATCTCAAGAATAGTCCTATAAAGTTAATTAAAAAGATCTTTTAATGTTAAATTTGAATTTCTTAAAATGAACACTTAAAAAGTATTTTATCCTTTAAAAAAGAACTAAACGGTATTTTAATTTTTGTTTATATTTATCATAATAAGACATTTTAATATGAAAAAAAATTAACTTACAGAGGCATTTAGTATTTTTATTATTTTATAATCAAATCAAAATTATATTTCTTGCATAGCATTATCATTTTCCACTATAGCATCTTTTGAATTAATCTTGTCTTCACTTGTAGAGTGAATCTTGCTTTTTATTTTTGCCTTTCATAATTTTAGCAATTAAGTCCCTTGAATGTTGATCAACAGTACCACTAATTGAAATGACTTCTTCCTATTTTAACTCCTATTAACTAGTGTAGGAACGTGCCATAAAATTATATAAAAAATTTTTTATTAAAATTTAAATAAAAAATATATATAGTAATTATTATTATAAATATTTTATAATTTAAAAATATTAAAAATAATTAATATTTATTTTAATCAATTTGAATTGGTTGAATGATTATCTTATTTGTCTGCTTAAGCAAGTATTTAAAGTTCCAATCTCACCCTTACTAAATAGAGTATCAATATGTGGTGGATTAATCCTCAACTTGCCGAGTTAGAAAATTCGTAGAAAAAAAATTTATTTGTCTTTAAAATAAATTAATTTTTCATTAATAGCAATACTTATGGACTTTTGTCTTTGTTGAAATTTACTTAGGACACTTTTATTTATTGGTATCATATTCATTCTTAAAGTCAAAACAATATGATCAACATTGTTACTTGTTAAAACTTCACATTTTATGAAATAATTTTTAAATTTTCAAATTCATAAACTTATGTCATTACAAAAGTTATTAGATTGATTAATATTTCTTGATAACATGGTGTATCGAAACACCATCATTGAGTATTAATTAGTGTAAAAAGAAACCAATAATAACTTTTGTTATTCAATATATAATTTATTCTATTAAAAAATAAATTAATATTTCCTAAATTTATAAATACATTTTCTTCTAATTTCTTACACTATTTTATTTGACAATATTTATCATTTAATTAATTTTTTTTAATTTGAATTAAAAAATGTCTTGTAAATATATTCAACTTTTACATATATTAAGTGTTATAATATTAAATAGTATAGTATTTGCTATAATAATGACTCAAAATATTAATCTAAGATATATTTGGGCCTAGTAAGACCTCAATGGAAGCAAGATCAACTAAAATCCATTGTTAAGGTCCCAAATCCGACTTAGGTTCATTAGCTTAAAGGCTCAATGCAGATGAAGTCCTCACGTCCCCTCTTAAATAGACTCAGATTGGATCTCCGTTGCTAGTTAGATATGATAATGAGTACTCAGAGGAGCGTGAGAATTCCCCTTCTCATCCCTCTCTCCTATTTAAAAAAAAAATATCCCTGTTCCTTCTCTGTCATTGCAGGTTCTTCAGTTTTTGTTTAATTACTCCTTAGGAAATGCAGATCTCCTCGGTAAACTTTTGAAAAAAATTAACACAAAAAGACATAATGTAATAATCATAAAATAATCAGTTCAATATAATTCAACACAATTTATAACATATTTGTTATAAAAAATAACATTTCAAAAGGAGAAAACATAAAAATATATTCCAACATAATAACATAACATAATTTTTTGGGATGATATTGAGCGATGTAGTGACGGACTTGAGAGGCAGAGAAAGTGAGTTAAAGAGAGAGGATCGAGGCTCGAGGCTGAGAATGAGTTTGAAAGAAAAAGGAAGAATTCGAATTGGAGGCAGAAATTAGGGTTACTAAATTCAAGAAATGAATTTATGTATATATAAATTAGGATAAATTAATAATTTTATTCTATGGGGCGGGTGCGTATGTCTGTGTCCCCATTAGGGGTGGCAAACAGAAAAACCCGTCTTGTCTCGCCAAAAATCTACGATCTGGTGGGCTAGCCTAAAGCAAAACAAATATTGTCGAAAATATATAATTAAACATCTTCAAGTTTATAATCAATCAAACATAAAAATATAATCCAAAATATAAATAGAACATCTTCAATTATCATCTTTATCCTCTTGTAGATTAATAACATCATAGAAATTTGTAAAAAGATGGTCTTGACAAAATAAAAGCTTGGCCCAACGGGAAAACCTGCACCGTCTCACCGAAGCGCACCAAAGCTCATGGATTAGGCAGTGCGGGGTAGGCAGACTTTTTAAGTTTGGCAGTCTCAAATTTTCAGCTCAACCCTCCTTTTTTGTCGGGTTATGCGGGTCAGTCCGACGGATTTTGGCCCGTTTGCACTCCCAAGTTCCCATCCATTTTCGGGTGGCAGGTCATGAGGATTTCACGTGTCCCAATCTAACCCTAAAATGCGAGTAATCCCTGCAAATACATTTTTTAGCTGTTTTTGTGATCATCCATATTGCTAGCATTCATTGGTTTGTGACGTGGAGTTATTCTAGCCACTCAATAAATTCTCAGATAATCAACGTTTAAGTTATATCATTTTTATACAATCACATGTATCCTTATTATATCATTTTTATTAAATAATTTAATTTTTATTTAATTTTGGTCAAATCATATAATATAATTAATTAGTTATAATTAATGTTGTTCACCCTAATGGTTTAATTGAAACATATTGAAACTCTAAAGGTAAAATTAAAATAATTTAAAAAAATTGAATAACCCTTTTTAGAAATATGCCAATCTAAATAATATAGATTGAAAATAAAAAAAATATAACTAAATTATATAATACAACATAATATTCCTAAAAATTTGTTTTATAGCAGATCTAATATCAAGATATTTATCATCATATATAGTAAAACACTATAATAAGCCAAGGAGAATGAAATTTTACACAAATAAGCCAAATGGAAAACTGGTTCATGAATCCACCAATGCGCATTACTATATAGTTTGAATCAGGTTCATTCGAACTCTATTCACACATAATTCGAATCAACAATCATGTTGATTCGAATTATACACAAACGCGCACACACACTAATTCGAATCATGTTGATTCGAATTACTCATGATTTAATTCTGCCAATTTTTTATTAAAAAATTAATAATTGATTAAAAAAATTAATAATTTAAAAATTAAGAAATATATATTTTATTTCATGCATTAAAAAAAAGCTAACAAAATATTTTATTCTATACAAAATAATTTTAAAAAATGGCTTAAAAGATATTAGGAGTACTATAAAAATGTGTAATGTCCTAATAATTTAAGCCATTAAAGAAATACTCTACATAGTCAATAATAATTTAGAAATTAAAAAAATATAGTTATAACCAGTATTTACCTAAATTATTAGAATATTACAAACTTTTATAGTACTCTTAACATTTGTTAAGCTATTTTTTTAAATTATTTTGTATAGAAAATGGCTTAAAATGGCTTAAAATTCCCTTTGTTCTAGGCAAAACAATTTAAAAAAAATGGCTTAAAAAAATGTTAGGAGTACTATAAAAAATTGTAATGTCCTAGTAATTTAGGTAAATAACGGTTGTAACTATATTTTTTTTAATTTCTAAATTATTATTGACTATGTAGAGTATTTCTTTAATGTCCTAAGTCATTAGGACATTACAAATTTTTATAGTACTCCTAACATTTTTTTAAGCCATTTTTTTAAAATTGTTTTGCCTAGAATAAAGGGCATTTTAAGCCATTTTCAGCCAAAATGAATTTTAATACACCATTCAACCAAAGCATAATTTAATATAATTCGAATCTATACGTTTCGAATTATACTTGTACATAGTTCGAATTGACTAACGTCGAATTACATGCATGCATGAAGTAGTAGTAGTTTGAAACAATATGTATCGAATTAGATAGGAGAAATTCGAATCAATTCAATTCGAATTACTAAGGAAGAGTGACGTTAGATGTAGTTCGAATCATATTAATTCGAATTACTAAAGTTTGTGAATTCGAAATTAGTTGATTCGAATTATATATATAGTGCGAATGAAGTTGATTCGAATTACTGTGAAGCAGAGCTCTATATATATGCTGTAAACGTGAGTTGCTCTAAACAGAGAGGTGAGATGGCTAGTGAGGATAGTTTTCTAGTCTTGGTACACCACAGAGGGGGGATTAAGAGAAAAACTCGGTCCGGTGTGAAGTTCACCGATAAGGATCCTCTATGTATTATCGTGAGGCCTATGACGAGCTACGATGCCCTCGTTAGCTCTGTGCTGGTGAAGCTTGGTCTGGAAGGAGTGAAAAGGGTTAAGAAGTTTTTCTATCGCATTCCAACCACGGTGCTCCATGATACGGTGAAGTATGATTGTTTCACGATCGGGAGTGATGAGGACTTGCAGGTCATGTTTCTTTGTCGCAGGCAGTTTCCCGAGGTGAGGACACCAGAGCTGTTGGCAAAGTTGGTTGACGTGGTATACAGCTCGGGTGGTTCGAACCAGAATACCAACACTATAGCCACGGTGGCCGGTTCAAGCTCGAGACCTGCAGTTGCTTCATCCTCCGTACCTGTGTATGAGCCACAGATCCAGCCTGTCGCCTCCCCTTCGTTCGCTGTTGATCTCAGCGGCAACGTTGGCGACGAGGTTCGATATGGGGAACATCTTCCGACCGAAGTACATTGTCCTACACCGGCTGGTGTTGGTGAAGGATTGTTTGATGATCCAGATGACGATGATGTGGAGCCGGATATGATCGCTGATGACAGTGGCGATGATCTCGGAGCGAGTGATCCGAGAGGGGCTACAGGTGGATCTAGTTCTGGCACACAGCAGTACCCACCCCATTTTTCATCGTTGGACCTGGATGCCATGAGGCAGGATGGACATCCTGGGTAGCTTACTGGATTTGGCGCTAGAGATACGGAAGGGTCTACCGGTATGACAGAGTTCCAGGTTGGTCAACAATTTTAGGATAAAGATGAGGCGCTGTTGAGTGTGAAGACCTACAGCATCCGCCGAGGGGTACAGTACAAGGTAGTTGAGTCTGACTATCGCAGGTATGTGGGAAAGTGTTCTGAGTTTGGGAATGGGTGCACATGGTTGATTCGGTTGAGTCTCCGGCAGCGCAATGACATCTGGGAAGTCAAACGGTACAACGGACCGCATACTTGTCTCGCCACCTCCATCTCCAGCGACCATAGGAGTCTGGACTACCATGTCATAGCGACGTTCATTATGCCAATGGTGAGGGCTGATGCATCCGTCAACATCAAGGTGCTTCTAAATGCCACGGCCGCACACTTTGGGTTCAGGCCTACGTATAGGAGGGTATGGATGGCGAAACAAAAGGCCGTTGCTGTCATCTATGGGGACTGGGATGAGTCGTACAACGAGCTTCCTAGGTGGGTGTTAGGAGTTCAGTTGACGATGTCTGGTACTGTTGCAGTCCTCAGGACTTGTCCTGTTCGAGTTGGGGGACAGCTGGACGAGTCTCAGGCTTTTTTTCAGAGGCTATTCTGGACGTTCCCCCTTGTATCGAGGCTTTTCGTCATTGCAAGCTGTTGGTGAGTATTGACGGCACCCATCTATATGGCAAGTATGGGGGAACGTTGCTTGTCGCGATTGCACAAGACGGGAACTCCAGCATACTCCCTGTGGCATTTGCACTAGTTGAGGGTGAGAATGCTGAGTCTTGGTCCTTCTTTCTCTCCCACCTCCGCCACCACGTGACACCTCAGCCAGGTCTGTTAGTTATTTCAGATAGGCATAACGGCATCAAGGCAGCGCTCGAGGCTCCTGATGGGGGATGGCTACCTCCGGCTGCATACCGGGCATTCTGCATTCGACATGTAGCAGCGAATTTCGCCCTCACCTTCAAGGGCAAGGACGCCTAGAGGCTTCTTGTGAATGCCGCATATGCCAAGACCGAAGTGGAGTTCGACTACTGGTTTGACATTCTGCGCTCTGAGAATTCGGCAATGTGTGAATGGGCAAACCGGATTGAGTATTCGTTGTGGACCCAGTATTGTGATGAGGGTCGGAGATTCGGTCACATGACGACCAATATCTCTGAGTGTGTGAATTCAATCCTGAAGAGGGTAAGGAACCTCCCTGTGTGCTCGCTGGTGAAGGCCACATACGGAAGGTTGGCAGAGCTATTTGTCCGTAAGGGGAGGGAGGCCGAGGCGCAGCTGGGCACCGGACAACAATTCAGTCAATACCTGGTAAAGTGTATCGAGGCCAACCTCAAGACGGCTAGGTGCTTCACGGTGACTGTTTATGATAGGGATAACTCGGAGTACACCGTAGCAGAAACGACTCCGACTGGTTCGTTCTCACTGGGTAGCTACAGGGTCTCACTAGGTTCTCAGACTTGTGATTGTGGATACTTCCAAGCACTTCATTTCCCGTGTCCACACGCACTGGCATGCTGTGCCTACTCACGTCTTACTTGGCAGCCATACGTCCACGAGGTCTATCGCCTTAGTTCCGTTTTCGGTGTCTATCGGCTGGGATTTACACCTCCAATTCTGGAGGGTTTCTGACCACCATATGACGGGCCTACCGTTATACCGGATCCGAACATGAGGCGTGCGAGGGAGGGTCGTCCGAGGTCCACCCGCATACGTACCAATATGGATGAGGCAGATCCGAACCGGCCAAAGAGATGTGGCCTATGCAGGCAAGCAGGACACACTCGTCGGAGTTGTTCGCAGGCCGGAGGAGCCACCCACACGGGGGGAATGAATAGGAACGTGCTGTTGTTTGTTTTTATTTGTCTTTGTTTCGTCAGTTGTATTTTATTTTCGTTAGAAAGCGATGTTCTAGGTATGGTCATTTATAATTTTTTAGTGATGAATTTTGTATTTCGACCCACATATGTATGTTGAATGTCTTTCTAATTATAAAATTAAGTTACATAAACAAAGTACACATTCTGTGGAAGTGACTAATACAAAATACGATAACATCAACGTAACTGCTGCATGAAATAATGACCTAGGGCACTCAGACATAACACCGATAACAAAAACAAAATACATAATACAAACATAAAGAGACATCATACACCATCATCCCCCAATCATCTAAACAGGTGCGACCCCGTGAAACAACGGCGTGGAACCCGTGTCCTCTGACCTCTCTGTATAAACGGCTCCTCATCCTCAATATCATCGCCATCATCATCCGGAGCAGGCTGTGTGGGCGTCCCGGGCGGGACATGTATGGGTCTGGATGATGACGGCCTAGCAACTGAATGTGACCCAGGAGTATGTGCGGATGCTGGCGTCCCACCGAGGGCAAAAGCCTGCACAGGAGCCGCCGTGGGAGGCTCGTTCAAATCTACATCTAACGGAGCCTGTGTCCCTGTCGTCTGACCCCGTCCTCGGGCAGCCTCATCCTCCTGCATGATGGTCTGGATATCATCAAGGAAATGTGGTCCACCGAACTCGGCGACAATCCCATCACCAGCAAGGAAGTCTGGAAACATGGACCCCGAACTCACCCATGGCGTACTCTCCTGAAGTGTCTGGTCGTCACCGGGAACACCGACGAAGTAATCTCCGAGCGGTCCTATGCCAAGCCCAGTGGCAGTCTGACTCGAGGGATCTCCCATACCAGATCCATACCACTCACCATCATGCCCCCCGTGAACGGGCCTAGCATCCCCCATAGCAGCACCTCTTCCAGCTGCACCCCGACCATGATCAGGGACATCGTCTCTAGCAGCAGCCCCCCTCCTCCTGCCTCCACGCCCACGTCGTCTCCCGCCCCCCTACCAGCCTCATCACCCTCCTCCATAGCATGATCCAGCTACCGCCACTCACGCTGGCTACGACGTGTCCCGACGCCTGTCAGGAACGTCGTCGACTCGCTCCATATCAGGAACTCGGCCGGCACCCCTCTGCGTCGCCTCGTCCGGAATAGGAATACCTCTCTGATCCCCCAAGTACATCTCTGGTGACAAGAATCTCTTTCCGTGCTGATGCCACCATCCCAAGAACTCATGCGACGGACTCGGGTCGGCCACGATGTCGAACTGTAAAATGTGCTCCGCTCGAGTCTCCCAGTGAAGATGCCAGTACTGTAAGTGGGACGGGAACCAACGGTCACCTCCTCTCCCGTCCTTCGACATCAAGAAGTCGATGTTCAGGGCGGGATGCAGTGGGGGCTGTACGCCGCCAAACTGCGGTAACACTCTATCAACCTGATGCCACTCAACCACCGCAAAATATATCAGGGACGTCACACACCGCCATAACATCGTATGCCTAGGCTCCAAGACCTCCGGATGGACAACCTGGATGACGTCGAGTGCGCTATAGGGCATACATATAAATTGAAAAAAGCAAATGAAATCCATTTGACGAATTTGTTAAACGATATAGACTGAAACAAGTATTAAATATAAATATGAGCTTAGCGCACTTACATCCCGAGGCTGTAGCAAGTCGATCCTCAGTCGAACATTCTGCACCCGAGGTCCCTTGTTGCTAATCCCAGGATTGTAACCTGACCACCTGCTTAAGAAGTTAAACATTGTACTACATTCATGAATGAATTTAAAAGCCATTAAATTGCTTGCAAAATTGAAAATAACTACAACAAGAATACATAGTAGAAAACAATAGTGGTACCTCGAGGAAAGGGGCCAGCTAAACGCATCATACCCACGAGGCCTAAAACCAGGAAACTGCCAAAAGATCCACGACTGGAGTAACTGTAATGGCCCACCTAACTTCACGACATGTCTGTTGGTCACTCGGCACATGCACTGGTACAACCACGCTAGTGCCGCCGATCCTCAACTGTAGCCACCCATCTCCTCAAGCCTAGCAACGAAGGGTAGCCATCTGATGTGTATACGATTGCCGGACTTGTTGGCAAACAGCTGGGTGCCCAACAACATCATGATATAGGCACGGGCAAAGCGCCTAACTGTCTCCTCATCGGCCCCGTCGGGGCACTCCCCAAAAGTCTCCTGGAACCAGGTGCAGTTCACTGCAAATTTTTTAATTTGGTTTTCAGGAGGTAAGACGCCGAGCAACTCATGAAACCACTGCCAAGCTGGCCGGCCACCCTCAATGTATAGGTGGAAGTCTGTCAGGAAACCACTAACGTAATGTCCGTCCACTGGCAACCCTAGCTGGTACGCGACGTCCTGAAGCGTGATGGTGCACTCTCCGAACGGCATGTGGAAGGTGTGCGTCTCAGGCCGCCACCTCTCGACGAATGCACTCACAAGGGGCTCGTCTATGCGGAACCATCTGTCGTTCAGTCTCGCAAGATGGTATAATCCGGCCATCTGCAAGTACGGAACGTACCTATCATCAAGACGCATCCCCTGCTGCCGCCGCACGCTCGATATGCAACGCTGGGGCTAGCCAACAGATGAACCGCATAATTAGAACAAATTAAAATACCACTAACATATAAAATTCACGTCGTAAAGAACCAAAAAGGTAATCATTAACCGTTAACAAAAACCATTAACAAAAACCACTAACATAATCCACATGCAAAAATCATTAACAAAAACCACTAAAATTATCCACATGCAAAAATCATTAACAAAAATAATTAACAAAAACCGCTAACATAATCCACATGCAAAAACCATTAACAAAAATCATTAACAAAAAGCGCTAACATAATCCACATGCAAAAACCATTAACAAAAACCACTAACACTAGCATAAACCACTATCAAAAACCATTAACAAAAACCACTAGCCTATACCACTATCCTAAACCGATAACAATAACGTAAACCACTATCAAAAACCATTAACAAAAACCATTAGGCTAGACCACTATCCTAAACCACTATCAAAAACCATTAACATAAACCACTAGGCTATTACCACTATCCTAAACCGCTGATAAAAATCACTATCCTAAACCACTAACAAATACCACTATCATAAACGGCTATCATCAAAGACTACCATTAACCACTAACAAAAAAAGCTATCAACAGCGCAATATCAGAAACCACTAACCTCGTTGTTGATCACCTCGGCGATATGAGCAACTCCATCCAAACGGTAAAGCCTCCCCGAATCGTCCCCATCGCCTGAATATGCCGCTCCGGTCTTTGTCGGCCCGATTGTTGGTCGTTTTCTCTGTGATTTGGTGGGGTTTAAAAATGAAGAAGTGATTCGAATGAACTTGGTTCGAACTCCTTATATAGGTGAAACACTTGTAATTCGAATCAATTCCACTCGAACTACCTATTGCAACCAAAATGCACGTAATTCGAATCAATTGGATTCGAGCTACCCTAGGCCACGTGCTCCAAGTAATTCGAGTTAATATAACTCGAACTATGCATGCATAATTCGATACTACTTGATTCGAACTACGTTCGAATATTGCTTGGGAGTAATTCGATGTGATTCAATTCGAATTACGTGTAAACCTAATTCGAATTTTATTGATTCGGATTATATAAAAGTGTTATTTGGTGGAATGGTGTATCAGAATTCATTTTGGCTGATTTGAGTAAAATGTTTCCTCCCATGGCTTAATAACGTTTTTTACCCTATAATCTAATTTTACAATTATTTAAATGTTGTTTTTATGAAAAATTGTAAAAAATGAAGTTCTCTTATAATATGTATGACTTTTTATGATAATAAAATAAAAATGAAAAGTATGAAATAATATTGTGTATATTTAAGTTAATTTTAATCTTTTTTAATAACCAGATTTATCATAACGTAATTGATAAACAATGGCAGTTAATACAGATTGAATATATTTTGAGTATGTTATACATTTTATGATTTTGTACAAAACAATATTAATTTTAATTTATATATTTATTATTGGGTATTAAAAATAAAAAGTATTTGTATTGTTAGTATTTTTCAAATCTTCCTCAACTCATCGTGATTAGGTCTAAAAGATCACCTACCTCGTTGGACATAAATATAATCCAATCAATTTTTATCTGATAGTGCTATACATTCGCATAATCATAGGAGAATCATATTTGCATAATCATAGGAGAATTAACTTTAGAGAGATAACAATATGGTATTTAGTTACCACATCAGTATTTTTATATATAGAATTATCAATCAATTATGTATGGCTTCTGATGAAAATAATATATTCAACATGGATATTATTTGTTAGGTAAAAGATAACAGATTGACAAAGAAAATTAATTACAATGGGTATATTCATTTTAAAAAATATTTTTTATACTAAATTTTTTTTATATAATACTATAAAAAATATCATGGTCACCATGAATTACTATAGGTTCAACTTCTATCGATAGCGATAGAATGCTTAAATTGAGACATTTTCAGACTATAATATTTGTCAAACAAACAATAATTAATGAAACACTCATCCATACCTTCTCATTTTGAGTATATTTATACATAAAAAAAAGAGTTGAAATAGCAAAAGTGATAAAAATGATTATTTTTATAATTTTGTATGGCTATCTATATATAGAAGACCAGAAGACTATGATTATCTAACAAAATTAATTTTATTTATTGCATTCAATTTGAATAAATAAAAAGTCATCTTATTTTATTTTAGTTCTTAATTCACATGATTTAATTTTAGCTCAATATATATGATTTGATTTGATTTCATTATTAGTGAAAAATATATTGAGAACCTATTTTATGCATAAATTTGTTATTTTAATGATTAATTAATTAATACAAATAATTAGTATAATTAATTTGATTTAATAAATTAAAAAATAAATTAAAAATACTAACAAAACATTAAAAGAAATAAATTAAAAAATACTACCAAATCAATTTGATATAAATTATAATAAATTATGTGATATTTAAATATCTAATCAAATAAATTAGTTGATATAGTTGATTTATCATAATAAATTGTATTTAATGACTTAAAAGAAACAAATAGCTAAACACTCTTATAAGCATGCATGTCACGTCAACTCCATCATTAAGTGCAGAAACCTGATTTTTATATAATAGAATAGATAATAAATAGAATATATGAGAATATGATATAAGACATATTTTAATTATGAAATTGGCATTATATAATAGATTTTTTTTTAAATTCTTATTGCTTGTTCGTTGCTAATTTTTACGTAATTATTTAATAATTTTCGCCTATTAAGCTATCAACTATCTAATATTATGATTTAATTAATAAGAATGATGACATTAATATTTTTTCATAAGTCTTGTTATTATTTATAATTAGGAAATAGCCATAAATAAATTTATTTCCTTAATGAGTGTTAAATTTGTTGTCAAATTCTATATTACCTTTAAAATTTTAGCGTAATTAAGTCTAATTTCTACATTTTGAAATGAATTTACTCAAAAAAATTAATATGTAAATCACATTATTATTACAAATTACTTTTTTAACATAATTAGTGGTGCTTGTTTGAACCATTAAATTTAGCTTCTAATGATATTAAAGTCAACCTATTTTATTATCTTGTGCCTTTAAAGAATTTACACGACTAACATAAAAATATAACAACTGAAAAATTTTTTTATTACAATGAGTATATTCATTTTAACAAATATTCTTCTATCCACAAGTCTACTATAAAAAAAATACATTGGCAACTTTGAATTGCTACAGGTCAACTTCCATCCACATTAGTAGAATGTCTAAATTGAGATATATTTATCAAACAAACAATTAATAAAACACTCATCCGTACTTTCTCATTTTGGGTACATTTATACATAAAAGAAATTATACATAAAGAAAAAAAAAGAAGAAGGAAAGAGTTGAAATAGCAAGAGTAATAAGAATTATGATTCTTATAATTTTGTGTGGCCATCTATATATAGTGTTCCTTGGCTTTTCTTTATCCCTTCGTTTATTGTTTTATCATGTTCCTATTAGGTTTCTTAGCACGCAAGTAATCCTATTCCTTGAGCGTTGCGCTTTTTATTTTGCGATTTTTGTTTACCCGCTCTGTTTCAAGGCTCCTAGTATATTATTTCTTTCAGTATTATATGTATATCCTTACTATTAAAGGTCTGTAATACCACACTACCTCTGTTCTATGACTTAAGCATAAAACACTGTGTAGTAGGGTGTTACATAGTAGATCAGACAACTATGATTATCTAACAAAATTAATTTGTATTTATTGCACTCAACTTGAATAAGTAAGAAATTATCTTATTTTAATTTAGTATTTAATTCACATTATTTGAATTTAGCTTAATATATATTATTTGATTTGATTTGATTTAATTATTAGTTGAAAATATCTCAGTTGTCTATTTTATTCATAAATTTATTATTTAATGACTAATAAATTAATCAAATTAATTAATTAGTATACACAATAAATTTGGTTTAATAAATTAAAAGAATTAAATTAAAAAATACTAACAGAATATTAAAATAAATGAATTAGAAAATATTACCAAATCAAATTGATATAAATTATAATAAATTATATGATTATATGATATTTAAATATCTAATCAAATCAATTAGTTGATATAGTTAGTTTATCGTAATAACTTGTATATTAATGAGTTAAAAGAAATAAATCGAAAAATACTCTCAGAAGCATGCCACGTCAGTTTCTATTATTAAGTGGAGAAATTCGATTTTTATATAATAGAATAGATTTCCTTTGCTGAGTTTGTTAAATTATCTCCAGTATTTTTTGAAATCTTTTTTATTTTTCTGTCTTCCTACTTTCATTATTGTTATCAGTAACCTGTTTCGTTAATTCCTTTTGCTTGGTCAGAACGATGCTCCTAGGTTTGGACTGATCTTCAGAATTAATTTTGCTGGTTTATGTATTCTTTCTTTTTTATAACTCTGCTAGATGCATTATTTTTCAAGTTGCCTTATATATTTTTGTTCTGCTTTCCATTCTTGGTGCGCTGCTGGTAATTATCGAGTAGAATTGTTGGCATATTGATTGCTTTCAGCATTTACTTCCAAATCTTCCTCAGAAGGGTTCATGATTGTTTAGAACCTCAAATCTTGATGTATGATTTTTCTTAGTGCATAATTGATACTGTTGTGATTCTGCTCTGGCTGACTAATCCCAACAGTGTTGCTGTCATCATGGTGGTTGTTTCGGCTGACCATAGTCGCTTCTCCTTTAGCATTTTCGTCTGCTTTACTGGTTTTTTCTCGACAATCATCTATTTTATGTCCATATCTTTTAGTCTAAAATGATTTTGATGGACGCCTTAGTATTCACTTTTAAATTCCTTTCCAAGGCATAAAATGATAAAATGCAGGTACTTGCTTCTTTTTCAGTTTTACTTCCACACAAATTTGAACAAATTTATCTCTGGAATGAATGAGTTCATTGACTGTACTCTTAGCATAGTTCCAAGCATCTTCTCTACTTTCCATTAAAAATATTTGTTATATAACTCTTTTAGAAGATTGAGAATTTTGATCCGTACTGTAAAAATATCTCTCAACTAAAAAATTTGATAGAAAAAAAAGATAAAAACGTTTTAAAAATATTTATAAACATAATAA
>NC_029790.2:10106573-10107260 GCF_000816755.2 Arachis ipaensis | reverse complement strand
TCTATATACAAATATTATAAATGACTAGCCAAGAAAGGTTAAAATCTTTCTCCATGATCTCTACATTTTTTATATTCCAACTCTTGATTTATACTATTTCCTAGGCTTTTGATGCTATAGAAACCTTACATACCTTAACAAGGATTGCTTAATTTGTTATCGAGATAAGTATTGTTTTTGTCCCTAACGTTGAGGGTCAGAATCCAATCGTAATTTTCGATTTAAAATCATCCTTAACGTTTTTTTCGTATTAAAATCGTCCTATTAATTTTTTTCGAACAAAAATACCCTCACCCCTACCAGCACTTACCTCCTCCACCACCAATACCAACACCACCACCACCAACACCACCACTACCACCAACACCAAACCAAGAAGCAGAAACAGATGCAAAAACTCAAAATCAACAGAAGCAAAAAGCAAGAAGCAGCAAAAGCAAACTAAGAAGCAGAAGCAAAAAGCAACACCAGCATCAACACCAACACCATCACCACCAACACCACCACCAAACCAAGAAGTAGAAGCAGCAGAAGCAAAAAGCAAGAAGCAGAAGCAAGAAGCAAAATTAGGAAAGCAAAAAAGTGGAAGCAAGATGCAGAAGCAGAAAGCGAGGTGCAGATGAAGCGGCGAGGTGGCGAGGGGGCGAGGCGGTGAGGTTGCGAAGCGGCGAGGCAGCGACGGCCACG
>NC_029790.2:10103055-10106508 GCF_000816755.2 Arachis ipaensis | reverse complement strand
GTGTTTTATTTTATTTTTTTAAAATTTTATAATTTTTTATTAAAATAAGGATAGTTTAGGAATAAAATTAAAAATTTTATTAAAAATGATAATTTTAATACGAAAAAAAACCTTAAAGATGATTCTAAATCGAAAATTTTGATGGGACGGTTTCGATTCTAACCCTCAATGTTAGGATCAAAACAATATTTATCCCATTGTTCTCTAAGTATGTAAAGGAAGTATGTACTCTTATTTATTGTTTTGGGATGCTCCATAAAAAAGCGTAAAACCATTTGTTTGTAAAGACGTTTACGTGTCGCATTATTATTTGACGTATTAATGAATCGGTTAATTTTTAATTTCTTAACAAATTAGAATAAAACTGATTTTTTTTATAACAATAATAATAAATCTAATTTTTTTTAAAAATTTAATTGTATTTTTAAACTTTTAAAGATTTAAATGTCCACAAAACAAAAAGTTAGGAATATATTTGTTTTTTTTATCAAAAAATTTAAAGATATTCAGTTTAAATTATATAATTCGATCGAATCAAATCGAGTCTAATAATTATAATGCAGACAATTAGGTTTATTATCCAATAATAACATAACACATGTAAACATCTTAACAAAAAAAGACATTTTTAGTATCTTTATTAAAGTGATCCTATTTTTCTTAGTTATTTGTTTTTGCTTTGGAGTTTCTCACCCTCGATGTCCACCTAGCAAAAAAAATATAATAATTTTTGTAAATGATTAATGTTTTAAAAAAAAATAATTTTGTTTTGATTTTTTTTTCTTTTAAATAGTTATCTGAATAATATTTTTTCCTGATTTTCATAATTATTGCACTGAATTTTTCATATAAATCTTTATAAAGAAAATTGCCCAATGAAGATCTTGGTTATGAATTGATGATGCTCAATCGAAATGCAAAATAAACTCAAATTCATAATATATAAAAGGGAAAATATAGGAGGCGAGCAACTTTTAAAAAAGTTGGCTAATATTTAACCTGATTCTACAACATTGGATTTAATTTCACGCTATTAAAAATACTATTATACTGTGAGTCTAGAGAGCCAATGGACTATTTGTACAATATGTACAATGAGCTATTGAGTTACAAAATGAACATCTCCAAGGATCGAACTCTTACCTTTTAAATTCAGAGTTCTAATACCATGTCATCCCAAAAGCTTCAACTGATGGCAAAAGGTAACACTAATGGTCATATCTCTAATACTCCCTAATCCTCCATTGTACACATTGTATAAGGGGAGTGTTAGGGGAACAATAAAAATTTTGAACAACATGAGCAACCATCAATCAAATGAAAATACACTGCACCCTAATTTAATGCTACTAATCAAATTTACTCTTTTAATCCTATTCATTCACATTGTCTACACATTGTTTAAAAACCTTGTTGGTTATCTATACTTTTCCATTGTATAAATATTTTATTGGCTTCTCATACTTTCTATTACACTATTGATGACCAATTGATGGTTACAAAACACAAAAGTTGCTGTCCATGTAGCACTCATCTATATAAAATTAACTTCCGCGGGATAATACTGTAATGAACTTGAAGATGCGTGGGAGGAGAAAGATGATTAAGAAAAGAAAGGGCAAGACTTAACACTATGTCCCACAAATTTATGATCCACTCTTTAATTTTCAACACTGTTATACAAATTGCTGGTGTGTTTCAATTCACACTCATGGTTATACATCTAGCTATCACCATGACTAGTCTTAGATACAGTTACAATTGTACGTATTTAAATTTAGTTCTTGGTGAAGCTAGCATCAAAAGGAAAACCAGTGTCGTGCAACCATGAGTTAGCTTGGAGGAAATTGTCAACAGTGAACTGAGAAGCCTCATCCTTGGAGATAAGACCCTTGGCCCACTTGACCCTTCCAGAAGCATCAGCACCAGCTCCAATGTTTCCGAACTCACCAAAGTATGCGTGCTCGTTGTTGGGGGCAGCTGGTGACCATGGAATGTAACCCTCCTTGTTGATGAAGCCACCGATGGTGTTCTCAATGAACACTGCCCTCGAGAACGCCTTCCATGGTCTTGCCAAGAAGGTTCTCACCTTCCCGTTCTCTGCTTCCAGGCTTGGCTCTGCCAAGATCTGGCAGTTATGGAGGACTACACCCGATGGCATGTTCTTCTGGTCGGTACCGTCAGCAACGATGATGTTCTGCTGGTTTGCCTTGGGCTTCCTCACGATGATCTTGGAGTTCTGGATGTAGGTTGAAGCGTAGCCGAAGATGAAGTCAATGGTGCCGCTAATTTCGCAGTTGCGATAGAACTGACGGTGAGCATGGGCGTACAAGGTATCTTGGTGGCCACGGAACGCGCAGTCGAAGAAGGCTGAGCGGTCACCCATCACGCGGAGGGCCACTGCTTGGTGTCCACCTGGACCGGCGGTGTTCTCAAAAGCAATACCCTTAGCAATGAATCCCTCAGCAACGGTGGTGAAGGTGGCAGTCCTCATGGTCTTGACACCTTCAGCGAAGTTCTTGCGACCGGTGATGATGGTTTTGGCGGGGCCATCACCGTACATGTAGATGTTACGCTTGGCCTTGTCGACGGTGATGTACTCGTCGTAGATACCAGCCTTAACATAGATAACCCACCTGCCTTGGTGTTTCTTGGGGTAAGCATTAATGGCTTCCAAAACAGTCTTGTACTGGCCACTACCATCCTTGGCAACAACAGCGTTCGGGACAATGGAACCCTGGCTGGCCTCATTGATGAGCTTACGGTCATGAGGGTACAACCAACTTGGGAAGCCATATTTATCAAGCCCAAGGAGGCGACGAACGGGCCTGTTGGTCAAGTTGAGCCCTAACTCAGACAGAACCTTAGAGACACCGGCGACAACATCCAGGGCCAAGGCGGTGAGCTTCATCACGCTATCCAAGCTCTCGCTCTGCAACTGACCTTGGACATGCTTCTCCCCATCGGTGTCGAACCCGTCAAGGCAAGATTGCTGGTAGGCGATCACGGCGCCCAACCAGTTCTTCAGCTCCGCACTGTTTGTGAACACTTCCGGAAGCGATTGGCTGTTCACAAACACGCCGGAGGCCTCAAGCTCGTGGATCGCTGATTGCAAGAGGTCTTTGCAGTCGTCCAGAGCCATCTTGACGCCTCCGTCGCTGGTGCCGTTGGCCACGCTCTCCACCATGAGCCTGTCGCTCATGTTAAGGGCTTTCAACACGCTTTCCGTGGAGAATTTCACCACCTGCGTGATGTAGTCCTTGGGATTTGATGAGTTCACAGGTGTCAGCACGTCGTGGCAGAGCTTCTGATCATCGGCGCTTTGACACACTGCGCTCACCGCCTTGTTCGACGTCTTCAACTCTCCTCCATTGTTTCCGGTGCCGTTGTTGTTCACAACTACCACGGCACCAACAACAACTCCTACTACAAGTAGAATTGAAACAACAGCAG
>NC_029790.2:10095870-10102879 GCF_000816755.2 Arachis ipaensis | reverse complement strand
TAACCTCCGGTGAAAGTTTGAGTAAAGATACTGATATCCGAGAGGAGAAGGAAAAAAGAAAAAAAAATCCTAAAATAACTAGGGAAGGAAGCACCTTCCTACCCTAATGGTTGTGGGTATGGAGAGTGGTGAAGAAGAATGGAGGAGGGTGGGGTTTAAATAGTGACTGATATTACTAAAAAAAGGATGATAAACGGAGACAGTTAGAGGTTTACCTTTTCTTTCGCAAAAGCTTTTGATCTGTAAGTGCATGTGGTGTGAGCTCTTAACGGAAGAGGAATGGGGAAGGTTAATTAAGCGCATGCATGTCTCTTATAACTAAATTTGAAGAAATCAAGATAAATTCATACATAATATTACAACATCTATGTGATATGCTGTGGATTTTGTACGATAAAAACAAATACATACATGATATTATCTAATCAATAATATTTAAATGACAACAAAAAATTATTTTATTTAATATTTATTAATTATTATTATAATAATTATATATTACCAAATAAAATAAATTTTGACTATTTTTAACTAATTTTTTTTATTATCAAATATTTTAATTTTAAATAGGTTTAATTACTCTGTTGGTCCCTATAGTTTCGCAAAATTTTCAATTAGGTCTCTATACTTTTTTTCTTTTAATTGAGTCCCTATACTTTTTTTTTTTTTAATTTAGTCCTTACCGTCATAAAATCGTTTGAAATAATAGAATATTCCATTAAAAAATCGAATATTCTCATAATTTAGTCAAAAAATTTAATTAAAAACATCTCTATTTTTATAAAATACCAAAAATACCCTTTATATTTTTGTCCCCAAAATCAGAGAACTCTAACTATCCCTAGGTTATTCTCCAAAGTTCTCAATTGGATTTCTCCTCCGTCGCACTCTGCTGCCGTCTTCCATGGCATCGTCGTCGTCTGTCGCTGGGTGGTCGTCGTTCCTCTGCGTCGCCCACAGGTGCACTGTTCTGCTCCGCTCATCCGCCTTGTCTATTGCATCCCCTCGTCCCGCCTTGCCTCATCGCGCCTCGCGGTGCCTTGCCTCAAATCGCCGCTCCTCGACTCTGCGTTTTTCTGTCTGGACTGGTTCTGCAACAACAGGTGATGATTGAATTTTGTTTTAGTTTTTCAACATTGGATAATAATTCTTCTCAATAATGTCTTCCTCCCACTACACTAAGAACGGGAGAAATGTTATACTTAAAATAACTAGTAGTCAAACGGCATCCTCTCCCGATTCTAATGCTTCAGGTTCAATGTTGAGAAATCTTAATTGTTAAATACCTCTAATTTTGCTTATGCTTATTTTTTGTTGCTGCTTGTATATAATTTGACTTTATTTGATTAGGTAACCAGCATTCTGAATGATAAAGAAAACCAATTGATCTAATTGTGAAGTTTAGTTTGCTAAAATTAGTTTTGATTATGCTAAAAAATTTTGATTATGAGTTCTGATTATGTATTTTATTTGTAATTAATTCATTATGTTAGAAATAAGAAAAGAGGTGAGATTGGAAATAAGGTGTTTGATTAAATGCCTTTGAGAGAGTTGAATTGATTATGAGTTTTGATTATGTATGTTATCTATAATTAATTGATTATGAGTTTAATTGATCATTGTCATAGAGGCATACAGGTTCTACTTGTAAAAGTTTGGGCTGCAATCCTCAAGGCATTGCTGCTGACAGGTTTCGATACTTGGTTCCGCAATACCGAAGATCGGTGGTAAAAACAAAGGCCTCAGGTACAACTGAATGTGCTGCTATGGTTAATACCAATTCCCGCAGAGACTTTCTTGGATTGGCTTTGGGAATCTCAAGCCTCTTTGTTGGTTCATTGGAAGCCAAAGGAGCTGGTTTGCCCCCGAAAGATAAGCCGAAACTATGTGATAAAGCTTGTGAGAAGGAGCTTAAAAATGTATGGTGAGAATACATTGTTTCCTTCTCTGCCTCCTTTCTTTGTTTTTCTCTGCTAAGACATTACAAATGGTTGTTGTAAATTGCTAATAATGCTTTGATATTTGATGTAATTGCATTACATCTCCTGTTTCTACTAATGTTAGTCAGCACGTTTCTCAAATGTCAGTTATTTTTTAAGAGAAATTCTTCAAATAAATCTTGGAAATTCAAAGCATTATTAGTATTAAAGGAATAGCAGACATTCTTATATTTTCAAAGAATTTGTGCACCATGCAAAGAATGTGTTAATAACCAATCTATATTATTGCACTTAAGTTTTAATATTCACATTTTTAAGATCCTTGATCAATGACCACCATGGTATTAATGGATTTTACTTGGAATATCCATAGCCAAATGACTAATGTTGACTTTGAACATTTTATACAATGAAGGTGCCTATGGTAACTACTGAATCAGGTTTGCAATACAAGGATATTAAAGTTGGATAAGGTCCTAGTCCCCCAGTTGGATTTCAGGTGTGGAATTTCTTCTAATTTGTTCAGTTCTTTTTTATATGCAATACAAGATAGATAATATCTATTCTGCTCGAAGTTAACCGTTGAAAAAGGAAATATAGAAGTAGAACACTTTCGCATTTTAATCAAACATATTTGTATCTAACCAAATGCAACTTCATTTCTATACGCACTCCTTTGGTAATATTTAGAATTCCAATATTTAGAATGATGTTTCTTCCCGTGTTTTGTCTGAACCTCATCCAGGAAAAGAAGCGAAAGATTAATGCAGAAAAGAAGAGGAAAGAGCTCGAGAAGGAGAGAGCGAAGGATGAACTTCTGACGAGAAAGCGCCAGAGAGAGGAAAGACGAGTGAGATACCATGCGCAATGTGGTATGAATTAATATTGGGCTGCAATGCGGCATGAATACATTGTTTTCAATTAAGATTTAAATGTTTCTTGTTTAGTTCAAAAATTTGTTCTCTACCTTTGTTTCAGAATGCTTTGGTGTTGCTTTGTGATTGTAGGTGGTCCAAAAGCAGCATGTGCTGGTTGTGCTGGCTTTGGGGCATTCTCAGTCGTTATAGAGAAGTTCTTAGACAGGCATGAGTAGTTACCTATTGAATTGAAGTCACCCAATTTTGTATTCATTAGGCATAGCATGGATTTTCATAGTGATAATCTTTTGTCCATTTGCTAAAGGGCGCATACAAAATTGTAGTATTTTATTTTACATCGATTATTGTTTATTTGTATACAATATCAATTGGTGGATGCATTCCTCCAATTCCAAACTAGATGTAAGTATGCTCTTAAGTATTAATGTAAAGTTTATTATGTAAATTGGATGCATTATCATAATCAATACTTGAAGGATGAAAACTGAATTTGATATATGCTTATTACTACTATTTCTATTTCATTTTATCCATTCTTTTTTTGAGGTTCTTAAGATAAGGTATTTTGAAAGTCGAAAAGAAAAGAGAGAAAGTATTTTTGGTACAATTTGTATATAAATAAGGAAAAGAATGATAGTGACAAAATAAAAAGGATTATAGGAATATTTTTCATGTCTTAGAATCATTGAATAGGGATTATAGAAATATCTTTCATTGAATATTTATAATTTTACCGAATTTTCAATTAAGTCCCTATATTTTTTTTTCTTTTTAATTAGGTCCCTAAGGGTATAAAAGTAATTTCACAATTCACTAACATTTTTTAGACGTTTAACGTTAGTAGGGACTAAATTGAAAAAAAAATTAACGTATAGGGACCAATTAAAAGGAAAAAAAGTATAGGGACCTACTTAAACATTATCGTTAATTATCGTTATTTAATTAAGCTCAAGCGCTTATAAAGCATGCCAAAAGATTTAGAGGAAACGGCCACGCTTTAAAAATGTAACAATAATGAAACCATTTTGCCACGCTTCAAAAGCGTGCCAATTTTCTTTTATGGTTACGCTTTTTAAGCGTGGCGATAAAAAAGCGTGGCCAAAATTTAAATAAGTGGTCACCCTCATAAAAGCGTGCCGATTTCTCTCTATGGCCACGCTTTTTAAGCGTGGCAAAAAAAACGTGACTAAATCACAAATCAATGGCCACCCTCGCAAAAGCATGCCCATATACCATTTTTGAACATGCTTTAAAAGCGTGGCAAAAAAAGGTGCCGACAGACCCTTTTTTCTTGTAGTGAGCATGTCTCTACAATGTGTTTATGGTTGTGCATCAACGGTGTATAAAAGCCTTTGATAAATGTCAGAAAATAATTTTGAGAAAATTCTATAATTTAATAGAAAATCTTAGCGGTCAATAATTGGTTTTTTTTTCCAAAATAAATTATGGAAAATGATTAATTCTCCAAAAATGGTTTTCCAACTTTAATTCCTCAAGTACACTTTTTTTTTGGCATTTGGGCAAGTTCGTCGGACCCAGCGAACTCTATAAAAATTAGCAAGTTCGCTTTAACCCGGCGAACTCTATAAACCTTAACCCCCCGTGAACTCCATTCAATTTTTAAAATCCGCGTTCTTAATCTATATCATCGTCTCCGAAATAGTATATAAATCTACAAACAGTATATAAAAGTACACAAAAATACACAGACAACAAACATGGCTTCTTCAAGGATTTTTTTTAATTATAAATAAATATAAAAAGTCATATTTAACCATGGCAACCATTGTTATCGTTTCTAAAAATATATAGGTTCACCGAAATAAGCCATATTTAACAAGGATTTTTTTAATTATAAATTAAAAAATAACTATTTTCCAAAAATAACAAGGATTGTTATCCTGTGTACTTTTTATGTACTCTTGTGTATTATGGAAACGATAATAATAGTTATCATTGTTAACTTTCTAATCTGATATATTTAAAGTGGATTATTTTTGAAAATGTCAGGAAATTAACTTTTTATTAATATTAGTCAATATGTAAAATTAAAATTAAAATTTAGTATTTAAAATATAAAATATTAATCAAATATTACTAAAATTAATCAATTTTATGTTAAAATTTATATACAGTTATTTTTATATAAAATTAATAATTAAAAATAATTAGATAATAATTTAATTAAACATATCAAATCATTTAATAATTTTTAGTTATTAATTTTACATAAAAATAACTTTACATGAGTTTTCATATATTATATAACATTGTTTTAAATTTTTTATTTATAATGTTTGGAGTGAAAAATAAATTTAAAGAAAATTTAGATAAATTCATCAACAATATTACAGGATCTATGTGGATATATATGATGTTGATTTCGTATGATCAAATGATGAAACAGATACATACATGATACATATGTAGGCTATATATTGAACAACAATGCGTGTTATGTACTTATGTACTCCATATTGTTATCCCATGTAATGTTTATTGTTGAATCATGTAAACTTTATCTCTAATCATAATTATTAATTTGCAAATAGATAATTACCTTTGGTATATACTTTAATAACTATTACATTATCATTCAACTTAGTTTAGTAAAACTTTAAATGAAACGCTTTTCGTCCCACTTTGATTAAAAGAACGGAAATATTTGATAATAAAAAAAATAATAAAAAATAGTTATAATTTATCTTATTTAATATTTATTAATTATTGTGATAAATTTTGACTTTTTTTTTTTTTGTCTCTCTAATATTACTCTCAGTTAAAAACATGCTAAAAAAACATCTTATAAAAAGTACTAAAAAAATAAAGTTTTTATATATTTTTTTCAATGCATTAAAACATCAATCTTGTATTAAGACTTTATACAATAGGCGTTAATGGTCAAAATCGTGATGTTTGTGTTGATTTAATTCTCAAAAGATTGGATAGTGAAGTTCTTAAGCTATGATGAAGCATCCAAGTATGCTTTTATCTTTCGATATTTATTTTATTTTTCTGTTGCGATTGTGTTCCTGAAACTATTGCTTAATACTAATGCAGGGGTATTTTGTAGCTCTATCGGCAACAAACTGTAAATCATACAATGAAAGCATTTCTCGTTAGATCACTCTACGATGCATCTAAACGTCATTAGAACATGTTTTGTCCTTTTAAAATTTTCTTAACCAAGGCGCATGCATGTTAGTTTTTTAAGGAAATTTATACATTCTCAAATAATTTTGCATCTGAAAACCATTTGGGTCTTGGAGCCGGCGCATGTACTGGAATCATTGCCACGTTTGCAACTTACCGTATAGACATGGAGGTTAAACTGAAAAAAGGATTTGTGTATTATTAAATATATTTAAGTTGTATTAAAATAATACAATATAAAAAGATATTTATAAGTGTTAAGAGAATCGAAATAATAAAAATATAATATTTTATAATAAATATTCAAAGAAAAATGTTAGGGCCAGTAACTTTTGTGATTTGTAGTCATTAAGTAGCCATTAATAATATTTTTAATGGTGTGAGATTTTCTCCAATAGTATAAGATTACTCATTTTTATTTTGCTATTTATATACTAAGTAAAATTTAATAAAATTAAATTGTTGACCTCCTAAATTTTTTCATATTAAAATATACTAAATAATTCTAATTGATCCTGCTAATTGTCCAGGTATAGTTAAAAAGAAGAAACTTAGGATTTTTACTTCATTTGTAATTATTTCTACTAGTGTTGTTTATGGAAGATGAGTTAGCACTGCTGGCTGTAACTTTTTAATTTATCTTCCATAATTTTATAACACCAATACAGAGGAATTTTTCATGCTCTGTCAGCATGCCCTCGATCCTTGTATAAAGGATGGCTACAATCAGTCATAGGAGTTGTATGTACTACGCACACAAGTCTCTTTTTATTCTTGAACTAAAAATGTGTTGACTTTTATTTCTGCTAACACCTTTGAACCAAAACTTATTTTTCATTCTTTATGTTTTTAAAAGATTTCCCTATGTTCTTCTTCTTTGTTAATATACTTTGTTTTGGCATTATCCAGATACCATATGTAGGTCTCAATGTTTCAATGTATGAATATTTGAAGGACGGGTGGATTCACGGGCGGAACTTAGTTGAGGTAACGAGTCTGACTCTCTAAATTTTTTAATTTATTATAATTTAAAACATC
>NC_029790.2:10074035-10095714 GCF_000816755.2 Arachis ipaensis | reverse complement strand
TAAATTAATTTAAAATAAAAATTAAAAATTTATTTAAAATTAAAAAAATTAATATTAAAGAAGTTCAGTATATTAGCCATAAAAGATATAATTTAAACTTTATTATATATGTATTATGTGTTTTTTTTCCCAAAAAATGTATTTATTAGCCATTTTATAAGTATGAGTAAAAATTTTGAATTCGTAATGTAATTTATTCTGTTAAAGTCGTAACATACACTACTAGTGTAAACAATAATGAATTTTCTTTTAGTTTTAATTTTGAGGTAAATACCAAATCGGTATCCGAAAGATTTAGACGCTGACAAAATGGTATCTGACTTTTGTTATTGACAAAATAATTCCTAAAAAATTTTAAAATTTAACAAGCGTATCCAGCAAGTACAATGCTGACGTGGCCACCATGGTTTGGGGACTTGGCAAACCCCCTCCAACCTTGACCCTTCCCTCCCCAACGTAGTCCCCACCCTTCCCTCTATAATGCACTCCCCTCCTCTCCCTCCCCAAAGGTTCCTCCCTTAATCTCTCATACGTCGAGAACGGTTCCTCCTTCTCTCTACCGATTTGCTATTCCAGTTCTTGTTTTATTGGTATTTTGCTGTAATAATAATAGCCAGTCGTAGCAGTATAACAGTCTCCCAACCTTGTCTTTGATCTCCCTCCACCTGAGAAACCGACACCAATATCTTCTTCAGAATACGATATGTCATTTTTGCCCAACAGCAAAAGACCAAGGCACACTGAAACATAATCCCAAAGACAGACTCAGCGACTTACCCGATTGCGTCCTCCTCTACGTGCTCTCCTTCGTGAACGCCAAACACGCCGTCCAAACCTGCGTCCTCTCGCGCCGCTAGAGGAATCTTTAGAAGCTTCTCCCAACCCTCACTCTTCACTCTTCCCACTTCTGCACCTTCAAAACCTTCACGAAATCTGTCTCCACCTTTCTCGCCGCCGCGACCAGTGGCGGAGCTTGAAACAAAATTTTGGGGGGGCCAGATAGAAGATAATTGTCAAGATACTTTTTTATTTTTTGAAAAAATAAAAAAGTATCTTCTATCTGGCCCCCCAAAAGTATCTTGACAATTATCTTCAAAGACGTCAACGTCTTGCATGAGAAAATCACCCCTTGTCTGAACTAAGCTCCGCCACTGGCCGCGACACCTTCTCTGCCGTCCTCAACCTCGATTTTGAGCGCCATTGTTGCATCGAGCCTCATGTCCTCAAAAGAATTGCCAATTATGCGATCTCGCATAAGGTTCGCAACTTAGGTATCTCGATGAAATGCCATATCGTTCACATTTCTCAGGCGATTTTCTCGTGCAAGATGTTGACGTCTTTGAAGTTCTCTGTTTGTCCTAGGGATTATGTCTATGAAAATACGTTGTTCCCGAAATCACTGAATTTAATGGCGTTGACGAGCCTGCATCTTCAGCATTTCACGTTTTGCGCTAGCGGCGATAGCGCCAATGATAGGGGAACCGTTGGGGAGGGAGAGGGAGGAGTGCATTGGGGAAAGAGAGGAGGGGAGTGTGTTAAAGAGGGAGAGGGGGCTGTGATGGGGAGAGAGAGGAAAGGGAGAGTGTTCGTTGAGTAAAGGGAGGGAAGGGGGTTGCGATGGGAAGGGAGAGTGTTCGTTGAGTGTGCATTGGGGAGGGAGGGGGGATTAGGATTTGGGATGGTTTGTCAAGTCACCAAACATACAGTAGCCACGTTAGTATTGTGTTTGCTAAAGATTTGTTCCAGCAAACTCGAAGACATGCTTGTCAAATTTTAAAATTGTTTAGGGAATATTTTGTCAATAACAAAAGTTAGGTATTATTTTATTAGCGGCAAAATTTTTCGAGTACTGACTCTTTAATTTGACCGAAAACAATTTTTTTTTGGAGAATTCTAAAATGTAGACGCAAAATATTATTAGAAGAATTTTTATAACTAAATGCTGAAAATACAACAGATGACATTATTTTATTATAATTTCTCAAAAACAAACTTGTCGTGCATGGATTTGTACCAAAATTTTAGTTACCAATAAAATTGAAAATTTTATCTCTCTTAATTACATCTCTCTCTCTCTCTGCATCTGCGATGTGCAACAAGCAAACTAAACCGGTAAACCCCTTCACCCTTTGAGGCTGAGGCTTAAAGGTTCACACCGATTGTGAGTGAACCCGCCAAATGGTCTCTGCTGCTACAATTTCATCTCAAAATGGACGCCAATGAAGCCAGAATCTTGCTCGGTTTCCCACCTAATACACGTCCCACTACCTCCCAGGTTTGATACAAATCCTTCCTTTTTCTACTAACTACTGCTTAGGGTTTCCAATTCAATCCTTCAATCGCAATTGCCAATTCAAACTTTCCTATTTCCATCAACTCATTTTGAGTTTTTGAGCCTTACCCAGTTCTTATTATTAGCTCCGGTACTTGTTTCTCTGACTCCCAGCGGTTTAGTTTGTTTGATTCGTTGGATTTGGTATCTTCATAATGCATAATCTTTGAACATTAATCAGTCTTTTAAGTTAAAAAAATTAAAAGGAAAAAAAAATGGAGCTTCATCAGATTACTCTGCTTCTGCCCTCGTTTTATTTGTGAAAATTCTGACTCTTCTTTTGTTTAGGTCAAATCAGCTTATAAGAAGAAGGTTTGGGAATCTCACCCTGATCTATTCCCAACTCATGAAAAGCCTCTTGCTGAATCTAGGTTTAAACTGGTGAGCATTTCAGTTCTATAACATGTATGCAAATTTCAAGGGAATTTTGGATGGTGTGTGCATTTTTATAACTAGCTGTGAATTTGTTGGTGCCTTTATATACTTTATTTGAAGTTAGACTACAATATAAGCCTAGTACTTCAGTGTGTTAACATAGCAGATAGCAGAACATGCTTTCTTTATAGACTGATACATGAGTCTGTTATTTTGTAGATAAGATAATAACATCCAGTTTCCCTTATGGCCTCCTATGCCATGACTCATGAATGAAGTTCATGGTCATATTATTTATTCCTTAAACAAAGGATCAAAAAATCTCATTTGAATTGGATTTTCCCCCCACCCAATTCTTTCTCTAGGCATTGGCAAGGAACGCCAATATCTACACTTGTTTTTCGGGTGTTAAATTAAATTGAACTGAGAGTTGTTTTTCTCAAGTTGGATGGCCCTTCCTTTAGCCATTCTTATATCCACATTCCCCGGCTGGTAAATTGAAAGATTAACTGAACATTTTTTACCCCTGCAGATTTCGGAAGCATACGCATGCTTGCTATCTGGTAAATTTCGAGATCCCTTGACTCATAGTTTATTCATTCCAGAGTCCCTTTTTAGACTTTTGTTTGAAAATTTAAAATGATGTACTTATAGCATTCTAAGGTGGCCTACTCTATGCTCAAAATTCAGAATGAGTGTATTGCTTGAGACTTGGAGTATATAACCAGATTATGGGAAATGAAAATTTGCAGAAACTCATTATTTTAGATCATGTCAGTAGTGAAGGATCAGCTTTCCCAGACGGTTTTCATGGTTCCCATAATTCCATAAATGTACATTAAAATGCTGCTATTGACCAACTGCAAAGCAAATATGCTCACATGTATTTTTCTGCATATTTCATTATTTTGCCTTCATCCTTACAGAATTTTAACTTGAATGAAATCGTTGACTTGCTATTCTAGTGTAGCCTGGCAATTCAAACTTGTATTCTTCTGTTTCTTTTGTCTTATTCGATGGATTTGTTGATTTATCTCCCTTGAAAAATACCTCGAGAGTGTAAGAGTTTTAACAAAATTAGCAACTTCATTCGTGTGTAACTGTGTATTAGTCTTTCTGAACAAAATTCCTGAAACAGGTGGGAGAGGAGGAATTTCAGACTCTGGTAAATGTTTCTCCCAAATCCCTTTGGAATATGACTTAAACTTGTTCTGTTCACTTTCCTTTTTTCCTTAATTTAATTTGGCAAATTTTCTGTACAGTTCAGTATTCACGCGTTGTTAGAACTGGAGTCCCTAGGAGTCAAGGAGGAAGTAAAAACCATGCTCTGATTAAAGTTCCCTTCATTTGTATCATTCTGGGAACTGTTGCACTTGGAGGTTTCAATGCTTCAAGGTGATATGACAATTGACAACCAATCATATGGCAGATTCATTCAGTTCTGGTTTTATTTACAAATAAAGTATGTTGTTTGTTCATTGACACAAAACACATCCTTTTCTGCTAATGTTTTGCAGGGCTTACAAAAAACAAAAGGAAGAATACCCATCACACAATCCATTTCTACCTTGATGGAGTCTTAAGTTGGAATGCAAACCATTTTCTTGATGTTTGATTCCTTCAAGTGATATATTTTGCTGTAATAAGGGGGCAATGTTGTAGCATATATGATATATAATACATTCAAACCATAGCTATTCGTGAATGTAAGTGAAAGTGAATCAAATAAAGTTATGTAATTATAATTGATTGTATTTCTAATCCATCTGGATTCAATTGAAGGCGATTTTTTGAAAGTGAAGCTAGTCTGCATATTTCTCTTAAACAATTTATTTAGTTGAGTGTCTGGAAATTTGGATGGTGACTGATGTAAGACATGCACTGATGGTTTCATTGCGCTCTTTTAAGATGAGTTGTGAAATTGACTTTTGTTAATTTTATTTGTAGTGTGGATATTTTTAACCGAATATTTTGAAATATATTTTTAGTATTGCAATTTTTAAATAAGGGTAATGTATATTGTTTGTCCTGAAGTTTGACAAAAGTTTTAAAAATATCTTTAAGTTTTATTTTGTTTTAATTTTGTCCCAAAATTTTTTTATTTGCATCAAATATATTCCAGATGGCTAATTTTTCAAAAAATTTAAGATCAATTCAACAACAATTTTATAAGAACAATCTTCAACACAAACAAATCAAGCATAATTTTCATGCATTATTATTAAATTAGTCTTAACTGTTTTGAAAATTTAGCCGTCGATGATATATTTGATGCAAATCGAAAACTTTTTGGACAAAATTGAAACAAAATAAAATTTAGGGATATTTTAAAAACTTTTGCCAAACTTCAAAGACAAAAAGTATACTTTACCCTTTAAATAACAATTAACACACAACAATATCGTCTATTTGTTTTTTTTTTTCACTTTTTATTTTTGGGCAGTGTTTATACCTGATCCATAATTTAGTCAAGTCTAAAATGATTAGAAGTCTAGTCTACAGAGCAAGATTCCAAATCACACTTTGAGACCTATCCAACCTTATAAAAGTCGGTCCACACGGCACCAACTTGACCTGACTTATTCAAATAAGATGAATCCCAACCAATTCCTACA
Organism: Arachis ipaensis; assembly: GCF_000816755.2. Lineage (NCBI taxonomy): Eukaryota > Viridiplantae > Streptophyta > Magnoliopsida > Fabales > Fabaceae > Arachis > Arachis ipaensis. The sequence goes on along the minus strand of NC_029790.2, from coordinate 10,090,392 downwards.
ATCTCCCCTGCGCATCTAAAAAGGAGATTTTAATAACTTCACTAATAAAGGGGAGTAACAAATCCATCCTTAAACCCACCCCTATCTCTACACTTATAAATATCCTTACACCCTTAGGTATTTTTCGAACTCCAATCTACTAAAAATTTGCCATAAACTCACACTAACTTATGCATTGGAGTCCCTTGCAGGTACCACCCCCACCTCCTCATGAGGAACTCGGATGGCTTTATCCCTGCAAGAGAAGATGTCGGACATTGCACCCAAAGGCGTCTGGATCTTGCATCCAGGTCCAAATCACCCTGGTTCTAGGTAAGCCTTGGAACATTGGCGCCATTATCGAGTACTTGAAAATCAAGACCATATGATAGGGGACGACATCCCAGAAGATGGGCACACCACTTCCGATTACGAAACTCTAGAAGAAGAGCAATATAATGATGAGCGAGCATTAGTCATACCCCCTCGAATTGATAAAGGGAAAGGTGTTGCCAGAGACACACATTCGTCAAAATCCGGAAGGACACAGGATAAGCTCAGAAGTTCATCGACCTGAAGGATCCGGCCCAAGAGATCCCACAGAAATTATAGGACTTGTCCACGAACATCAAAGTCGGTTAGAACAACTCGAGTAGGAGCTAGAGCGACAGCGAGAGTTTGAAAGAGCCTTGGAAAGGGAGGTACATTGGTGAAGGAAATTAGAAGAAAAACTCTTAAAGTTGGAATCTGACTTCAAGAGAAGGAGAATCCGAGCTGCCCGAGAAGAAACGCCTCTAGTAGGGGAAGATCTATTCATAGAATAAATCATGCGGGCCAAAGTTTCTTGAAACTTTAAAAGGCCAGACATGGACGTCTATGATGGAAAGACTGACCTAAGACATCATCTGAGTAATTTCAAAAGTCGTATGTATTTGACAGACACGTCAGATGCAACTCGCTGCAAAACTTTCTCGACTACGTTAACCAAGGAGGCAATGAAATGGTTTGACAGTCTACCACTTAAATTGGTCACCTGCTTTGACGATTTGGCAAAAAATTTTCTTACCTGATTTTCATCCAAAAAGATAAGGTTAAACATGTTCCAAGCCTCTTAGGAGTAAAGCAAGAAGTCATAATATCTCTATGGGCCTTAAGAAAAGATTCAATAAGACGTGCTTGGAAATTCAAAACCTGTCCACCGAAACAGTCATCATAGGACTAGTTAATGACCTCAAAGAAGCTCCATTCTCTCAGTCCATATCAAAGAGGCACCCGACCTCTTTGTACGAAGTGCAAGAGCGAGCTGAAAAGTATATCAATATGGAAGAAACTGCCTCAAGACAACACAATCAATATCCAACTCGAGACAAAGAGAAAGAACTAAAGAAAAAAGAAGAATATAGCTTGGACAAAACTCGAAGGCATCACAACTATACCCTATTGTGAGTATCCCTTGTGGATGTCTATAATGAGATATGCTACACAGAAAAGATTCCACCTCCCAAATTGATTAAAAACAAAAAAGATAAAAGTCGGTCAAAATTCTGCGAGTACCATAAAATCTACAGCAATTCCACCAATGATTGCTATGATTTAAAAATTGTGATAAAAAAATTTGTTAGGGAAGATCGGTTGAATAGGTATTTAGCAGAGAGGCTGGACGATTCGAGCAAGCGGAAAAGAGATAAAGAAGACAGGGTTTGGCGAGATCGGCCACCACGAACCTCTGAGAGACACATCCACATGATTGCTAGAAGATTTACGGGGGGATTAACAAAATCATCCTGTAAGAGACATTTGAAAGAGGTATACCAGGTCGGTGAGGAAGCTGAAACGCCCGACCTGCTATCACCTTCCCAAAAGAAGATGCCCAAGGGGTAGCACTTGGACATGGCGACCCTGTCGTAATCACAATGATACTTGCCAATGCAAACCTTTAAAGAACTTTGCTAGATCAAGAAAACTCAGTTGATATCCTGTTCAAAGCAACTTTTAATGAGTTGGACCTAGAGGAAAAGGACTTAAGAGTATACCTAGATACCTTCTTTGGTCCGGGAGATACTCCTATCCGACCTCTAGGGTTTATTTCTCTCTATACCACCTTTGGAAAAAGTACAAAATCAAGGACTTTGAGTAAAGACTACATAGTGGTTAACATAGCACCGGCTTACAATTTCCTTGATAGATCAGATAACACTAAACCAACTTGCAACAGTAGTCTTCACTCCTCACCTTTGTATGAAAATTTTCACTCCTGAGAGAATAGCCACTATGAGGGGAGACCAAAAACCAGCAAGAAGGTGCTACAATGAAAGCCTGAATCTATGAGGGTACACAAAAGAAAAAGAAGTCAATGCCATTGAATTCGGAGTTGTCCAAATTCGGAAAGAATTGAGACCTCAACCTAAAGAAAAGATTGAGGAAGTCCAAATTAGGGACAAAATTGAAAAAATAACCAACTTAGGAGCTAATCTAGCGAGTAGCTAAAACAAGATTTACTAAAGCTCCTGTGAAAAAATTCCAACATCTTTGTCTAAAAAGCTTCTGACATGTCTAGAATCCATCCCGACCTCATGAGCCACAAGCTTGTTGTTAACTCAGGCTCACGATTTATCCAGCAGAAACAACAAAAGCTCAGTCTTAAAAGAGCAAAAGTCGTAGAAGAATAAGTCCAGGAACTATTAGAAGCCGATTTCATAAGGGAGGTAAAATACCCATTATGGCTTGCCAATGTAGTACTCGTGAAGACACAAAATAAAAAATGGAGGATGTGTGTCGACTATACCGACCTCAATAAATCTTGTTCCAAGGATCCTTATGCACTCCCCAGTATTGACGCTCTAGTAGATTCGGCTTGAGGTTACAAGTACTTGTCCTTTATGGATGCATATTCGCGATACAACCAAATTTCGATGTACTAACCGGATTAGGAGAAGACATCTTTCATTCATTACTCCCAGGACAAACTATTGCTATGTGGTAATGCCCTTTAGGTTGAAAAATACTAGAGTCACATATCGACGATTAATGAACAAGGTATTTTCATCTCACTTCGGAAAATTAATGGAAGTCTACGTGGATGATATTCTTGTAAAAACTAAGAAAGAAGCTAGTCTGCTGACCGACCTTAAAGAAGTGTTTAACACGATAAGACATCACGGCATGAGATTAAATTCCACAAAGTGCACTTTTGCAGTGGAAGTCGAAAAGTTTCTAGAATTCGTGCTCACCCAAAGAGGCATTGAAGCCAACCTAGATAAATGTAGGGCAATCGTGGAAATGAAAAGCCCGACCTGTCTGAAGAAAGTTTAATAGCTAAACGGCAGACTGACAGTCCTATCTAAATTCTTAGCAGGGTCGACTTTGAAATTTCTACATTTATTCTTAATTCTCAAAAAAGGGATATCAATTCTACTGAACTCAAGAATGTGAGCAAACTTCTTAAGACTTCAAAAATTTTTTGACTCAGTCACCTATTCTCACCAACCTGAAGAAGAAGAAGAAGAAGAAGAGTTGTACATAGCTGTAGCAGACAGGGTCATAGCCTGTGCCCTCATTTGAGAAGATAAGGACGGGCAGCGTTGTATACTTCACGAGTAAGGCATTACATGGGGTAGAATTAAACTATCAAAAAATAGAAAAATTTGCCTATGTCCTAGTCTTAGCTTCCAGAAGACTCGACCTTACTTCCAAGTCGATATCATTAGAGTCTGAACTAACCAACCCATGAAACATATCCTCCAAAAGACAAATATTGCAGGACAGATGTTACAATGAGCTGTAGAATTATTCGAGTTCGACATGAAGCTCATAGAACCATCAAATCTCAATATCTGGCCAACTTCTTAGCTGAATACATAGGAGAACAACAAGAAAGCCCTACAGGTTGGCATTTATATGTAGATAAATCATCAAATAAAGCTGGTAGTGAAGCAAGAATCATTCTTGAGAATGAGGAATGAACTCGGGTAGAACTCTCATTAAAATTCGAGTTTCCAGCCTCCAACAACTAAGGTGAATATGAAGCCATGCTTGCTGCCTTAAGGCTAGCCAAAGAAGCCGAAGCCTCAAAAGTTACAGTGTTTAATGACTCCCAAATGACAACCTCTCATTTAAATGGGGATTACCAAACCAAAGATCCTACCATGAAGAGGTATTTAGAGAAAACACTAGAACAACTGACACAATTTCAAGAAACAGAGGTCATGCATATAACTTAGGAGCTCAATTGCCGAACTAATGTCCTCTTCAAATTGGCTAGCACAAAGCCAGGGGGCAACAACAAAAGCCTAATTCAAGAAACTCTTCACACACCATCAGTGGCCAAAAAAGTTGGCAAGTCGGACACTCTAACAATTTCCAATCTAAACTTGGGTTGGATGACTCCTATTATCAAATATCTCAAATTCGATATTATCTCTAAAGAAGAAAGGGAAGCAGGGAGACTCATAAGGAAAACACAGAATTATACTCTAGTTCACAATATTCTCTATAGAAGAGGAGTATGTACACCCCTACTGAAATGCGTTCTGACCTCCAAAACTGAAGAGGTCCAAGAAGAAATCTATAGTGACATATGTGGAAATCATCTAGGAGCAAGGTCACTAGCTAAAAAGGTATTATGAGCTGGTTTCTAGTGGCTAACCTTGCAAAGGGGAGCGACCGACTTCGTCAAGAAGTGCCCACCCTGTCAAATGCATACCAATTTTCATGTGGCAGCACCAAAAGAGCTCATCAGCGTCACTTCACCATGACTTTTACAAAATGGGGTTTTGACTTGCTTGGGTCATTTTCTCTAGTGCCGAGACAAGTGAAATACCTCATAGTAAGGGGATAAATGCTACAATAAAAATTCCAGCTTAAGCAACTCTGAAAGCAAAAAAGTCAACACGTTAGAGTTTGGATCGATACCACAGATGTAACACCCTAATTAGCCTAGGCTTTACCTTGCGTCGTAAAGCAAAGGTTAATCAGAGATTACGATAGTTCTAAGCTCATACATAATGTATATATAGAAATAATAATATAATCTAGAAGCCCAATGAAGGATATAGCTCAAAAACAGGATTTCAAAAGCACAAAACGTACTAACGAAGCTAATATCTTAAGGTACAAGAAACAGATAAGATGTAATAAGAGATAGGTATATAATATCATAAGAAACTAGCCACGACTCGCAGAGTTTGAGCTGGCTTGCCATATACAAATATACAGAATCAGACAGTAAAAACAGCTTATACAAATTTTGTTCTCTCAAATACAAGCCTCTAGGCAAAACAAAATACAAAAGGAGATATATATAAACAAAATAAGCCAAAAAGACTCCAAAAGAATCCAAGATCATCCACTTCTGTCACCATCCAAAGCAACTCACCGAGGTGGGTTGCGACCTGCATCTGAAAAATACAACAGAAATATGGTATGAGAACTGGAGGTTCTCAGTATGGTAACAGTGCCCAGTATGGTTGTGCGTCCCCACAAGGCTGTGCGTGCGCACATATCAGAAATCATAAAATTCTGCAACTTTGCAGAATTTCATATTTTTAACACCAACTTTGAATGATCATAACTTCTTTTACAAAATTCTAAAGTTCACAAACTTTATATCGATTTAAAGGATTTTCAAAGATCTTTAATTCTAGACAAGTTTCATCAAATTTTGAAAACCGAGGAAAAAGTTATGATTAGGCAAAGTTCACCAAAAATTCTTTTTTATCCAACTTTTACATGTACCAATTTTACCAAATTCACAAACCACATCCAACTAGATCAATACCAAACTTCCATTTCCAGCACAATCTACCCTTTTAAATCATATTGCACCATTCTTAATCATCAAACACTAAATATATGACACTAAGCTCAATTGTTCCACCCACACATTTACCAACCATCAATTTATTCCTATCAATTCTCATCATCAATTTCATTCATACTTATATCAATATCCAACCACATACAATCATTCAAGTCATCAAACATCATAACTCAACATCGTCATTTCCCAACAGAACATCATCAATTTAGCATACAACTTCAACCAACTATCATCAACAACCATACAAATCCAACCTATCTTATAGGTCACTAGCCTAAGTGTCCATGAATATTATATACTACATAGAGGAAACCGAAACCATACCTTGGCCGATTTCCTTATACACCAAAACCCTAAATGAGCACCAAATGAGCTTTCAACCACAATCTAGGCCACCAAGAATCTCCGACAAGCACCAACAAGCTCCAAAATCCAAGCTAACACCACATATATCACATAAATCAAAATCTAATACCCAAAATTAGTCATTTTACTAGGGTTCTTGAGAACCTACCTCATTTACTGAAAATTGGGCTAGAACCCAATATTTCCTCACCAAGGAGTAGCACCTAAACAACCAAAATACAAGGTTTCCTCAAGATCATCACTCATCAAACTCGAAATCTTAGGGCAGCATAAGGGAAGAGGAATTTCGAGAAACTTACCAAAAGGTTTAGATAGAATTGACGGGCTCGGCAAAAGCTTCGCGTAGCCGCTGACGACACGCGAATCGGAGCACCGTAGCTCAAGATATCATGGATTGAAGTAAAGAGTGAATAGTGTTCTATCTCTTCTCCTCTCCCTCTTCTCTTTTTTGCTGTATGTGTTGTGTTTTGTGAGTGAAAAGGGGTTCACTTAAGTGCTTATATATGTTGGGCTTGGGCCCATCTAATGTTTTTCTAAGGTTTTTGACGGTTTTCACTTTTTTTCGTGTGGTACCGACAGTTGAAAATCACCTTTAAATCCTCAAATTCTCACTCTAACTTTTTGGAATCTAATTTGGGAATTAATCACTTAATTAACCGGTTGATTAGTTGCGGTTCTTACAATAGATACATTGGACAACCCCCTAATCCATAGATGGGGAATCATCTTGTCTACCTGCCCACGACATTGAATCAATAATCCCAATGAGGACAAATGAAGAAAGTTCAAGGATCAAACTCTATAATTTGGTTGAAAACCTCCAAGCTTACAGAGAAAAAATCAACCTCTTTCTTGAGGTACGACCTCAAGAAGGAGCTTATAAAAATGGCTATGAAATACACTAAGAATGTCATACAAAGAAGTTTCTCCACTAGCGACCTCGTCTTGATCCAAAATGATATAAAGCCAAAATCGGGCAATGAACATCTGGTAACAAAATAGAAAGACCCCAAAAAAGTCACTTAAGACTTGGGAAAGAACTAATACAAAAATTTCGAATTGCTCGAAAATGATCTACCTAGATCGCGCCATGTCTACAACTGCAGAGATACTACAGCTAGAAAACAAACCTTACTCCTGATGCACACCTTTTCCGACTTAAAGCGACGAGATCCGAGTTCAAGGACGGATTGTATAACAAATCGAAGTGAAATCGAAATCATAAAAACAATCTTATAACCCGCAAACTCGTACAACAAGCGAAGTTAGGAGAAAGTCGAAAATGACAAGTCAGATGCATGCAAGAAGCATGCAAGTTAAAGCATGTCATCAAAGATGATAAAGCCCTAAAGAAAGGATTGCAAACGTTTTGAACAAAATCGAAACGTAAGAACAATCCTCCAACCAAATGACTCGTACAGAAAAGAGTTAGAAAGAAATAGAAGGACGGTAAAAGCGTTTTGAACTTTGAAACGTAAAAACTATCCTCCAATTAAAACAGCTCAGAAAAAACGAGCTGGATCATACACAAGGATGGCAACCTTATAAAAACTAGAAAGGGGAGGGAATAAGCATATAATCCCTTCACCTAAGGCGCCAATTTATGCTCAGCAAAGCGCGAAAATTACAAGCTAATCTTTTAAATGGTCGCTCGGATAAAGCGACGAGGTTCAAATTGGTGTCTAATGGTTATAATATGGCTTGATGATTTAAAACATCTCAATGTTATGAGTTGAACGAAATCGAGTAAAAAATAACCATATATTCTAAGCGATTTGTATTAAAAACAAGTCGTATAAAATTTTATCACTCTAGAAACAACTCGAATCGAATGATTTGAACAAATCATTGAAAGGTTTCATTTGATAATCCGATCCGCTTGATTGCTCAAATCCGACTTCATAAAACTCGACCTCGAGTAGAGGCACAATTGATAAAGCGACTAAGTCTGATGGTTATAAAGATGATCTGATGCTTTAAAAGGACTTAAAGTAAGCAAGTTGTGAAGTCCTAAAAATAGCTCATATTTAAACGAGTTATATGAAAAAAAGATTAAGTAGCCACATTTCAATTAAACGATTTGAAATGAAACATATCACACTTTAGACAGGCCCAAAATGATTAGAAGTTTAGTCTACAGAGCAAAAGTACAAATCACACTCTGGGATCTACCCGACCTCATAAAGGTCGGTCTACGCGGCGCCAACTTGACCCAACTTATTCAAATAAGATGAATCTCAACCAACGCCTACTCATCTAGAAAGGAGATCTTAATACCCGTCTTAACAAAAGGAAGTAACTAATCCATCATCAAAAGTAAAACTACTCTAATGGTGGTTATTGACCCCTACCTCTATACCTATAAATATTCTCAAATATTTTTCAAACTCCAATCTACTAAAAACCTGCTTAAAACCCATGCTAACTTAAACATAAAAATTCCTTACAGGTACCACATCCACCTCCTCACAAGGAACTTGAACGACTTCATCCCTGCAAGAGAAGACGTCGGACACTACACCCAAAGGCATCTGAATCTCGCATCCAAACCCAAATCACTCTGGTTTTAGATAAGCTTCGGAACAAGTATCTATGTTGCTTTTGTACTTTTCATATCATCACACCTATTAATAGAAGATTTTTTGCATATGACTAGTTAAAAGAGTAAAATAATTTCAAAAGCCTTAATTAATTCTAGGAAAATTTTCTGTTCTATATATACATACAAAGACGTGTTTTAAAAATGTAGTGAACAATGGTGATGAGAGAAGCAACTTGAAAAAAAATTTGAATGTGAAAGCGACGATTTGAGATGGGCCTAGCACTTAATCGTCTAAACTACAATTTTCTATAACCATTTGAGACTACCAACATAGTTTGGTATATAGAGGAAAATATCATCTTTTCATCCCACTAACTTTCTATTTTTCATAAAAAAAAAAAAGAAAAAAAGAAAAAAAAGGGAACATCTTCCTAACCTCAGATATTTGGTTCAACTCCGATGCTACACAATTGGGTTAACCTAATAAAAGCAAAATTTGATCAACGGCATATTTATATTCATAATATGTATGCCGTCCCTGCGTCTTCGGTTTTCCACAGATTTTCAAAGAAACCTCATATTGATCATTTGATCTATCCAACCTTCTTTCCTTCCATTAACTATATGCCTGTATGTATCTCTGTGTGTATGTGTATGCAAGCATTGACGTTAAGCAGATTTTGATCTGGTTTAACACCAGAACCAGGAGAACTACTCTCTACATCATCTCAACTCTGCTCAAGTGTAATAGTAATCGGCTGCCACTCCCCGGAATGGTTATGTATAATCCACTTCTTGACCGAGATTATCATCTCCAGAATCTTAAGTACATCACCTAAAACCTCCTTTTCCATGCATGATCTCCTAAGAATAAGCGATGCTTCATATCTAACAAAAACGAAAATAGTATAAATATATTAGTGATAAAGCTTTCTCCAAGAAGGTAAAAAAACAAAGTGCACAACTAGGGCATATCATTTTATGTAAAATAGTGGAGAATTATGGGACAAAAAATAAATCCGCTTGGTTTCCCACTTGGTACAACTCAAAGTCATGATTCTCTTTGGTTTGCGCTATATTCATCACCGTAGGAATTGGGTTCAAGCTTTCCCCAGCCCCTTCTCATCAATGGACTCCTGATGTATACGAAGGAGTGCGGTAAGGTCAAGAAAATTTACAAATATCTACCTGCAACGGGATGCCAAAATTGACGATTTTCCAGTTGGTGAAGAAAGGAATTGCTGTATTCTAGCCCATGTTGCGTCTGAGAAATCATTAGGATAACCACCTATAGGGTTCACACACTTCCAGAGTTTCCCATTTTTGTTAACATAAAAATTCAATGAACCTATGCTTTGTTTTACTACCATTCCGTGCTCTATTGCACAATCTAAAGCCTTCCTGACATCCATTGTCTGATATCTCACATCTCCATATCGAATGCAATCAGAAATATTTCCGTGAGTAGGCATAACCTTTTCAGCCTTCAGGGTGTCTAAAGTTAACAGAATGCAGCCTATAAGATGTTGGTCGTACTCAGAAGGTGGTCGTAGAAATTTAGCTCCCCAGGTATCGCTAGAACTGGTATTAGGGATGAAGCTGGACAAAGAAGTTTTAGACTGTTCACAATTACGAGAAGACCCCTTGTCCACATTCTCATAACACGATGCTTGGCTGGCATGTGGATTATGCTCTGTTGATGTAGTTAAGCTGACAACATTAGGCGACTGACTAGTACTTATTCTATAATCTTGTCTAGATTCCTGATGATCATGGAGGTTGTTTTGCCTCAAAAAGCTATTCTGTGAATCATGAGGAATTCCACCACTAGAGTTACTACCACTGCTTTTTGAGTGGTCTTGGTGGCTTGGAAGACTAAGTGCAGAACTAATAGTTGCGATGTTGGGCTTATTACAAAAGAATTCATGGGGAGCCCTGGGAAACAACTTTGCCTGTGGAAGTTCCGGATTAGAGCAATGATTGTTCTTAGTCTTACTCTCCGGAAATTGGCTTGCATCGCAGTTGGTGTATTTTTCTTTGAATCTTGGTTGAGACGGTTCAGAAACACGGTTTTGAACCCTTTCAGAACTAAAGCTTTGGGTATTACTTGCAATGTTTGACGAGCTGCCACTGGATAGTGGTGGCCCACCGGCAGAAAGGCTAGTCCAGAGCCACACACTCCTAGCAGCAGCAGTGAGGGACGCCGAAGCTTTTAGTGGTTGAGCGAGAAGAATGTTGTACCTTCTCATGCGCAGCTGATGCAGGGCATTCGAGAAGTCCCTATCTCCGGAAATAAGCAAATAATTCGCAGGAGCAGGGTTGTCCACCGCCCAGAATAACATATCAACTAAAATCTTCTTGTCACTTGCATCTTTCACACCTAGAATGAAACCAAACCAATCCAAACCTCTCACACAATCCAAAACAGAATCAAAAACCACACACCATGCACCCTTAATCACACTAAACATTAACAAGTCACATTCCATGCTCAAGAAGTATATAATTTAATACACAACATCAGCATTACTCCAAATACCTCTTCAACAGAGAATATAAACAAATCTTTCAGTTTGAAATATTTTCTATATCGCGTATGACACGTTGAAGATATAACAAGAAAAAGATTACATATATCTGTATCAAGAAAATGGAGGCTAGGGTTTAACGAAGTGGTAGAAATGAGGCGTACCTGCGGGGACGTGGTTGAGGGAGATGCCGGTGCTGGAGAGCGCGTGCTGCACGGACGATGGAATGCGGTTGGTGTCGCCGTACGCTGAGATGGAGACGGGGCCGCAGTAGTTCATGCGAACCAGTGCGGAACTGATGTTCTTTGCGATCGAATGCGCGTCGCAGCCACGAGACACAGGGCAGTTCTCTATGTCCCACCACACTGATACCTTGGCCGACGAATACTGCATTTCAGCCTCCTTGAGCGACCGAGCCAGCACGGTGCCTTTGGAGGTGGTGGCCTCAGCAGTCATTGGCGCGGTTCCTTGCATTTCTGAGGGATTAACCGCTTAATAGAGCTGTCATTTTACTAACGTTGACGGTAAGAATTTAAATTTGTACCGAATTCCACACCGTTAGTTATTGGTTTTTCTTGGGTTTTTTTTTTTTTTAAACACCATTGGTTATTGTTTGAACTTTGAAGTTGAATAAAGCTAAAAAAAATATACTTTTAATATATTAAAATTAAACTCATTAAATGTTTAAATAGGTAATATTAAAAAATAATTTTAATATGAGAAATGTTAGAAATTAACATTTTTAGTAGAAAAAACATTAGCCATTATTAACCCAAACGCAAGACAAATATAAGGAAAAAAAATATTGTGACCAACATTTTTCTTAGTATTATCAACCTACAATGTCATGCACTGAAATTTGAAAGTCTATAGAATTTTTTTTGTTAAAAAAAAGAGAAACTTTAAAATCAACAATAAGTTAGGGTAATTTCAATGACAAAGTAAACTGAAAAAAATAAAATAGATTAAAATATTGGCTATAACTGCTAACTCAATAATCATCAATTAGAGTCATGAGATCCATTGGGAATTGGGAACCAATAGTCAAATCAAGCCTATACAAGAATCAATCATTTGACTAATGAATACTTTGAACATAAAAAATATTCAACTCTGCTAAAAGAATATGTATAGTTCTTCCGCTTTGTTTTCTCTCTTCTCTGTTACCTTTCTCTTGGAAGGAGGCGTGTATGATCTTTTGCGTGTATGATTTGGTTTCTCTGCGCTCTTCCAAGATGAGATATCAATTTGCCTCTAAACCCTAAGATGACATGATCTTTGCCTCAAAGCTACATTGCTGCTAAGCTGGCTTTCTTCCAAGATGCGGATGAGATATCCGTTTAGACGACATTAAGGGTGCTTCTTCGTCAAAATCATTATCATAAACAGAATCATTCCATGAGGTCCTGTCATTGCTGTTCAAACCGTCATCTGCCTTTTTCTCGCTTAGGAGTAGGTCCTCCTGTATTTATTCAGAAAGGCAAAGAACAAACAGTTGAATAAACAAATATTCTTCGTTAAAGGATAAGATAGAACCTAGGTAGAGAAAATCATTTTAAGTAAAATTGTGAAAGTAAATTAAACACGTAAAACATGAAATCATAACAAGACTTAAATCGTAAATTTAATTGATTCATTCAAAGCCTTAATATCAAAAGATTTTATAAGTTACATCGAAATTTTAGTTATTATGGATAGAACTTGTTCAATTTCTCACTCCTAACTTCGTCAAAGCAAACACCTTAATATTCTGATAATTCACAGAATATAGAGAAATACCTAGTAGTTTTTTCAACCAAGACAACAAAGCCAGGGACAGTTAAATATCCCATATTTCATTGATCTAAAAAAAAAAAAAATACACAATGGCTGACCTTAGCTGAGTCATCTTGAATACTTTGGGGCGGAGGTTGAGATATGCGTACTTCATTGAGCTTCAGGTAGTTATAAAAAACAACACCACTTAGAGCTGCACATTCAAAAGGAATTCACTAATGAGACAAAATAGAAATCTGTTGATAACATGAAATTTAAATTACTATCATCTGTTTTCAACAAAGAAGCATTTACCTATAGCATAACCAATGATATTAAGCGGAGTAATCTTTGATTCAGGAAATAAGACAGTTGAAAGACTTATAAGTATCCAGTCTTTCAAAACCCCAGCCACTCGAATAGTTACTGCTCCGGTTCTACCAATCACCACAAATGTTGACAGATTCAATGCCAGAGCACAAAGAGCGTTTGTAAAAAAAATCCAGAAGTCAAACTGCAGATGTGGATCTTCCATCTCAGGCTTCTCAAGTATATACCATGGGATAAAAAGAAATCCAAAGCTGCATAGAATGTGATCATTACTCAGCAAGAAGTTATTTACAACTCGCATTCCCAGATCAATATAAGTGCATCATAAAGTAACATTCAACCAGGATCCAACACAGAATAAGCAGAGAAGTTATTTACAATTTCACAGGCGTTTCTGCAGAAGTTAATGACTGAGATTAACATAAAAGCAATAATATCTCCTTCAGTTGAAAAATTTAGTAACAGTTGCAATTATTACATATAAAAAACAACACAAGCATTCCACAGAGCAAAATGTTATATTTCTCTTTTTCCTCCCACATACAATTAGTGGTATATGGGCATTCCAATATACCAGAAAATAAACTACCTGCAGGGTGCTATGTAATACAAGCTTGTAATTGGGTTTAGTGTCAAGCCCTTCTTCTGGAGAAGAACTTGAGTTAAGACCAGCCTCAAAGCTTCAGCAATTATTCCTGTGACCTGGTAAAGTGTACCAAGCACATTAAAATGAATTTCCCCATAGGAGGAAATGACTACTCCAAAGCTGATCAGCACCATGTTCGTGAATACATCACACCTTAATTTCTCAGTCCCACAGCCAACAGCCGTGAGAAATGTTGCCACTGGCACTGTAAATTTAAAGTTTAGTAAAAAAGAAGAAAGAAAGAAAGAGGATCATCCATTGGGGGAAGGTATTTTCAAGGAGAGAAAAATAGAAATTAACTTACTCAGGGCCTTAAGCATCTGGATGAAGGCCACTGAAATGTATAAATATGCCGTGTTCCCAAACCTAAATAGACAATGAAGTAATCAAGCCAATATACAATAAACTAAGCAATGAAGTCTACAATGTGACAGCAAGCTTATCAAATAGATAGATTAAATGTTTAACGGTATTTTAACTTAAAAATTTGTTTAATTTTTGATGAATCAACTACAGTCAATAGAATGAAATACAGAATTGAATACGGGGGACCACTAAGGTGCAAACACACCCACATTACAACCTATAAGTGGCTTTTGGTCAAATTACATCTTCACTCCCAGACATATTGCTTACCACAGACTTGCTGCAAAGAAGGCGCTTATAGGGACCACACAAGTAGCATATCTGTAAAACAGACATTTTGTTGAAGCCAAAAATATTAATAGAAATGTGAAACATGATGTGTGTAGAAGTCTTACATATTAAATGTCATTTTAACCGGTGATACAACCTGCACCAGTGAAGTGGGAGGGAAAAAGCGAAGAAAAATATTTAGTTAATTCTGTTACATTCTCAATAATGCATGTTAAGAATTTAGCAGCAATGTGTGAACAAAATAACATAAACAGAAATAAAGAGAAAGGTAGTCATAACTATGACATTACAAGCTCCAACAAATTCATACCTTAAGAACACGAATAAGCAAAAAGGACACTGAACCAGAAAAGGCCATATGGATCATAGTGAGCGTTATTGGAAATGGAAAATTAAAGTGCAATGTGGAGAGGAGCCACTGCAAGAAACCAAAGATCATTGTAAAAGGAAATAGAGTTGAGCAGAATATATTACAGTAAGAAGATAAATAACCAAAAATGAATAAATGGAAGAATTTATCAGGCATATCAGCGATCCCTTGCCTTGTTGTACAGAATAACTCCCGATGAAAGAGATATGTAAAGTAGAAGGTAGACGTAGGTCAGCACATGCTGCCTAGTCATCATTGGCATGACTGCCATACCTACCCTGCAAAACCCAATGCAATCTATTATGTCAAGCATATTTAGACAAAACAAAGCTAGTCATTGATCCCTGCTTATTATCATTATGATAAAATGAACTTCATTAAGCAATCATTGTTCTTCAAGGACCCATGTAAATATAAATTGAATGAGGTACAACCCATTGGTCAGAGACAAACCCTTAACTAGACCTCGGGTTTCCAATAGATTAGTCCTTCTGCCAAGTTGAGGGATATCATGAGAAATCAAATAACTTGTATGAGGGAAAAATGGAGAAAGTAAAACTTACTAAACCCAGCTAAAGTAGTTTTCCCGTTTTCAAGACTCTATTGGAATCAAGCAATCATTAGTAATATCTTCTACACTTGAACTTATAACTATTTCCAAAAATAAATAACATTTTTATTTTAGTTTTTTTTGAATCCATAGCTAGCAGTCTAGCACATATTTCAATTGAAACTTTCCCTTTCATACTCCTTTCTACCGGATACGAGATATGAAAATAGACTCTGGAATGAATATTACTTACATGCACCTCAATATCACAATCCGCAGGATCACTAGGTTAATTGAAAAAGCAAGGAAAATCAATCAACTATAGTGCATTACTCAAATTTGGAAGAGTAGAATCCAGAGTGCACATTGATTATCTATATAAATTTGGAGCCATTGTTTGCTTTTACGAAATTCAGAGCAAGCAAAGCATCAAGTGGGAATTTTGTAGGATCAAAATGCCGTAGAACTAAAACTAGAACGAGAGCACTGTTGGATTCGTTATGTGTGTGAAGAGTCAAGTATATTCAGATTTCAGACGCACAGTTTTGATTCAATGTGAGAATGTGAGAATATCAAATTCACTGACACTGTGGGCATCAATGAGAAGAAATCGAACGAAAATCAAACAATGAATATTTATTAATAAAGGTAAATTAAAAAAATATAATAATCATAATAACAATAATAATAATAATAATAATATTTAAATTATATTATTTTGTTAATTTTATTTTCTATAGCAGAGAAAGATAGAAAAAATAGAGAATGGGAGAAAAGAGAGAGAAAGATAAAGATGAAGAATGAGAGTGAGAGAGA
>NC_029790.2:10073112-10073589 GCF_000816755.2 Arachis ipaensis | reverse complement strand
ATAAATGAGAGAAAGAGAGAAGAGGGAGAGACGTTTTACCTGCTAAACTGATCTGGAAAACAGAATCGGGGGAATGAAGAGAAAGGGACACGAAAGATGGAATGTGTTTGAGAATGAGAGTGCAGAGTGCAAGCGCAAAATTACAAAACCGGGAAGAGCAGCCGAGAAATCCGATATTTTGTCCCTCACGTACAAAGAGGACAGATTTTTATTTTTGATTTTTGTTAAAAGTGCCTAAAAAATAAATTCTGTTTCAAAACCTGCATGTTAATAACTTAATATTCCCTCGATTTTGAAAACAAATAACCATATATTTTTTTTTAAAGATTAATTTTGATACTTGGATAGTATAAAAAATCTCTATCTCCAATTCTCCCTCTAACTATCAAAAGGGAGGTGTCGTGTCTTGGTGTCTATTTTTTTTTCTCTAAAATGAATAAATTCTTATTCATTATTATTCATTTACTCGTTTCTTTT
>NC_029790.2:10067066-10072859 GCF_000816755.2 Arachis ipaensis | reverse complement strand
TCGTAAATAAACACATGATGTTATAAATAACATAAATAACTTGCTATATTAATAAATAATTTGCTATATTGTTAACTTGCTATATCAATAAATAAATATACGATATTATAAATAACTTGCTATATTAGTAAATTAATACATGATACTATTGATAACTTGCGATACATAATATTACCAATTTACCATGATATTATAAATAACTTGCTATATTAGTAAATAAATACATGATATTATAATTATTTGAACGCACACTCCTAATTATTTGGACAAATCGTAGTATTAAACCAGATGGGAGAAGAAATTACATGAATCAACTAAACCCAAAAACGAGACATGAATCAATCAAAAGCAGGTCTCTATGTAATTCGAATCAAATTAACTCAAACTGTAAACAGGAGTAATTCAAATCAAGGCTGTTTGAATTATGAGGGAGGGTAATTCGAACTATGCATGCATGAATTCGTAGGTAATTTGAATAGATCTAATTCGAATTATGTGCTGAGCAATTCATTAGGCAGTTCGAATCTAGCTGATTCGAATTATGAAGCTCTAGACGTGTATAAGTATGGTGTGAACGTTAATTTCTCTCATTAGAGTGACAAAATGGCTAGTGAGAAGAGTTTTGTAGTGTTGGTGCATTGTAGAGGGTCCATTAAGAGAAAAACACGCTCTGGTGTGAAGTTCACTAATAAAGATCCTCTGAGTATTTTTATGAGACTTACGACGAGGTTCGATGACTTCTTGAATTCTATAATACAGAAACTTGGGCTGCAAGGCGTGAAACGGGTTTAGAAGTTATTCTATCGCATTCCGATCTCAGTTCTGCTAGATGACGTGAAGTACGATTCTTTCATCATAGGGAATGACGAGGATTTGCAGGTCCTGTTCCATTGTCATTGGCAGTTTTCCAAGGTCAGGACACCTGAGCTGTTGGCAAAGTTGGTTGATGTGGTATCTAGCTCGAGAGGTTCGAACCGGAATACCCAAACTCTAGGCACGGTAGCTGGTTCTAACTCGAGACCTGTTGGTGCATCTTCGTCTGTGCCTGTGAATGCACCTCGGGACAAGCCTGTCGCCTCCCCGTCGTTCGCCGTTGATCTCAACTGCAATGGTGGCGGAAAGGTTAGTATCGTGGATAGGGTGCCGATTTCTTTACAGTGTGAGGCACCGGCTGGTATGGGTGATGCATTGCTGGATAATGATGACGACGATGATGTGGAGACGGACCTCATTGCTGATGAAAGTGGCGATGACATTACAGCGAGTAATCCAACTGGGGCTGGCGGTGGTTCTAGCTCTGGGACTCAGCAGTACCCTCTGCACTTTTCATCTTTGGACTTGGATGCCATGAGACAGGAGGGGGTTCCTGGGGAACCCACTGGATTTGGTGCTAGAGATACCCAAGGTACTGGAGGTCTTACAGAGTTTCAGATTGGTCAGCAGTTTCCGGATAAGGAGGAGGCTGTGTTAAGCGTGAAGACGTATAGCATCCGACGCGGGGTACAGTACAAAGTGGTGGAGTCTGATTATCACAGGTACGTTGGGAAGTGTACCGAATTTGGGAACGGGTGCACATGGTTGATTAGGCTAAGTCTCCGGCAGTGCAAGGGTATTTGGGAGGTAAAACAGTACAACGGACCTCATACTTGTCTCGCGACGTCGATCTCGAGCGATCACAGGAGTCTTGATTATCATGTGATCTCGGCCTTCATCATGCCAATGGTATAGGCAAATAGCTGAGTCCCTAACAGCATCATTATATAGGCCCGGACATACCTCCTAACAGTAGGCTCATCGGCTCCCTCAGAAAGCTCTCCAAATGTCTCCTAGAACCAGCTGCAGTTCACTGCAAACTTCTGAATTTGATTTGCAGGAGGTACCACACCAAGTAACTCCTGGAACGACACCCAAGCTGGCCGACCACCCTCGATATACGTTTGAAAACCTGTCAGGCAACCACTAACATAATGCCCATCGATCGGCAGTCCTAACTGGTACGCCACGTCCTGCAATGGAATGTAACAGCCCAGACCACCCGCTAGTACGATATTGTCCGCTTTGGCACACAAGGCCTCACGATTTTTCCTTTGATGATAGGGATGATAGCCGAAGCCCCTCACACTCACTCGTCAAAACGCGTCATGCTAGGGAGAGGTATCCACACCCTTATAAGGCATGCTTCATTCCCCTCCCTAACTGATGTGGGACCTTACAATCCACCCCCCTAAGGGAGCCCAGCGTCCTCGCTGGCACATCGATTCGGGCTCCGGCTCTGATACCATCTGTAACAGCCCAGACCACCCGCTAGCACGATATTGTCCGCTTTGGTATACAAGACCTCACGGTTTTGCCTTTGACGATAGGGATAAGTTTATTTATTTATAAAAAAAATTACATTACTTTAAGTGTAAAATTATAAAAAAAAATAAATTTATTTAGAATGAAAGTAATGTGACTAAGTGTAATTTACTTAGATATGATTAAAAAATAATTGAATACTATGTACAGTAAAAAATTGATATTATTGAAAGATAAAATTAAAATTTAGGGTAAAGTACTAAATTGGTCCCCTACGTTTGGGCATAATTCTGTTTTGGTCCTTAAGGTTTAAAGTGTCCTATTTGAATCCAAAAAAATTTCATTTAGCTTCAATTTAGTCCCACCGGAGGTCAAAGATAAATAATTAACGAAATGTCCTACATGACAGCAATATAAGAATAAGGTCGATAATATAGAGAATAAGTACAAGCTCCAGAGGCACAAAATTAACCGTGGATGCATCGATACATTTATTTATCATTTTTCTTATAATTAAAATGAAATATTTTCTATAAAACTAAAAAAATATTAAATACATATATTGATGCATCTACGGTTGATTTTGTGCCTCTGGAGCTTGTAGTTATTCTTCAAATTATCGACCTTGTTCTTATACTGCTGTCATGTAGGACATTTCGTTAATTATTTATCTTTGGCCTCACGGTGGGACTAAATTGAAACTAAATAAAACTTTTTTGGATTCAAATAGGACACTTTAAACCTTAAGGACCAAAACAGGATTATGCCCAAACGTAGGGGACTAATTTAGTACTTTACCCTAAAATTTATTTCTATGTATCGTTTTTGTCCCCAACGTTTTTGTCCTATTTAAGTCCCGAACATTTCAAAATCGTCTCAATTTTGTCCCGCCGTCAATTCTGTTAACGGATCCCTAACGGCAGGACAACATTGAGTCAATTTTGAAACGTTAGGGACTTAAATAGGACGATTTAAACGTTAGGGACAACTTTGAGACTTACCCTAAACGTTGTGGACAAAAATGATTAGTATTTATTATTAATATTATTATTCATACAATTTAAAAATTTAGAATATTTACCCATTTTGATCGCTAAAAAATTTCGGACCAGACATTTTAGTCCCCAACTAAAATTAATTACTCGATTGGTCCCTAACAATTAACTTTATCAGTCACTTAGGTCATTTGCTCCATCAACTCTAATGGAGGACAAAATAGTCCCTGGCAACTCTAACAAGAGACAAAATGATCCCTGACATCCTCTATTCGGAAACGACACCAATCTCCTCCAATTTCCATCATATCTCGCATAACCCTAACATTCATATGATCTGCTTCTTTATCTTCACAGTCTTCTTCTCTATCTTTTCCTTCCTCCTCTTCAATTCCAAGATCAAGTCATGGTGTAACTATCACGCCTATCGCACCTACCTTAACATGTCATGAACCACACACTTTCTAAATCTCTGTGACAGGTACATCCACCTCTTCCGTACTTCACCCACCAGAAGCATCCACCTTTACATCCTCAATAATAGCATCACCTCCAATCCCAACAATGTCCACCACATCCTCAAAACCAAGTTCCACAACTACTCCAAGGGCACGTCTTTCTCCACTCGCCGACAAGTAATATAGATTGTTGGATATTAGGACATCATGAGAAGATTCTCCTTCGACATCATATGCAAATTTTCATTTGGAATGGACCCCGAGTGCTTCATTCCTTTTTCTCTAGAAGTCCAAGTTGACAGACAGCTTTGACCTCGCATCCAAGCTATCGGTATAGCAAGCAATATTGTCGTCGCCGCTTATATGGAAACTGAAGCGATTACTGAACATTGGTTCAAAGAAGAAGTTGAAGGAAGCGATCAGAGTGGTGGACAATGTGACCATGGAGATGATAGGGCAGAGGAGGAGGGAGATGGCAACGACGACGACGGGTCTTAACAAATCGGACTTGCTGTCCAGATTCATGGGATCCATCAAAGGCGACAAGTACTTGAGAGACATAGTCATTAATTTCCTGAGTGTGAATTGGTTGAAAACAAATTGAGAATTTTTCTTCTTGTGAACATTGAAGTTACAGAATGTGCATTGTGTAGTTTCAAGTTGCAGTGTTAAACTGTTAGGATTATACGAGATATGATAGAAATTGGGGAAGAACATTGTCATTTCTGAATAGAGAGGGTCAGTGACTATTTTGTCTCTTGTTAAAGTTGTCAGAGACTATTTTAATTTCTATTAGAGTTGACAGAAAGATCTAAGTAACTGACGGAGTTAATTGTTAGAGATCAATCGAATTAATTTTAGTTAGAGACTAAAATGTCAATCCAAAATTCTTTGAGAACCATAATGAATAAATACTCAAAAATTTATTTTAAGTTGGATGTCTAAATTTATTATCCAGGACATGAGTATATTTATAATAATAATTATATACTTTTTGTTTAATTTTTTAAAAAGATGTGTGCTACACATACAAGTCATTTGGTTTACAAGTCATCATACAAGTTGGGATAAACTTAACAAAAAACACGCTGACCCATATGACCCATATACGATTTTCATGGCGTGCTCATCCTTCTCCTTCTCCTCTTCCTTCTCCTTCTCCTTCTCCTTCTCCTTCTCCTTCTCCTTCTTCTCCTCTTCCTTTTTCTTCTCCTTCTTCTTCTCCTACTCTTCTTCTTCTTCTTCCATGAAAACGAATTTCTTGTCAAATTTGATCTCCTTTGTGCGTTCTCTCTTTGTCTTTTCATTCGTTGTTTTATCTGTGTTTATCACTGGTATTCTTGCTTCGCTTTTTTTTTTTCGATTTTCATGGTTTTTGAAATCAAGCTTTGAAATCGTTTTGAAGATAATGGAACTTCAAAAATACACCCAAACGATTATAGAAATACACCCGAACAATTACATAAATACACCCAAAGAATTACAGAAATACACCCAAACGGTTACAGGAATTCACCCAAACGATTATAAAAATACACCCAAAGGATTACAGAAATACACCCAACAGATTACGAAAATACACCCAAAGGATTTAAGAAATACACCCAAAAATTGTTGAAGTACACCTTATGCAGAACTCTTTCTCTTTCTCCTCCTCATCTTCTGCTGCTTCTTCTTCTTCAAAAACGATTTCAGAGTTTGATGTCAAAAAACAATGGACATCAAGAATAACGAAAAAAAAAACAGAGAAAAAAGCACGTAAATGAAGAAGGAGAAAGAGAAGGTAAGAAGAAGAAGAGGAAGAAGAACGTGCAGAAAAGAAGAAGAAGAAGAGGAAGAAGAAGAAGAGGCACGGAAAAAGAAAAAGAAGGAGAAGAAAAAGAGGAAGCATGGAAAAAGAAAAAAAAATAAAAAATAAATGACTTGTATGACTTGTATGTGAAAAGACTTGTATGTAGAAAATTTCTCTCTTAAAAAACAAACCTTCCCGTATTAGTATTATTATGCACGGATATCCCTATATTCTTTTGTTTAATTTCCTA
>NC_029790.2:10064235-10066999 GCF_000816755.2 Arachis ipaensis | reverse complement strand
AATAAGACGAAGTAACTAGTATATTATGATTAATTTTTATGATTTCACAGTATGTAAAATTTTAATATTAAAATATGAGATAGCAATAATTTTTTTATGGTGTAATTTATAACTTCTTTAAAGATCCATGTAATGCACTATTAGAACTGTTGTAGGATGACAGAAAATTCTTGGATATAATATCTGAAGCAGGAACATGAAGTTTAACAACTTATATAAGGAGATTTTTTATTACTTTATTAAAATCAAACATGAATGGCCAAAATTTATTTAAAAAAGGCATATAACTAAATATGAACAATAATGCATTTTTTTGGCAGTAAAAGAATCGTGTAGTTGTGTTGTTTCAATTTTTCATTAATGATCACTTTAATTTATTTTCTTTTTCTTTTATTCACAAGCACTAATTTTTAAAGTTTATATTTACTAATGAAGTGTTTTTTAAAACAAATAGTAAGAAGGATTTTATTTTTTATTCAATCTCAAAAGGGGTAAAAGTTGCTAATGAACCCCTATAATTTTCTTTTTGTTTTGTTTGTTGCTTTCTTTGGGCTTTAAGCCCTGACTATTTATAAAAAAAAATCAATTAATAAATTTATTATTTTTAATTTAAGAAATATAGATTTGATAATGCTAAAAGACCAAATAAAAAAATATTATACTTGCAAAAAATAAAGAGTTGTTCCAGTTAAATAGTATGTCATTACAAAATTATTGTGTTATGTCATACTCTCAAAAAAATTTAGTGTCCAGCATGAAAGATAGAAGGTGATTGTTTCTATACCCCAAAATTTGTAATAGAATTCATATCTTGTCTATGTGGATCAATATAGACAAGATATTTGTAATACAATATAGACATGTGACATTATTAATCTCAATCAATTAATAATTAAATAATTTTAAAAAATTAAAATTTAATGTATTTTAAAAATATATTAAATATTATTTGTGTATAAATACGAATACGTATATACCTTAATTCATATATGATTAACTATGGTTAAGTATTTTTGTTTATTAAAATTAATACAAAATTTAAAAAAAAATTCTTCTCTTTACTTAGTTTTCTCTTCTCAAAACACGAGTAAAGATCTATTCTTCTAATTCAGAGCACTTCACCCTCAACCATCAGATCTAAACCTCTCCCACCATCGTCGTTCACCACTAGTCCACTACCATTCACCACCGCTCACCAACACCGTCATATCCCGTGATTACAGCGCCCCTTGTTTCCGCCTCCAATAGCAGTGTTGTCGTCGTCTCTCACGTCCTGAACTTCCGTGATCCCTGTGTCCGCCTTATCCGATCCACCAGTGTAGCCGCATTTCCATCACCGTCTTTCATCACCATCTCTCACTGATCTGACACGCGGCGTGCCATGTGTCATTGATCTGACACGTCAACCAATCATCTTGTGACACGTGGCATTAACCCACCACGTCATCATGCCACGTGGCACTTAACGTGACCAAGTTGTGTATCTTTCGAGGATGATTTCGATTAATTTTGTCTTGCGATGACCAAAATAGAAATTGAGGTATCTTTTAAGGATGATTTTGACTATTAACTCTTTAAATATTGCTTCAAGCGAAATTATTGCTCTTTTATTGCCTAATGGAAAAACTACATATTTGAAGTTTAAAATTTTTTTGAACATAGATGAAGATTCTTTATGCAGTATTCCTCTCGCAAGTTAATAACCAAAGTCAAATTAATAATGTGGAATAAAACTCTAATGATAAATAAGTATTGTTACAAAATTTTAGACAAATACCTTAGAAACATCTTGAGATATTCAAATTCCTATAATGTTCATTTGTCACTCAAAGTAAAGTTGTTATCTTAAAAAAGGACTTAAAGAGAGGATATAGTCCAGCCTTCTATTAATTTATATTGATGGCATTACTATAAGAACTCAGATTTGCAGGTGACTATTGTAACTTGTTGTTTAGCATATGATACAGCACATGATAAATCCATCATTTAAATACCATCTAACATTTTGATAAATAACTCTAAAACAGTTTTTTTGGTGAATACTCTAAAACAGTTTTGGATGACCTCATTGATTTTGTATATTTAGATACATAATTTAATTTATCTGTTGAAAATTATTTTAAAGATAGAATAATTTTCATGCCAAGTTTGGAATATGTTACTGGTGTCAACAATAAGATGATTACAAGATTATCTGAAAAAAAAAAGAGTTTACTTAAGTTCTGACTTGGTGTGTGCTGAAAAAAATTGTCAAATTCAAGCTAGATACTTTTTCACCAGATATTTTAAATAGAATAAATTATTCAAATCAATCACCACATAAATTAATTTTAAAGAAGGGTGTTTCTATCATGTTGCAAAATGTAGATCAAACTATAGTTTGTACAATAAAACAAGATTGCAAGTTAAAAAAATGAAAAATTATATAATAATAGAATATGAGACTTTAATGGGTAATAAAGTTGGAAGTATTATTTTTATCCTAATACTAAATCTAATTCCAAATAACGAAATATTACCAATCAAATTTTAAATAAGTAATTTCTAATTATTATATCATTTGTGATGATAATAAATAAGTCTTATCATCAAATTCTATAGTTGGAACATATTTTTCAAGATCAATTTTTATCCATAATCAATTATATATTGCCTTATCAAGAGTAAAAAGTAAAGATAATTTGTGAATATTATTACAAAATTATGAATACTTAAAAGATGACTAAAGATAAATATGGTATATAAAAATTTTTTCTCTCTTAGC
>NC_029790.2:10055167-10064210 GCF_000816755.2 Arachis ipaensis | reverse complement strand
GTATATATCGGCTACAGTTTAATTTAATAACTCATTTTAAATTTAGCTGTTAGTTTATAAATATATAATAAAATAAAAAAATTTTTATCTAATTTCAGTCAAATTTTTGTTTGTTGACATTTATTGTACGACATTATACAAGAACTTTATTATAAAAAAATAATAGTATCTCACTTACTAAACAAAATAAATTAATAATAAAATTAATACCCATATTTAAATTAGTACCTTTTAACATTAGATTAAAAATAAAAAAAACAATGCACATCAAAATGATACGGATTATTACACTTATTTTAAGTTAATATTTAAAATAATCTCTAAAATTTGATTTTTTATTTAATTTAATCTTTTAATTTTAATTGACTAAAATTATACTTTAAAATTTTAAAGTGCGACTCAAATTGATCTCTCCTCTCATTTCCATCACATAGAAATAAGTTGCAAGATTAAACATCATCATTTTACTGTTTGTGCCTAAACGATGTGATTTTACTCCTTTTTATCCCCTCGCCCTTCTTTCCTCTTCTTCTTCTTTCTCCTCAATGTTTGGCACCATCCTCAATCGTACCTTTCCAACTCCACCATCTTCATCAGCACCACCACTTTTCTTCTCCTCATCTGTCCCTTTTTCTTCTTTCTCCTCTTCAATTTGATTAGTAAATTTCCCTTTCTTTTTTCTTCCTTTCCTTCTTCTCACAGAATCAATGCAATAACAAATGGGACAACTTGATTCTGTGACCTCAAGCATTCAACTCACTTCTCTCTTAACTCGCTGCTACTTCTACTTGTTGGGGTGGTAAAGCATGCAGGTGAGATTGATGATAATAACGACGAGTCTTCATTCATCATCGATTTGCTTGACTGTGATGAGGATAAAGGTTATTTGGATGGTCCAGTTTTTTTGGTTGTATTCTCTAGCTAAAGAGATAGAGGAAAAAAGAGATAAAGGAGGAGATGGTGGGATGTCATAGGAGTGGTGGATGAGGGGGAGAAGGATGGTGGTGGCAGTGATGAGGATGGTAGAGTTAAGAAGGTATGATTGAAGGTGATGGCAATAGGGTGGTGGGAGGCTCAAACTTTGAGGAGGAAAAAGAAGAGGGAGGAGTAAACGGTCTCATTTAGGCGCAAATAGCAAAACAACATCGTTTAATCGTGTCACGTCATCTTTTCGGTGACCAAATGTATGGAAGAGCCAACCTAAGTCATGTCTTAAAATTTTAGGGTACAATTTAAATTAATTAAAAATTTAATAGTTAAATTAAGTCTGAAATCAAATTTCAAAAATTATTTTAAATATTAACTTCATTTGTTTTATATTATTATCTAATGATATTTCTAAATAAAATCTTTTATAATTATGCTAGTATCTGTGTATGAAAATAATTTTTTTAGTACACTAAAATAATCAAAACATTTATTCTAACGTGAATGAAGTAATATAGCTCCAACGATACGTGTCTACTATTTTTTTGTAAGAGTAAAGTATCGTTTTTGTCCCCAATGTTTGGGATAAGTTCTATTTGTGTTCCTAACATTTAAATCGTCCTATTTGTATTCCTAACGTTTATAAAAGTGATTCAATGTTATCCTACCATCAATTATACTAACAAATCATATTATATTTTTTAATTATTCTCACTTGGATGCATTCATTTCAATTAGGTCTCACTTGAATGTGTTCGATTTTAATATTATACCCACTATTTGTGTTTAGATTTAATTATGTCACTAGAAAAGTTAATTATGTAAATGTTGTAGAAATTAGTTTCAACTTTTGATGAGCTATTTTTTTGGAGTGGATCATCAATTTTATCCCAGACATTTGTATTCTAACTTCAAGAAGAGATTTTTAAAACTCAAACTAAAGAGTTCATGATGTGTAATTAACGACAGGATAACATTGAATCATTTTTACAAACGTTAGAGATACAAATAGGACGATTTAAACGTTAGGGACACAAATAGGATTTACCCCAAACGTTGGGAACAAAAAATTATGTTTGTTTATTATTATATTTTTCTTCTTAAATTTTTTGAATGAAAAAAATGAAAATAAATTGAATTTTCATAATTTATTCTAATTTATTATCAAACAGAATATAAAACACAATTTTGTGTAATTTTGTCTTATTCTCAATGTTTTGTCTAGTCCTGTTCTTAAAAAAAAAAAAAGGAAGAAATTATAGACGAACATGAATCAACTACAGAAATAAAACTCTTCTAGCCTTCCTTTTTTTTTACTACCAAAATTCAAATCGGACCCTATTGAAGAACATCAGATTATTTTAACCAAAGAAGGTTAAAAGCGCCTTTCGCTCTTTCAGATGTATAATAGTATCATACATTCATACTACATAGGAGTAATTTTTTATTGGTCGTTTATATCTGCGCAGCTTATTGACATTGTAATTTTGTCACTTGCTTTTCGGATATACAAATCAATTTAGGCTAGTATAGTGATTAGCTCACTAATTCGTTTAAATAAATGTTGGAGATTTAAATTTTGTCTTGTGTATATAACAACTTATTAGCCAATAACAAATTCTTAAGTACAGTTTTGATCCACAATGGATTAGTCTTTATCTTGCTAGATTGAAGAATACCATGGAAAAAAAAACATATCAGATATATAAAGTTTACAAACACAAAATTCTATCTTTCCAAATTGCAACGTTGGCTCGTTCTTCACTCCAACGAAAGCAGTCAAGTCCAAATATAGACAGGATTGTAGGAGGCAATTCTTCCCTTCATAATTATTCTCGTTGCCAACAAGTAAAGGAGCAATTGATTAAAATTAGCCTATGCCTCACAAGGACAACGAGTTTGAATTTGCTGACCAACGTGAGAATTGACGACTTCATTATTAGTGGAATATGTAGTTCCTTCTACAAATCCTTGAGATTCGGGGATTTCCATCTAAACTTTTGCTTAGTTTTAAAAAATCAAAATAAAAAATACAAAAAAATAAGTCATTGTTCTTAATATAAAAATGGCAATGCCATGGGAATGGAAATTGAAATAATCGCTGTTGAAAGCACCGTCAAGTTCAGAGGAAAACAAGTGAATAACACAACACGACGAACTGAGGCGATAGTTCTTATGAGAGCACACTTAAATGTGGAGATCGGAGGACCTAGATGCCTATACCCGGGTTCATGTAAAATTCTTTGCATCACGGATCTCAAAAATATCCACCCAGTTTTTTCTGCTCGAGGGAGAAGCTCACAATATCATTCAAGCACAACAATGGAACTCACAAAAGGCTGGCTGGCTCTTGATGAAGAGCGAAATTCACATACAGATGCTTTAACAAAAAGTTGAAGAATTAATTTACAAGAATAGGATTTGCCCATTCTCACTCTCTTTTCCGAAGAATAAATACGGCAATGACATGCTATGCCTATTTACTCTGCGCACTCTCATTTCTGTTTTGCAGTTCCCCAAGAGTTTCAGGTAAGAAGGCAATAACCCGCAAAAGGGGACACTTAAAAAAGGTATGTAAACAAGCAACAAAAAAATTAATAAATAAATAAAAGAAGCAAGTATACCTCAAAAAACCCTCATGGATTATGAACAAAATGAATGCAGTGTAAACAATGGGAACCATGTTTGTTGTTTGAGAAATTTACCACCAGCTTCTGAACCAGTCTTTTTCTTATATTTTGCAAGCAAATGTGCACATACTCACAGATAGAGGTACAAAGAGATATAGACAGTTTAGTTTGGTGTTTCACCAGCAGGGCCAGGTCGTGCATTCAACAAAGGTTGCAGAGCTTTGACTACAATGCTCATGTTTGGTCTGAAATCAGCTTCGTATTGCACACACAGTGCAGCAACAGCAGCCAACTGTAATAAAACCAAGCATCATGGTGTTATACATTAACGTTGGTATACTCATGTAAACGGACAATGACCAATGGCAGTGTCATGAGGTTCCTACAAAGGTTTCCTCATTCTCCATACACGTAATTGCTATTAGCTTCTGAAACGAGAACACTATAGAGATGAAGCCATTGCATTCCTATTGATGCAATAAAGTTTAAGATTCAACTAGTAGCTTCATGCATACAAACTTCTAACTACAGAGGAGAAAAGAAATCCACAGGTATGTTTTGTAAGCTACTTTTGATTAGTTTTCTAATATGTAGGTATATATTTCAAATGAGTGTGTATTGCAATAACATGGTACCAGAAACAGTACACGACACCTCAGCAAGGAATATTGCATAATATGAAAAACAAGGAAACCTATAGTAAAACACATTGAGCACCTTAGCAACAGCTTTGGGGGGGTATTCTCCTCCTAGTCTTGCATCTACACACTGCCTGACTTTATCCTCACTGAGTTTTGGAGTAGCCTGAAATACATCAATTACTGGGATCAGCTAGCTGGCCTATACATTCTAAGTTTTGGGCAAGGGGAGACTTACCCAAGTAACTAGGCTCTGCTGCCCACGTGGTAATGTATGATCAACAGGTTTTCTTCCTGTCAAAAGCTCCAGAAGGACAACACCAAAACTGTATACATCACTCTTAGCATTCAATTGCCCAGTCATTGCATATCTGCAATTGTAATTTATAAGTGGACTGATCATTGTATAAAGCAGGCAAAGTAAATTTATTCCAGGACACAATACACAAAACGAACATTTCATTTCTCTACACTGATTATTAGATTCTTAGCTGAACTTGAACCACACAAGAAGTCATAGGAATTGGTACTCTTTTCTAACTATGGCAGAAGGGAAATTTTCTATTATTTTTCGGATAATTATTCAGCAATTACGCTCAAAATCAGCAACCCAGAATATTGCTTGGGCTAACATAAAGCATGAGACTCAATCCATATCTAGTGAAACTGAATTGATATGCAGATCTTACTCTGGTGCATGATAACCGAAGGTTCCAAGGACACGGGTGGAATGAAGACGTGCTGCCATGTCAGGGGCCTGATTTGACAAATCAAAATCTGCAATTTTTGCGACATCATCATCAAATATTAGAACATTGCTTGACTTGATATCCCGGTGGATAATGTGGGGATCAGCCTTCTCATGCAAGTACTCAAGCCCTTTTGCAGCCCCTACAGCAATTTTAACTCTCTGTGCCCAGGTCAAAACAGGACCAGGTTTTGCTCCTTTAACACCTTTTCTGCCTGCATGTAAATGACAATGATTAACACAACAATATATTACAAAAGGAGAGTAAAACCAATCATCTCGCAAGTAGTCATTGCCTGTCATGGCAATGAAAAGAAAACTAACGTTAAAATCCATAATATAGTCATTTCATTCATGCATGTTTACCATTTTCTAATTCAGCCAATAGAAAAGGAAAACCATATACCGTGTAGAATATCATGCAGAGACCCATTAGATGCATACTCATAAGCAAGAACACGGGAGTTTCCATCAACACAATAACCAAGCAATTGAACAAAATTGTCATGCTTCAACCGTGAAACCATCGAAACCTGAAAGCATAAAACCCGAACAATTTATGAGATTTGAACAACTTCAATATGCTCATAGTAAGCCTAGGTTGCGCACATACCTGGGCTAAAAATTCATCATCAGGCTGTTTACTGGCATCTAACTTCTTTATTGCGGCAGTCTGCCCACTTTTAAGAACACCATGATATACTCTTCCATAGGAACCCTCTCCAATCAGAGCATTTTCCCCAAAGTTATCTGTAATTTCTTTTAGTTCATCCACTGGTATAGCAGGAACTTCAATGGGCTGAACTTTAACAGTTTGAGCACCCTGCTTTGCAGTTTCTGAAGCATGATGATTTCCATCATTTCCTGCACAACACAGTTTATACATTAATTGCATCAAATGCACTTGCATGTACTTTAAAATCAAACAAATTAACGCAAAAATTTATCATAATATGGAACTTAATTGACTTAACCCCATATTACATGTTTGATCTGATTGAAACATAGCAATGTCACTCAACGATGCATGATTAATTGAGAGTATTTTTGTGAGCTGGGACCACCGTGTAATTATTCCCAGTGAAATCCTCTAGCTTACCTGCTGAATTTTTCACAGCAAACGGCGCTCCACTATCAGTAGTATTGTGCAAGTCATCGCCTTCACAACAGCTGAAACAACTCATGATTCCTCCTGCTGACAACAATCCATATATCCATCAGTTGTACTGGTAAATAGTTCATTTTAATCTTGAATATATAGTAGAGATAACATATAAAAAGCAATAAAATAAATAAATAAATCAATTCAGAGGTTCATCGCTAGAGGGAGATAGATCATGGCAACAGCTGCAACTTCCAACAAGTCAAAGCAACAAAGAATGAAATGAATTTGTATGTCTCGTATGTCCTAATTCCATTGAATAAATGTTAGACTTCGCAATAGCTTGATTTTTGAACCATTAATGGAAAACCTACTCCATTAATCTAATATGATAAAAGACCAAGATGCTATCAGATTATGCAATAACCGTACTCTTATAAATGCTAGGAACCATAAAATTAAATATTAGTTCTAGCAAAACTATTTGCATCTTATCCGTGATCCGTAATTAACAGAGTAATTCAAGTGATTCATGAAAATTTGACACCATAATTCACTGTTGCGGACAAAAAAAAAACCTCAGTTAAGGAATCAATCGGAACCAAATTAGTTTCCGCCAATGAGAGCAAAAACAGTTCCAGATCGATCTAAAACGAAACCAATTATCACAGGTCGGAATCAATTCCAGTGACAAAAATGCTCATCCATATATATATATCATGACAAAAGCGAAGAGATTACCACACAAAAAAGATAAATAAATAAAGAAGACAGGCAAAGTGACATTGAAGAGTGCGTGATAGATCGGTGAGAACCTGGAATCGAAATAGGGAAGCTGTGCAGCTGAGAAGGAAGAGGATGCAGTTGAAGATCTCGCCGGATATGCGCAGGATAAGGAAGATGGTGCGTAGGATAAAGCGGTGCAGGTGCCTTGACTTGCTTTGAACTGGAATGCTTATTGATTTTGGAATTTTGGTAGTAATTGGTAATGCGCTGTTATTCATGCGGATTCAATTTAGTTCAACTACTAATCTTGATTATGTTGAGAATCAAACAACATATATTAAAGATTATAAAAAATAAATAAACAAATAGTTAAGAATATATTTATCTCCTTATAAAAAGATTTGATTTTTCTTCTTAAATGTTATAAAAAAATTTAGTCCTTCTTAATAATTTTGATATTAAAAGTTCTTTTTAATAATTAAATCTTCCTAACGGTCCTTTAAAATAATTTTTCCTTTTTTTTTTACATATAACTAGTTTTGTGTACATGTAATATTACTGAAATGTAATATACATCATTTCATAATTTATAAAAGTATCTTTACTAGTTTTAAGTTAAATTTTAGAAAGAAAGATAAAGAGATATTTGATCTTTTAGTTCGTAGACATTTAAGTTTTTAAAGATTTAAAAATATATTTAAGTTCTTAAATTTTTTAAAACTTGAACACATCAATTTTTCTGTTCACTTGACCCTGTCAAATCTAATAAAAAAATCAAAAGTGACTCTCTTTGTATTAATCTGGGCAATACGAATACATATGTAAGAGAGTTTTTAAAATGAAATAAATTAAACCCAAAATCGATATATCCAGATTTTAAAGAAATTAAAGACTTAAATGTATTTTCAAATTTTCAAAAATTTAAATATTTATAAACTAAAAAGTCAAACATCAATTTATCCTTTTATCTAAAATTTATTTTAAAATCCTAAAAAAATGATATATTAACATTTTGAAACTATATATCATAAATAATAATTTAAAATTAAAAATAAAATTTATTATTTTAATGTTTAATTTTAATTTAATTAAACTTTATATTATTTTTAATTATTCCATCAAGATAGTTATAAATAATAAAATTTTATTGATTTTTAGTATTTTTTCTCTAAAATGAGATTAATTTTATTTAATTTATGAATTTTAAATAAATATTAATTTTAAATTAAATCACTTCTAATTGCCACCTCCACTTTTTGTTTTTAAGGATTAAACTCTCCACTCAGCATCATTTAATTTTATTGGCTAAGGCCCACCACATGTCAACCCTGACTTTACTTGAAATGACATCTACAATTTACTTATTCAAACTTTCATTAACTTTACGCATTTCTTTTTTTCAAATTCAATGGATCTATGAATCTATCTTAAGTAGTAGGAGTATAAAATCGTGCTTTGAATAATAATCGTGCTTTGAATAATAATCAGGTTATTATAGCCATAGTTTATTCTGTTAACTAATGTGGACTTGCTGGCGTAGTTTACCACTTTACCTGTTTGCAATTGCATGCGTAAAATCTGTGCATCTTCTGTCAATTGTTATTATTTACCAATTACCAACTTCAGGTTTTACGGTTCTATTTATTTATTTATCTTTTACTTTGTTGTAGGATGATTTCAAATTAATTTTATTCATTTATTTAATTCATGTACTAACTCTTTTCATTATTGTTCACGGTCCACACAAAGCTGTTGAAACTTGAAGTATCATCTCTACCTGCCAAAATTATTTTAAAAGTCAATGGCCGTGGAATATAGCTCACGATGCCTTGACAAGTTTCTATTTGCAGAATAACTGCAAATTCGGTTCATAACTCGAGTCAAAACGTTAAATGATACGACATAATTAAGAGCAATATTTGGAAGATAATAATACAAAATTATTTTATTTAATTTTAATTTTATAACTTTATATATAATATTTCGATAAACTTTAAGATTTCTATGTCTCCAATTTGGAAAAAATATGTACTATGATTAAATCTGGTGACGAATCCAAAAAATTTTGATAGTAGAGACAAAATATATATAACATAATAATAATAATTTGGGTTTAGCTAACATGTGTCTTAAAGGCACATGACAAACTTATCATTAGTGGAAGGTTTTAAATTTTTTCGTTTAATAACTGCAAAATAAATACATTGAAAACTTAAATTTTTTAAATTTTTAATAAAAATATTCTCAATTTGTAATATTATTATGTGTCATT
>NC_029790.2:10045631-10055074 GCF_000816755.2 Arachis ipaensis | reverse complement strand
ATTAATCATTGTGTATTTGTGTAACACCCTAACTTTTAGTACCTCATGATTGCACTAAAAGTCGGGGCATTATCTAATTTTACTCCTTGAATTTTCATACTTTATTTATTTATTGAGTCTCTACATGTTAATTTGTCGATAGTTTTTAAGAAAAATGAATTTCCATTTTGTTTTGTTATATATTTCAAGTTCAACTATGTCAGATAAACATATACTCACATAATTACTATTAATACATAATAACTGTTCATACAAGACTCAATTGCAAATCTACCCATCTGTAAAAAAAATATAACACTTTAAAATATCAAGAGCGAGGAGAATGAACCCAGAAATAACTAGCCAAACAAGTCTTCTATTCGTCCGTAGCTTTCTAATTAGGGTTCCTGTCTGTACCTCTGAAAAGGTTTTTTAAAAATTTTGGGGTGAGAACAAAGTCACACGTTCTCAGTAGGAAACGTAAATACCGCAATAAACAGAGTAAATACAAATAGTTAATTCATATCACAAAAATAATTTTCTTACTTAAAACAATTTTAAATCTCTTTCTTTAAATCACGTTATTTAAACAAAAATCTCAGTCACATTAAAAATTCCTCGTCCATAAACATTTCTCAAATTACAGTAATATCTAAATAAGCTAGCATCATAAATAATATACCTAAATCCAACACACAAACATCAGTCCTCAATATATTATTAAGTCCACAGCACAAGTAAAATATCCAATCAAGAACACAAGCAAGTCACCAAAACAACAACACAATCACAAATAAACAAAATAAACAAACACAATCAAATACAAATGTGCAAACAAGATGATGTATGTCTATTCTTAGTGCAGGTCATGGGCTCATGTGTCGGTTGTCTACCCGCAACCCGATGTTACTCGGAGTGAACCTCAAATATGGCTCCTTTACTGTGTCAGTTAGACACTTTGGCATCACTGTTACTCGTGTCAGTTAGCCCTCATCATAATAACATTTTAATGTGCATCACAGTAAGAAACATCGCTATCAGTTAGGCGAATATTCCCGCATTAGCAATCTCAGACTATCAGTTAAGCGGGCACTTTCGCATTAGCAGTTCGGCACAAAGGCCCATTCAACATACAGTATGCTATCAGTTAGGCGGACATTCCCGCATTAACAATATTAGGCAATCAGTCAGGCAGGCACTTACGCATTAGCACTTTAGCGCAAGACCCATTCAACATACACTTTTTATGATTCATTATCCATTTTAGTTATCTTTTTCATACCTGGCTTCTCATTTTCTTTTTCTTTATTATGCCTCCACATCACCAATTACATACATACATCCGCATCACCTACATTATAAACGTACATCCACATTACCGCTTAATTACACATACCTCCGCATCACCAATTAATCTTAAATCTTCCTTGATTGTTCTAATACTACTGATTTAGTATTCAAAACTTGGTGTTGACGTAATTTGGTCATAATTTAAACTTGTAATATTTTCCTTAAAAAAAATGCTATTATTGTTTTAGAAAAATGCGGAAAAGAAATAGTAAATTTGTTAAATTTACTAAAAATTCAATTCTCACTCATTGCCTTTCAAAATTTATGACCTTAAACAAGACTCTTTTATATTTTTAGAAAATCAAATTCTAGATTATTACCATGTCACATGAAAAAATTATGACGTTAGAAACACAGCTCTGCCTTTTAGAATTCTGTTTTCAAAATCCAGCGAGCAACCCACACTCTTTTTAACATATCTAATTGGTTAAAAAAAATTTTGACACGAAATTTAAAGTGAAGATTGTGGACACACAAAGATTGAAATGGCCGTTAGTTTCAGTTCAAAAACTCGTAAAAAATGCGTGGGTTAAAAGTTGGTACTTTTAGGGTAAAGAAGCCTAATTTTCTACAGAAATCATCAATCTTCAAAAATTCATTTCTACTAAACCACTCATCAATAAACCCTAAACTTTTTATGAGGTGCTCAAAACACCTTAAAGTTTCATAGAAAAATAGTTTTATTCAAAATTATGATTGGAACTGCTCTCAGAAATTGATTTACTTTACTGTCAATTATGTAGAATTTTCTGCCTTGGACTTTTCCAACAACCTTACATACCCTAACCCACATCTAAACTTATAACCCTTCCAAAATCACATACCTAACCTTTCTTCAGTTATTCTAAGTTGCTTTTACAGCCAACACAGCCCAAGAACCCAAATTTAACAGTTTTAACAAATTCAAGTACTTAATTATAATCAAGCTTTCACTTTTCTACGCTATGTCAAATATAACAATTCATATACTTTGATCATCATTCAAGCACATAATAAAGCTATATTCATCATTAATCAAGCATATGATAATTCATTAATTCTCATCAGCAGACACAGCTATAATTTTGATAATTCTCATCACAATCAATTAGAAATCAGAATTTTTTGCATCCTCAAACATTTAGAGAACCAAACACATATTCATCAAATTCAGTTATTTTTGCAATCACAAATCCAACACAACTTCGTCATTCAACTAGTCTAGACAGTCATAAATTATTAGCAATTACTCATTAAGCTTTTGACAATTCATGAATTAAAAACTTATAATTTTAAAAACGAAACTCCTATCTCCGTACGAAATCAGAATCAACGAAAATTCTGGAGAAACTTTCTGACCATGCTATTGAAGAGAAAAATATCAGAAATCGTCTGTGCCTCCTAGAATTTCAATTGGCCAAACTCAAAAGGAAGAAGAGCTACGTCACCGTCAACTTCTACCAAACAAAAACAAAACCAACACGTAGAGAAGAAAGATACGAACACTTTTACTGAATTAGATTTTTTTATTGAAATTACAGATCGCAAAAAATCAGAATCGAAAGCTCGGAGGTTCCACGGTTTCTCTCCCTCACCCTCGGTCACTCTTTCTTTCCCTTATTCCTTAATTTTTGTTTCGGTGATGAAAGAGACCAAATGAATTAAGGATGGTAATGGTGATTAATAAATAGAAGGATAGATGTCATGTATATACGTATATATATGAATACATGCAAGCCCCGTTAATACTTTCTTTTTCCTTTTGTTTTGTATAATTCGGTGGTGATAATGATGAATGATTAATAAGCTTATATATTTAATAAATGAATGTTATAGGTGTTATAATTTGTGTATAAATATATTTATTGTTTAATTCATTTTTAATGTGTATTTTGTATTTCAATATGTATTCTATACGGATAGTTACTTTTTATGTACATATAGCATAATTATTGTTATTGTAAAATATGATTTGTGTAACACCCTACCACACAGAGCTTTACGCTTAAGCTGTAAAACAGAGGTGGTGTGGTGTTACGACCCCTAAAATAAAATATATACATATAATAGCAGAAAGAATATAATAAACTAGGAGCCTTAAAAAATCAGGTGAAACAAAAATCGCGAAAATAAAAGCGCAACGCTCAGGAGACGAGATAACTTGCGTGCTAAGAATGCTAAAGTTCATAACTATAGTTAAACAGAAAGTGAGAATAGAGAGTCAAGGATACAAAATAACTAGTTCCTGACTCAGTCTGCGAAGCCAAGGTTGATCGGAGAATATTTACATACATATATACACAGCCCAAAATCTGAAATACATAAGCAAAATCCTAGTTCTCCATAATCCTCTAGGAAGGACAAAATAAACAAGTATATAAAAGGAGAATCTATGTATACATATATCAAAGATCATAAGAAATCCCAAAAGAAACCATTTCGCTGCAGAAACTCTAGACGCCTAGCGAGGGGCCTCTCGACATGCATCTGAAAAACAACAACACAGTATGGAATGAGAACCGGAGGTTCTCAGCATGGTAAAAGTGCCACGCATATAAGATATAAATCCCTGAGAATGCCAGAAGCAATCCTAGAATGCCGATACTCAGGTTATAAAGCTTAAAATACTAAACAACAACCATAGAGAGGGGTGATCTTCTAAGGGTTATTCAACCTAACTTAAACTTAATTTAAACACTAAACTGTTTCACATTTCCTCCGTTCCTCCATCTCCGATAATTCGTATAGACAAACAAACAGATAAGGCAAGCACAGGTAGAAAACAAGTAGTTCAAGTAACAATTACAACAGTTAGCAGAATATAATCAATTAGGCATACCCAATTAATGCATAGCAAACAAAGCACACATATGCATATGATGAATGTCTATCCTACTGACCGTGAGCTCACGTGTCGGTTACTTTGTCAGAACCTGACACATCTGGTAGCAAACATTGGTCTCTAGGTTGCGCATCTCCAGGAGGATCATAAACGAAGGAGAGTGCCTTTCCACATCCAAGGAGTGTACCTTTCCACCTTCTCTTGGAGAATATATGAAGGAGAGTGCCTTTTCACATCGAAGGAGCGTGTCTTTCCACCTTGAAACCAGAGAAGAATGTGGGGAAAACAATACGAATGAGAGTGCCTTTCTACCTTCCCCACATCCACATCACGACAAGAGAGGGAACTTCCGTCTTCAACTTGCCATCCGAACACATTTTCAAGTTAACACGCAAGCGGGATCGCACCCAAACCTTGCCATCTCGACCATCTCGGCCACACACATATCTCGACCATTTCGGCCACACAGTCATCCTGAATCTCATCATTTTCAACCTTTACTTCATCTCCAAGTTACCTCTGTTTCGTAGCTTCAACTTACTACTAGAGTTACTACTATGATCTAGGACTAAAAGAGTGAAAATAGACGTTTGGAGGGTCAAAATTAGCTCTAAAATACAAAATATCCATTTTCTGAAAAACAGGCGTATGCGTACGCATACATATGTATGCGTACGTATTGGCCTCTTTTAGGCCAAGATGCGTACGCATGCACCTGTCCGCGTACGCATGTATGCTGGACAGAATAGAATGCATGCGTATGTCCCCTATATGCGTACGCAAAAACCATTTCGTGGGTACTATGCGTACGCATGCACATGTATGCATACGCATAGGTACCAAACAGAGCCTACCCAATGCGTATGGGGGAGGTATGCGTACACATGCAAGGGTAATTTGGCAAAAATTTGGTTAAGTCTGAAATCTGCAGATTTATCATTTTAAACCCCAAACTTTCGACGCGCATAACTTTTTTGTTTTAAAATATTTTTCATCCGTTCTTCGAACGGCGTAAACTTCACGGACCCAATTTTCAAATAAAATAAGTTTGAAACCATTTGGCAGTCTAGAAGCCAAGTTATGGCTTGCTGAAGTTCGACCAAAAACTATTTTTTCACAAAACCTTCAACCCTCAATTTTCATTACAATTCAAACTCAATTCAACTTACTATGTCAATAACCATTAACAAAGCATATCTTTATCAATACCACAACAATCTTCACATCCTACCACTTCTCAATTCAACCACATTATGCATCAATCTCTCCTTTACATCAACAAGTTCTACATGTTCTTATTCAACATACATGTATACACATATCACCTTCAATTCATCACTTATCATTCATTTAACAAACACCAAAACCAACACATAATTCATATCAAGGTTTCTAAGCATTACATATACTCATTCGTTTTCAACTTATCCTATGGTTCTCTAGTCTAAGTTTTCACAAGGCATTATATGTTAAATACGAGAAACTTAAACCATACCTTGACTGATTTTTACGTATTTACCGAGACACCCCCAAGGCACCAAAAACAATCCTCAAAGTTCAAAGTCTCCAAGGCAAAGTCTCCCAAACTCCACCAAGATCCAAATGTTCACAACTCAAGCTCCAATTACATATGCACAAACCTAATTCATATATATAATACATATACACCCAAATTCAATATCTAACATACTAAATCAAGAAATTGACTAGGGTTAGTGATCCTTACCGCACCCACAGACAAAACAACCCAAGCCCGATAAGCTCTGTAAGCTAAATCGAACCTAGAATACCAAAATTGACAAAATCTCAACATAGAGACTCACAATTTTCAAAAATCAAAGGAGGTAGAGAAACTGAGGTGAGATTGTAGCTTACCTGTGAAATTATTCTGATGGATTCGTAGAGTTCGACGCGGTGGACACATGACCAGGAACCGTGCGGCAATCAAAACTCGAATTAGCAAGATATGGTAGCTTAAAGGAGGTGTTAGGGTTTGAAAGTTTTTCCCCTTCTCCTCTTGTTATGCAACGTGAATGAAGAGGAAGAAGGAAGGGGGAGGCTGGGTTCATTAAAGGGTTTTGGGCTGAATTGGGTCTTGGGCCCAGTTTAACCGGTTCGGCTCGTTCAGTCTAATCTTAGGCCAAATTCTTTGAAATTAGTGTCAAAATTCTTGTTTTAATTAGCTCTATCCTAATTTAATATAATATTCACATTTCTAATTTTCTTTATTAAATGTTAACTTGTTGACTAATTATTCGCTAATTTAACGGGGTTTACAATTAGCCTTCAAAATATATAGTAATTTACATAATAATATATAATTTAGAATTCTATTTTTTAGGTTTCATATTTTTTTAAAAAAATTGAGTAATCTTTTTTTTTTTAATAATGCAATTGAAATGTCTCTCTTTTTATATATATCACCAAACAATTATTTAAAAATTCACTTCTCATACAATGAAAAGCTAACTCTCAGTGATATTCATAGTTAAAAAAATTCTTTCAATTAATGTAGTTGCTACAGGAAAAATTAAAACTAATTTAAAAAAATAAATAAATAATATCTTTTGAGTTCATTTTTAAGAAAGAACATCAATCTCATTTAAATTAAGAATTGATCATTCTCATATAAATATCTAATATGAAATTTTTAAATTAACTATTAAGTACCAAAAATTAAATACAAAATTATTGTGGAGTCAAATTCAATAATTTAATGGGGACAAATAAATATTATTATCACATACTACTAAAAAAAATTTCAAATTGTAGTGAAGATACTTCTCCCCGCTACAATGTGTATAGAACCGTCCTTGATTAAACCTGAAAAATCTACTTTGGTTTGGGTGAAAAAGAGAAGTTGAAGAGTTGAATATTGGACAATAACACTACAGGCGACAATGACAATGACACGGAAATACATACTCTTAAAAAAATGATATGAAATTATGTTAAAATTAGTATATGGTCAATTGTGTGTGGCACATGCATGCAGAAAACAATGATGTAGCAAAAATAGTGTTCTCCAATACATTAAAAACAAAGCAACTGTGATTTGAGGTTTGCTAAGCTAGTGTTTGTTTAGTGTTCTTGTCTATCAAAGACATGGACACGGGAGTACATGTGTATTGTTTGTTTTGTGAGACACAAAAAAGAGAGAGACACAGTTACATACAAGAGTATATAAAATACGTGTATTTTGTGTCTCTCCCAAATTATGAGACACGAATTTTCATCCTGAGACACAAATTAAACTAAAATTTTGGACAAATTTATCCTTAATATATTTTGAAAATTCCAGATTTATCCAAACCATTTGGCCCTTCTCTCCTCGTCCGTCAGTGCCTCAACCCCCTTCTTCTTCTTTCCAGATCTTCTTCCTTCCTTCTTTCTTTCTTCTTCTTTTTTTTTCTTCTTCTTCTTCTCTCTCTTAGAAGTCAGAGCACTGTCTCGCCTCTGGCCTTCATCAATCTCCTTGCCGCCATTGCTAGCCGCATCCCTCACTTGGAACTCTGCCCGACTCAACCTCTCCTCTCACCATTGGTTGTCTCTCTTCTGCCTCTTGCCTCTGTGCTTCTGCATTTCGCCGTGCCTCCTTCCCTCCTTGTCAC
The DNA here is from genome assembly GCF_000816755.2 of Arachis ipaensis. NCBI lineage: Eukaryota > Viridiplantae > Streptophyta > Magnoliopsida > Fabales > Fabaceae > Arachis > Arachis ipaensis. Next base: position 10,047,313 of record NC_029790.2, on the reverse strand, counting down.
GGGTCTCACCGCATCGCCCCTCCCTCACCGTTTCAGACTCGCCGTCAATGTGGGTGCTACAGGTGCCCATTGTTCTATCTATTTCAACTTTACCTCAAGGATTTTTTCTTTTTTAGATAATATTTTAACACAGATTTGTTCTTGTGCTTCTTTATTTTTATTTTTAAATTTTTTCAGAATATATATTGTAAATCTTGTTTTGTTATGGGATTATGTAGATGAATGTTCTGGTTTTGCAATTAATTTTATTATGTAGATGAATGTTCTGCGTTATTTTGTTTTCTTCATAAAATACGTGTATTTTGTGTCTCTCCAAAATCATGAGACACGAATTTTCATTCTGAGACACAAATTAAACTAAGGTTTTGGACAAATTTATCCTTAGAATTTTTTGAAAATTCTAGATTTATCCAAATCATTTGGCCCTTCTCTTCTCCTTCGTCAGTAACTCAACTCCCTTCTTCTTCTTACCAGATCTTCTTCCTTCTTTCTTTCTTTCTTCTTCTTTTTTTTTCTTCTTCTTCTTCTCTCTCTTAGAAGTCAGAGCACTGTCTCGCCTCTGGCCTTCATCAATCTCCTTGCCGCCATTGCTAGCCGCATCCCTCACTTGGAACTCTGCCCGACTCAACCTCTCCTCTCACCATTGGTTGTCTCTCTTCTGCCTCTTGCCTCTGTGCTTCTGCATTTCGCCGTGCCTCCTTCCCTCCTTGTCACGGGTCTCACCGCATCGCCCCTCCCTCACCGTTTCAGACTCGCCGTCAATGTGGGTGCTACAGGTGCCCATTGTTCTATCTATTTCAACTTTACCTCAAGGATTTTTTCTTTTTTAGATAATATTTTAACACAGATTTGTTCTTGTGCTTCTTTATTTTTATTTTTAAATTTTTTCAGAATATATATTGTAAATCTTGTTTTGTTATGGGATTATGTAGATGAATGTTCTGGTTTTGCAATTAATTTTATTATGTAGATGAATGTTCTGCGTTATTTTTTTTTTTTTGTTGTCGATTGCCATTGCTCCTCCATCAAGAACCGCTGCTTCTGCTCCTCCTTCTCTCTCGAAGGGTTCGGGCTACGGGAGTCTAGATCCATCGTCATCCAGATTCGCCGGCGGCTTCAAGCTTCGACGGCGCTTCCCTCCACATCCTCTCTTTACCAACATCGTTCATCCTTTTCAGAAAGAACGTCTCTGATCTTTTCCTCTTCTATTATTCTTTTATTAAAAAAAATTATCTGTGTATTTTATTTTCCAGATATGCAACAAATTAAAATTTTTGTTGATTTTATTAAATTTAATTTAGATTGACATATTGTTGTTTTTGTATTTGGTTGAAGATTATAGTGGTATTGATGTTGATGATAACTCTGAAGGGATTGGACAAAAATAGTGATAAAAAAGAATGATGGGGATAAAATTGACATTTTAATAAAATTTTGAGTTGTATATTCTTTTGTGTCTAAGTTACCAAACAAGATTAAAAATTGAGTGTCTTTTATGTCTATGTACTCATGTGTATTTGTGTCTGTGTCTTTATTATTTCAAGACATCAACCAAACGCAGCCTAAGAATCATAGCGAACTTGGTCCTACTAAAAAAAATAGATTTGGGATATAATCCCAAAATGATTTTTTTAAATAATTTTTTTTATTTTATTCCAAAAAAATTATCTTTTAATATATAA
>NC_029790.2:10043760-10045418 GCF_000816755.2 Arachis ipaensis | reverse complement strand
AAAAATATGACTTTTTTATTCTATTTTAGATACATTCGTAGAACCGTAGTTGATAGTCTTACTTTTATCATTTTATATTTTCCTTCGAATACAAATTGTTGGCTGTATAAGATGACTTTTGTCATAATTATTAATATGAATTTCTATGGCACATAGGCGACAACCAAGTTGACCAAATGGAACACAGATGATGATACCATTCTAACATGACAAAGCAGGGAATAGAATTATATAAAAATAAAATGATCTGAATAATTTTCTTTTCACAATATCATAGATATTTTCCGTCAATCATGCTCCCGCGAATCCTCACACTTTATATAGTAGTGGGCAATTATCGCTGGCTTGAGCTTAACATTCCACAAGCGCTGTGTGCTGATAGTGTTTTTGGGATTGGGATTTAAGAGGAGGCGCAAACAGTGTTCGTATATAGTATGGTTTAATCTATCACAACGAATCGAATTAACCGACAATAAATCTTCATGTTGTAATCATGCAACGTGGCCTGTATCAATAATCACGATTCACGAATTAATAAAGTGCCGTCTCTTCTTCTTAGGCAATAATGCCGCTGCCTAAGCGCGTTTTAAAACTAACATAATTCAGATATTATATTATATCAGTATAAATATTAAATTATCTTTAATAAATATATTTTATTAATTTATATATATATATATATATATATATAAATATAAAAAAAATATTTTTGATTTATAGAAAAATTTAGAAGTGTTCATGGATCGGATTTAATCTGCATATCTATAGTATTTATCTGAATTTGATTCAAAAATTGTGAATATGGATCCAATTTGCAAAGTTATCGGATCGGATCGGATCCAATCCGCACACTTATAGGATTGGATTGCGGATTTTATGTAGGTATCCGCATATCCGCGGATATGCAAAAATAAATAAATAAATATTTTTCTTATGTTTTATTTCAACTAATAATTATCATATATGTTGTATTATTTTAGTTTTATTATTTAAGAAAAGTATGTTTAATATTATTTTAAGAGTAAATATATTTAAAAGAGTAGAAAAAAGGAATTTTATTAATATTTTTTAATAAAAATAAGCTTTAAAAATATTTTTGTATTTTGCGAATATATCCGATATCTGATCCGATCCGCAAATGTACAGATCGGATCGGATCCGAGCTTAAAAACTGCGGATATTGGATCCGATCCTGATGATTTTAGTGCGGATCGGATCGAGATTTTGGCCATATCTGATCCGATCCGCGTTCACTCCTATGAAAAATCATATTAATGGTGTTTAGTACAATTTTTTAAATATGTTTTTAACTTTTCGAAAAGTTATTTAAGAGCTTTTAAAGAAGTCAAAAAATTTGACTTCTCTCTTTCTCAAAAACTTTATTATTTCTATTTATTACACAACTTTAAAACAAGTACTTCTATACAAAAGAACTTATTTATAAGCTGCTTTTAATATACGTCCTTATGTTTTAAACTTTTTTTTTCAAAAAAACTTAATTAAATTGTTTATAAATTCTAATAAATATCGATACAAACTATATATTTTGTGTTTAAATTTTTATAAATGTGAATTCAAATTAATGTTAGCTAAATACGAGTTCAAAATAAAAATATTTATTGACCTTGTAGCATTATTAACCAAAAAATTAGATTATA
>NC_029790.2:10028162-10043500 GCF_000816755.2 Arachis ipaensis | reverse complement strand
ATTAGATGTGTAAAAAATATTTTCTATTATTAATACATAAAAATTAAATTATATATAAGGAAGAAAACATTGTTATATTGGAGGAAATTTGGTTAATATTTATATTTAGAGTAAAGTGACAATTAGATTTTTAAAGATGTTGATTTTGGACTAACCTACTTTGAAGAAAAGAAAGTGCCAATTAAGCCCTTCAAGATAGCAAATGGTGGACATGTATGTCCTTCTGTCGCTGAATAGTGTGAAACGAAACGAAATTGTCTATGTATTTTGTTATTTACAGTGGTGCGGCATGTCTTGTTAGTGTCACATTAGCAGAAAAATGATGTAGTTTTGGTCTTTTGGACAGTAAAAAATTAATTATTTTTTGAATTTTCATATACTCTTTAATAATGTTTGTCATCAAGAGGGAGATTGATGAGTTTGAAAAATTTCAAATGAATATGATAATGATCAAACATTATTAATATTATTTAAGAAATTATTAATTTGATTTCGGCTTCAAATTAATTGATTAATAATTTCTATTTTTGTATGCAGAATTTTTATCATTGGGTTTAAGCAACAAAAAGCCCAATATAATGATAATATTCAGCTTTGTCCAAATTTGCTATATAATATGACGCTGAATTATTTTATTAACATGAATTGGGCCAAGAAAGTTTGGAGCAGCCCAAAATCATTGTGATTAAAAGACCAACATTATGGTCCAAATTAAAAGAAGGAAGAAAACAAATACTGCATGCTTCCCACGAATACCAACTCACTTTGGTTGGAATTCAAATTTTATAAATTAGCTTTAAATGTCTTGGTAAATGGAAAGAGAAAATCTGATTTGATGGCATTTATTGAGTTATGCACGTTACAAGGCAAAAGCATGGGAAGTGGGATTAATTGATTTAATTGATTATAATTTATATCACACATTACTTCCATTGCTTTTCTTCTTTCTACTCTCTCTTCTCTCTCTTTGCATTCGGTCACCTCACTGTCAGAGAAGAAGATGGTAGAAGCAAGTAATCTGAAGAAGGAAGCAGAGGCTAGGCATGGGTAATGTAAACCTAACTCATTTTCATTTTCTTCTTTAATTACATTGCAAGTTTTTCTCTGTTCTCTCTCCTCTCTCTTTCGATCTTGTCTAACAGGAAAGGGGGGATGAAGCAAGCTATCAGTAAAAATCACAGAGAAGCTAGTTGCAAGGAAGAGGCCATTGTGATGATGGCGGTAAGAAAAAGAAAATCTACAGTATGGTGTGGCTGAAATCTTTGCCATTAAAAATAAGGTGTGGTGAAGAAGTCTCAAGCCTTCCACAACAAAAAATGGAAGAAATCTACCTCGGTCAGAGGAAAAGGATCCTTGGAGGCATGACTCGTCTCTGCTTTTGTTCAACCACTACAGGAGGTAGCTACTGTAGCTATGTGGAGGATGAGGCAGAAGTTAGAGCAGATGGAGCTGTCATCATCGAAACCTCGTCAAAAGCTAGGAATCCTTCTTGGAGTGCAAGTCAAGATGGAAAGCCCGGATTGATGAAGTTTGGTGTAAAAGGAAGACACAGAGGTAATTGCATGTTGGGTTTTACATTCAGTTTCCTCTCATCTGATCTCTCTCTGGCCGAACCGGTTTTATTTGAAGAAGAAGAAGTTTAGCTTGGTTCAACAGTTTCAACCGTGGAGGCTTCCCCTTCTATAAATAAGGGAGAACAGCCAGGGCTTGAAGCAAGGAGAAAAGGAGTGAGAGTGTAAGGCACAGAGTTCTCATAGCTACCTAAGCTAACAGAAGTTCTTCTCCTTCAATGTTTTTCATGTTGTATTTTTCTGTTTAATTTTGTCTATCTTAAGTCTCATGAAAAAAAGGCAAACAGTGAGGTTTGTAAGAAAAAGTCATAGAGCGGAAAAATGCAGAGAACACAAAATTAAAAGAAAAAGTCATAGATGTCCTTAGAGGTCCTTTGTACATCTGTGTTGTGTTTCATGATTCTGTGAGAATCCCCTTGCAAGTTGGGTTAGCACTTAGCAGTTGAAAGCTTGGCTGTGACCAAGTCAAGTTCAGGATTGGGGTTTAGATTCTGGACTTGTCCCGGATAGGAAGGATAGTTCCTAGGGAGAATTGGTGTATGTAATCATGATGATTATAGTGAAATTTCATTATTGTTGTCAGGGACGGATCCAAATGTAGTGGTGTGGGGGCAAGCACCCCCACTCCAATTTGGAATTTTTTTTAGTAGTATATAATAATAATATTTATTTGCCCCTATTAGATTATTAAATTTGACCCCACAATAATTTTTTACTCAACTTTTGATACTTAATCGTCAATTTAAAAATTTTATATTAAATATTCGTTAGAATGATCAATTTTTAGATTTAAACGAAATTAGTGTTCTTTTTTAAAAATCAACTCAAAAGAATATTATTTATCTTCTTTTCAAATTAGCTTTAATTTTTGCATAACAACTATATTAATTGAAAGAACTTTTTTAACTATGAATATCATAAAACCTAAAATAATAGAATTTTAAATTATATATTATTATTTAAATTACTATTTTAGTGTTTTAATTTGTATATTAGATATTTTGAAGGCTAATCATATTTTACAATAACAAAATATAATCATAACAATAATCATACTATATGTACATAAAAAATAATTATCTATATAAAATATATATTAAAATAAAAAATACACATTAAAAATAAATTAAACAATACATGTATTTATACATAGATATATAGTGGTTAATAGATAATTTAATATTTAATTTTTTATATAAACTTATTATTTTTATTATAAAAATTATTATCATGTTATATAAATTTTGCCCCCACTACCAAAATTTTCTGGATCCGTCACTGATTGTTGTGATGGAGACTGGATGTAGGCTGCATTGCACTTGGCAGCTGAACCAGGATACTTCGTGGTGTAATTCTCTCCCTCTCTCTTCTACTTCAATTCTGTTTCTGCTGCATAGGAGATAAAACTGAAAAATATCTCTTGCCTGGTTACGAGACAAAAAGAAAAAGTATCGTGGCTAGGTACGAGACAAAAAGCAAAAAGTCTCTAGAAGTCATTTCAAAGGCCAGCAAGTGTTATTAAGCGAAAAAGGGGCTAAGATTCAACCCCCTTCCAGTGACGGACCCAAAAAATTTATGGTGGGGGGCAAAAATAATACACATTATTATCAAAATATATATTAATTTAAATTTAAAAATATAAAAGTGCACATTAATTATTCGAATACAAAAAAAAACCAAAAATTACATTAGCTGCTAACTTTCTTCTCTTCAAATCTTGAAGGTATTTATCTTCTTGTTTTCATATTTTGAAAATGTTGAATAATTGTTTCATTATCAACTTGATTGAATGTCTCTCTTTCTATATATGTAACCAAACAATCATTCAACCACTCATCTCCCATTCGATTACGAAGTCGACTCTTTATGATATTCATAGCAGAAAATGTTCTCTCAACTGATGCTGTTACCACAGGTAGAATCAAAGCTAATTTCAACAGAAGAAATACCAATGGATAAACAATATGCTTTTTTGTCTCAACTAACTTTTGAGATAGTCCACTGATTCCATTTATATTTGAGAATTGATCATCAAGACGCATATCCAATATAAAATTCTCAAGTTGACTATCAAGTGCCAAAATTTGAGTAGAAGAGAATTCATGTGGATAAAATTCAGCTAAACGAAGCAACTTCTCCTTATCAAATGCAAAAAATGAGTCACTTGGATTCAAACAAGCTATACAAAGAAGTAGCTCAGTATTTACCTCTGTAAAACGATTGTTAAGCTCTTGAAGTTATCTATCAATCACTTGATAAAATAATTCAACTTGAAAATGATGCAACTTTGAGACCTTTTGGATTTTGCGCCTTGATCTTCCTTGTGTTACAAATATATCATTCATATTTGGAGCAAGAATATTGTGACTATCACAAAATAGTAAAACTTCGTTGAGCAAAGAGGACCAACCATCGTCTCTTATACTTTGCAATCGTTGCTTGGACACTTTAACCAACGTCATAGCATTTATAATGTCTTGATCACTTCTTTGTAGAGCTTGAGACAACTCATTAGTAACTCCTAATATACTTTTCATCAAATGTAAATTGAATACAAATTCAAAAGATTGAATATGATTCAATAATTGGCATGCTTCAGCTCTTTGTTCAGGATTATTTCCATCTTCCTCAATAACTTCAAGAACTTCTACCACGGAAGAAAAAATAGAAATCAAGCTAAGTATTGTACCATAATGTGAGCCCCATCGAGTATCACCTGCCCTTTTCAATATTGTTTCTTGATTTAAGCCACGCCCACTAGAAACATCTCCATTTTGTAATGCAACAATTGTCTTTTGCATTTGACTTTCACGAAGCATGTCTTTACGTTTATAGGAAGCTCCAACAATATTATACAAACTAGCAAGCAAATTAAAAAGTAGTGCAATTTCGACCTGTTTCTTTGCAACAACCACAAGTGCTAATTGAAGTTGGTGAGCAAAACAATGAACATAAAAAGCACAAGCATTTTCTTTCAAGATCAAACTTTTTAAGCCATTAAATTCTCCCTGCATATTAGTAGCTCCATCGTAACCTTGTCCACGTATTCTTGCTAAACTTAAATTATGCTTTGTTAATAAAGATTCCAAAGCTACTTTTAACGACAACGCATTTGTGCTAGAAACATGGACAAGGCCAAGAAATCGCTCCATTACAATCCCTTCTTTATTCACATACCGCAAACAAACAACCATTTGCTCTTTAACAGAAATGTCTCGAGCTTCATCAACTAAAACAGAAAATAAATCATCTCCAAGATCATCAATAATAACTTTAGTAGTTTCACTTGCAGCAGCTCTAACAATATCTTTTTGAATTTTAGGTGCTACTAGCTTAAGGTTTCCACGAGCATTTTTGAAAACACGATCAATCTCTGTATTATGTTGAGCAAGAAAGTCAAGAAGCTCCAAAAAATTACCTTGATTATTTGAATTGTGCGATTCATCATCACCACGAAAGGCCAATCCTTGTTGCAATAAGAACCTAATGCACTCAATTGTTGCTGTTAAGTGAGTTCGGTAATCTCTTTTAGCTTGGTCTGAATGCTTTTGAAAAACAACTTCAATATGTTATTTTTGCTTCATGAGTGCTTCGCATTTTCTTCGAGCTTGATTATGAGCACTATCATGATTTCCAACATGTGTTTGTAATCGCTCCTTCTTTTTCCAATTTGAAAAGTCCTCTTTTACAAAAGCATCACCACTCGCACCATCAGGTTTCATAAGATAGCAACAGAGACAAAATACAGCATCTTTTGAAATACTATATTCCAACCAATTGCCAAATTCATCAAACCAATCAGCATTAAATCTACGGAGAGAAGTTCCAAAATATGTTTGTGAAAAATCATGTTCTCTTGGTTGACAAGGAACTTTTTGCAAATAAGCTCGTCTAACTTCATCTCTGTCATTTGGATCATAATTTGAAATTTTGGGTCGTTGTCCAGGATCAGCTACTAGACTTTCCACATTGAATTCTAAGAACTTCTTTTTATTAGAAGAGACTAATGGAGTGACTTCAGATTCTAGTGGTAGCTTTCTTTTGAAATATTTCTCCATTACTATTTCTAAAAATAAAAATATATATTCTAAATTAGTAAATTGATCAATTCACTTTAAAAATTTATATGCAATCTAATTACATATAATAGAATAGAACGAAAGATAAACAAATAAATAATAAGGATCACTAAATTGAGAATAAAATAAAATATATAAATTCATGAAAAGAATAAAAAATATATTAATACTTAAACTATAATTGTTTGAATTAAAATTTGCAATTGAAAATATCAAAAAGAGAAACAATGAAATTGAAAGATACATAGAGTCATAGAGAGCTATATAAAATAAAATAGAGAATTTAAAATTTACCTTTTGATGAAGAGAAGATGACCACTAGACAAGGAATAGAAAAAGAAGATTGAAAATATGAAACTAAGAAAAGGGTTTAAGAGAATAAATGAGTGACGGCTAGGATTTAAAAACAGAAGAAGACTAAATTTAATTAGGTTAACTAATAGTCAAAATCATAAAAAGATAAAATGGGCTTAGACTTTTAATAATTGGGCTTAGTTTATTTGTAGTGGGGTCATTTAAAATTTAAAGTGGGGGCATATTATATATATATATATATATATATTTGGGTTTAAAAATATCAAATGTCACTGGGGGCAAGTGCCCCCCTATTCATGAAGGTGGGTCTGTGCCTGCCCCCTTCTCTTAGCCATTGATAAACCATCAATTGGTATCAGAGTTTGGTCTCAAAGAGATCAAGCTTTGCAACTTGGAGAAAAGATCCAGATGGCAGAGAACAGTGGCTCAAACTTGGTGTCCTACAATCTGACAGAAGGACAGTCAAGCAACAGACCTCCTCTTTTCAATGGGAAGAACTACACCTATTGGAAGGAGAGAATGAAGATTTTTTTGCAAGCAGTAGATTACAGACTATGGAAGATCATCCTGGAGGGTTCTCAATATCCAACCACCACAAGTGCTGAAGGAGTAGTCTCCCTTAAATCCGAAGCCAGTTGGACCGAAGAAGACAGAAAGAAGGTGGAGCTCAATGCCAAGGCTATCAACTTACTCAACTGTGTAATCAACTTCGAAGAATATCGATGGATATCACGATGCACAACGGCAAAGAAAATCTGGGACAAACTTCAAGTCACTCATGAAGAAACCACCATAGTAAAGAAGACTAGGATAGACATGCAGAACAGAGAGTATGAAATGTTCTCAATGAAGGAAGGAGAATCAATAGATGAAATGCTTAAAAGATTCAACATCATCATTGTTGGCTTGGATGCTATGGGGATTAAGTATCCTGAATCTGTGCTTGTGAGAAGAGTCTTAAGATGTCTCACAAAAGAGTGGGAAACAAAGGCATTGATAATACTGAGAGTAGTGGTCTTGATTCCATGACATATGATGATTTGAGAGGAAATTTATTTGCATTTGAAAATACATATTTGAAAAAAGATACAAAAAAGAAAGGAATAGCTCTCACATCTGTTACTAACCCCTGGATGTTAAATCCAGTGATTATTCTTCTGAAAATGAATTTGTTTTGTTTGCCAAAAAATTCAGAAAAATGGTGAAACTCAAGGAAAGAAGTAAAGGAAGCAGCTCTAGAAAACAAAAGAAAGATTTCAGCAAGGTAATCTGTTACAACTGCAAAGAAACTGGGCATTTCAAATTTGATTATCCAAAGTTGAAGAAGAAAGAGAAGCCAAAGAAGGGAAGAAAGAAAGGACTGATGGCTTCTTGGGAGGACTTGGAAAACGACTCAGACGATGATGAAGAATCAAAAACCAAGTCCCAACCATGTCTCATGGCAGATCACGTTGAACAGGTAGTCTTTCATAACCCTGACACTGAAGATCTTCATCTTATAATAGACCACCTCTCTGAAAAAATTAGATATTTCTTGCTTGATAACCAAGATCTTGAATCACAAATCACCATTCTTAAAGTTGAAAATGATTTTCTCAAAGATAAATTAAGAGAGGCTGAAACTGCTGTTGAACTTGTTGAAGAAAACAAGCAGTTAAAAGCTCAACTTAAAAGCTGTGAAAGTAATCACTCTGTGGTAGCATATGTAAACTGTTTTAAAGAAAATGAAGAGTTGCTTAAAGAGGTCAAAAAGCTTAAAGAAGACTTAGCCAAGTTCACTCAAAGTTCTGAAAATCTAAATCAAATCTTGGCTAGTCAAAAATCTCTTTATGATAAAGCTGGCTTGAGTTTTCACAAAACTTACAAATCTATTGAAGAACCTTCTTTTGAAAACGTGGCTTCATCTTCTAATGATACAAGGTTTCAAAACCCAACAAGCTTTAACAAAACAGCAACTCTAAGATTTTGTAGATTATGCAACCGGAATGGTCACTTTCCCATTCAATGTTTCTTTGGTGAAAGAATGATTGGTAACAAAGTTTGCAAAATTATTTTTTATTACAATAGATTGGGACAAAGAAGATGGTTTAACGTGAAAGGATCCAAGAAGATTTGGATACCTAAAGTCACTTGAGCTCATTTTGTAGGTGTGCCTAGCATCCAAGTGGAAGGACAATATGTGGTACATGGATAGTGGATGCTCTAGGCATATGACCGGAAAGGCACCCTTCTTCATTATGCTTGATGAGTGTGATGGAGGGTTTGTCACTTTCGGTGATGATGGTAAAGGAAAAATAGTGGCCATTGGAAAAGTTGGTAAAAACTTCTCATCTTCTATAAATGATGTTCTTCTTGTTGATGGTTTGAAACACAATTTACTAAGTGTGAGCCAATTATGTGATCTTGGATATGAAGTTATTTTTAGAAAATTGGTGTGCTTAGTTATTTGTGGAAAATCTGGGGATATTTTGTTTGAAGCTAAGAGATGTAACAATGTGTATGGATTGACTCTTGAAGATTTAAAAGATCAAAATGTAACATGCTTTACTTATCCTGAATCTGAAAAATGGCTATGGCATAAGAAATTGAGTCATGCAAGCATGTACCAAATTTCTAAACTTGTTAAGAAAAACTTGGTAAGAGGAATTCCAAACATTAAATTTGATAAGGATATTACTTGTGATGCTTGTCAATTAGGCAAACAAGTAAAAACCTCTTTTAAACCAAAAGATGAAATTTCTACCAAGAGACCATTAGAAATGTTGCACATTGATCTTTTTGATCCCACAAGAACTCAAAGCTTAGGAGGTAAACACTATGGCTTAGTAGTGGTAGATGATTACTCTAGATTCGGTTGGGTACTTTTCCTTGCTCATAAGAATAATGCTTTTCATGCTTTTTCAACCCTTTGTAAAAGAATTTAAAATGAAAAAGATTTGAAAATTGCCCACTTGAGAAGTGATCATGGAAAAGAATTTGAAAATCAAGACTTTGAAAAATTTTATGATGATTTTGGAATTGCACATAACTTTTCATGTCCTAGAATTCCTCAACAAAATGGGATAGTTGAAAGAAGGAATAGAAGTTTTCAAGAGATGACTAGGGCTATGCTTTGTGAAAATGATGTTCCAAAATTTTTGTGGGTTGAAGCTGTAAATACAGCTTTTTATATTTTGAATAGGACAATCATTAGGAAGGGTTTAAAGAAAACACCTTATGAGCTATGGAAAGAAACCCCGCCAAATCTTAAGTATTTCCACATTTTTGGATGCAAATGCTTTGTACTTAACAATAAAGAGAATCTTGGTAAATTTGATCCAAAATCCTATGAAGGAATGTTTGTTAGATACTCTATCACTAGCAAAGCGTATAGAATTTACCTCAAAGATCATAGGACCATAGAGGAATCCATACACGTTTCTTTTTGTGATACTAATGCAATTCTCAGTGCTTCTTTAGATGATGACACAGGTAGTGAAGCAGAAACCAGCCATCAACTAAGTAAAGAAAGTCCCAATGCTGTTCCAAGTGAAGAACCTGTTCGTCCAGTTTTGTCTCATCAAGATGGAGGAGACATTTCTATTTTGTCTCCTGAGCCAGTAAGAGAATCTGGAACAGAACAACCTGCTGAAACTCATCAAAGCTCAACCTTGCTCTGAAAACCAAGAGAATGGAAGTCTATGAGGGGTTATCCCCATGATTTCATCATAGGTGACCATTCCCAAGGAGTAACCACAACATCCTCATTCAAGAAGCAAGCCGAGCCAAGCAATATTGCGTTCTTGTCTCAAATGGAGCCTAATAATGTGAAGCAAGCTCTTGAAGATCCTTCTTGGGTCAAAGCCATGCAAGAAGAGCTAGCTCAATTTGACAAGAATAAGGTTTGGACACTAGTACCTCATCCGAATGGTAAGAAGGTAACGGGTACTAAATGGGTTTTCAAAAATAAATTAGGTGAGGATGGCAAATTTGTTCGTAACAAGGCTAGATTAGTGGCCCAAGGTTACGATCAAGAAGAAGGTATTGATTTTGATGAGTCTTTTACTCCAGTAGCAAGAATGGAAGCAATTAGGTTGCTTCTTGCCTATGCTGCGCATAAAGGTTTTAAAATGTTCCAAATGGATGTCAAATGTGCTTTCTTTAATGGCTTTATAGATAGAGAAGTGTTTGTGGCACAAGCCCCGGTTTTGAAAATAAAGAATTTCCAAACCATGTTTTCAAACTTTCAAAGGCTCTTTATGGCCTTAGGCAAGCTCCAAGAGCTTGGTATGAAAGACTTAGTGCCTTCCTATTAGAAAATCACTTTCAAAGGGGTACCACCGATACTACTTTATTTATTAAAGTATCTAATGATGATATTCTTCTTGTTCAAATTTAAAGTGCCAATGAATCCTTGTGTGAAGAGTTTGGAAAACTTATGACTAGTGAGTCTGAAATGAGTTTAATGGGAGAACTAACATTCTTTCTTGGTTTCTAAATTAAACAAACTCTTAATGGCACTTTTATTCACCAAGAAAAATATGCTAAAGAATTAATCAAAAAATTTGGCCTAGAAAATTTCAAACCTATGGGAACACCAATGCATCCAAATACTAATCTTGAAAAGGATGATGATGGCAAAGATGTGGACGAAACATGGTATAGAGGAATGATAGGTTCACTCATGTATCTTACCTCCTCTAGACCGAACATTGTTCAAAGTGTGGGTGTATGTTCAAGATTTCAATCTCACCCAAAAGAATCCCATCTTTCAGCCGTAAAAAGAATCATTAGATATATTAAGGGAACATGTGATTATGGCTTATGGTATCCTAAATCTGATGACTTTTATGCAGTAGAGTTTTGTGATGCAGATTATGCGGGAGATTGTAGGGATAGACGGAGCACATCCGGAATGTGTTGCTTCCTTGGAAGCTCACTAAATATGTGGTCAAGCAAGAAACAAGCCACTGTAGCTCTATCCACAGCCGAAGCTGAATATATATTTGCCTCTGTGTGTTGTTCACAATTAATTTGGTTGAAAACTCAGTTGAAAGACTACAAATTGAAAATCAATACCATACCCTTATTTTGTGATAATATGAGTGCAATAAACATTTTCAAAAATCCTGTTCTGCACTCTAGAACCAAGCACATTGAAGTGAGATATCATTTTATTAGAGAACATGTGCAAAAGGAAACTATTGATATTCAATTTGTGAAATCCGAAGAATAACTTGCAGACATTCTTACTAAACCCTTGTGTGAAGACATATTCTGCTCTCTAAAAAATAGTTTGGGAATGATAGAATTAAATTCTGTTGATAATCTATGATTTTTCTGATTCTGTTTGTTTTTTGTCTCGTAGGTAGCAGGGAGACAGATCTGGGCAAGTGATGAACTCTTCAAAGGAATACTTGTATAAAGCCCATAAAATTTGTGGATTAAAAATGAAGAATTGTGCCCTATTGCCCAGCATGCTGTAACCACTTTTTGGGCCTATGTAAGACAAACTTTGTTCATATGATATGGGCTCATTATTTTTTTTAAATCATAAAACTCCTTAATTTTTTGAAATTAATTTTTCAACATGTCATCACTTCATTCCATTTCAAGTCACGACAATTTTAATATTTTACCATTCCTCGTGACTTGTCTTTTCAGTTTTCATGATTTTAAAAATTCAAATTAATTTAAAAAAAAAAAGAAACCGTTTTCATTAATAATTTTGCTTTAAAAGAGAAGGTTTGTTCCTAGCATTAATGACAGTTCTTTTACTCCTAAAAGCGGATCATATCAGAGGGTAACTATTTGTGACACCTTTGTTCTTTATGCTGTTTTGAACTCCATTCCCATATTTTTAACTCACTTTATGATTCATCATATGCGGGACTGTGTGAAAAGTAATAAAAGGAGTAACTTGTCATATGGTATATTTTTTACTTGCTTGATTGAGCATTTTAATGTTGATTTGAGTAATGAGCTTGTTGAGAATAAAGTGTCCACAATCAAAGGTGGCGGTGTACCGCAACATGCTAAAGGTAAAGAAGTTCTTTTGGAGTTTGCTACCATGTCTAAGCAAATGGTAAAATCCAGCAAAGAAGCTAGAAAGCTTGCATTACAAAATGAAAAGACTTGGCTAAAATCTCATAAAAGAGTAAACTTGCTCTTAAAGCATTTGGATTCAATTGATGAGGACATGGCTCCTTTCGAGAAAGAAGATGATGTTATAGAATCTAATAAAAAAAATTCTGATTCCTAAGTTTGTTCCCTGTTGCTGTTGTTGCTGAATACTCTGTTATTTTGCTCTCTATGTATTTGACTCAATAGAACTATTTTCATTTGTCTTGAAAGACTATACCAAACTTAATTTTGATGTTGTTTTGTTATGGACTGCACTTTTTTTCTCTATTTTTTTTGTAGGGTCCTTTTTTGATGACAAAAGGGAGAGAAGAGAAAAAGGGATGAATTGAAACTGTTATGTTTCATTAACTTGTTTTGCTTTGTATGTTTCATTGATTTGTTGCCCTGTTTTGCTCTGTTTTATGCTCTGATTTGGCTCTATTTTGAGCACTTTGTGTTAGTGGATTAATCGACTTGAGCTTTGATTGTCATTGATAAATTTATTTGCTCAAATGCATGTGTGCTGACTGGAATATGAAATTTTATTAAGGTGTTTGAAAAATATTTTCTTGTGAAAATATGGCTCGATCTTAAAAGTTTTTATCTTTTAGGAATTCTTTGGAGTTTGTACACAGTTTTTGCTTTCTTGAATATTGTATTAATCATGCACACATTAAGGGGGAGCATTTTGAACAATGAAAATGGGGAGGATTCAGCCAAATCATCAAGGAATTTTTTTAATCCAAATCCTTTTCGATTAAGCTTTAATAATGTTTGTCATCAAAGGGGAGATTGATGAGTTTGGAAAACTCCAAATTAATATGATGATGATCAAACATTATTAATATTACTTAAAAAATTATTAATTTGATTTCAGCTTCAAATTAATTGATTAATAATTTCTATTTTTCTATGCAGAATTTTGGTTATTGGGTTTAAGCAACAAAAAGACCAATATAATGATAATATTCAGCTTTGTCCAAATTTGCTATATAATATGACGCTGAATTATTTTATTAACATGAATTGGGCCAAGAAAGTTTGGTGCAGCCCAAAATCATTGTGATTAAAAGACCAACATTATGGTCCAAATTAAAAGAAGGAAGAAAGCAAATGCTGCATGCTTCCCGCGGACACCAACTCACTTTAGTTGGAATTCAAATTTTATAAATTAGTTTTAAATGCCTTGGTAAATGGAAAGAGAAAATCTGATTTGATGGCATTTATTGAGTTATGCACGTTATAAGGCAAAAGCATGGAAAGTGGGATTAATTAATTTTAATTGATTATAATTTATATCACACATTACTTCCATTGCTTTTCTTCTTTCTACTCTTTCTTCTCTCTCTTTGCATTTAGTCACCTCACTGTCAGAGAAGAAGATGATAGAAGCAAGTAATCTGAAGAAGGAAGCAGAGCTAGGCATGGGTAATGTAAACCTAACTCATTTTCATTTTCTTCTTTAATTACATTGCAAGTTTTTCTCTGTTCTCTCTCCTCTCTCTTTCAGTCTTGTCTAGCAGGAAAGGGGGGATGAAGCAAGCTATCAGTAAAAATCACAGAGAAGCTAGTTGCAAGGAAGAGGCCATTATGATGATGGCGGTAAGAAAAAGAAAATCTATAGTATGGTGTGGCTGAGATCTTTGCCACTAAAGGTAAGGTGTGGTGAAGAAGTCTCAAGCCTTCCATAACCAAAAATGGAAGAAATTCACCTCGGTCAGAGGAAAAGGATCATTGGAGGCATGACTCGTCTCTACTTTTGCTCAACCACTACAGGAGGTAGCTACTGTAGCTACGTGGAGGATGAGGCAGAAGTTAGAGTAGATGGAGCTGTCATCATCGAGACCTCATCAAGAGCTAGGAATCCTTCTTGGAGTGCAAGTCATGATGGAAGGCGCTGATTGATGAAGCTTGGTGTAAAAGGAAGACACAGAGGTAATTACATGTTGGGTTTTACATTCGGTTTCCTCTCCTCTCTCTCTGGCCGAATCGGTTTTGTTTGAAGAAGAAGAAGTTTAGCTTGGTTCAACAGTTTCAACTGTGGAGGCTTCCCCTTCTATAAATAAGGGAGAACAGTCAGGGCTTGAAGCAAGGAGAAAAGGAGTGAGAGTGTAAGGCACAGAGTTCTCATAGCTACCTAAGCTAACAGAAGTTCTTCTCCTTCAATGTTTTTCATGTTATATTTTTCTGTTTAATTTTGTCTGTCTTGAGTCTCATGGAAAAAGGCAAACAGTGAGGTTTGTAAGAAAAAGTCATAGAGCGGAAAAAGGCAGAGAATACAAAATTAAAAGAAAAAGTCATAGATGTCCTTAGAGGTCCTTTGTACATCTGTGTTGTGTTTCATGATTCTGTGGGAATCCCTTTGCAAGTTGGGTTAGCACTTAGCAGTTGAAAGCTTGGCTGTGACCAAGTCAAGTTCAGGATTGGGGTTTAGATTCTGGATTTGTCCCGGATAGGAAGGGTAGTTCCTAGGGAGAATTGGCTAGGTACGAGACAAAAAGAAAAAGTCTCGTGGCTAGGTATGAGACAAAAAACAAAAAATCTCCAGAAGTTATTTCAAAGGCCAGCAAGTATTATTAAGCAAAAAAGGGGCTAAGATTCAACCCCTTCTCTTAGCCACTGATAAACCATCAGTCCAAAATCAAAATGTTTAGAGACATAATTATCACTTTACTCTTATGTTTATAAAAAATTTAGACATTATCACATAGTTCATACCAAAATATATATTTGATGTCTCTCTAGAAAATTGAGATACTAAATTTTGATTGACACACATTGTTAGAATAATTTTATTTCTAATGTCTTATCAAAATTCTTAAATCTATCATCTCTTTTTTTTCTCACATTATCATTCGATCCATCGAACTAAGAACTCATTCATCGTGGCATCATCTCCTCCTTTCTCACTCCCTCCCTCCATCACTCCCTCCTTAATTTTGTCGTCATTGTTATCATCATTGATGTTATTGCAACTTATGTCCTTTGTATATTCTCCCTCTTTCTTCTTCGTTTTTGTCTTTGTTGCATCACATTTTTTAATTAATTAATATTATAGTCTTTGTTGTTATCTTAGTATGCTCTATATCCATTATCTTCTTTACTTGGCATAATATATATCCTAAGACTTAATTTAGTAAAATTTTTTGAAGAAGAACTACATCTCGTTATATATTTGGTATATTAAAAATTTTTTTACTTATGTTTGTAATTTTTAAAAATTAGAATATTTTTTAATACACTTAAAAAAAATTTAAAGTTGATTTATATT
>NC_029790.2:10024968-10028130 GCF_000816755.2 Arachis ipaensis | reverse complement strand
TCAAAAATTATTTTTAATTTAATTTTATAGAGTACAATTTTTAAAAAAATAAAATTTAAAAGACATATTTCATAAACTACTTTTAAAAAATAAAAGCTTTATCACACCAAACTTAAATTTATTGTCCATATTTATTGTGCTTTATGTCACAACTTACAACTGTTTTCGCCTTTGTGCCACGGATTTATTTGTTGCCCTTGTAGCAATCTCTCCTCCTCTCAATCTGCTTTTTTTTTCTCTTCCACATCGTCATTCTCTTTTGGCTCTCTGCTCTTCTTCGTCGTCTTCGTTGTTTTTTTTTTTAAATTTGTATATTTTTAGTTTTTGACTTGTTTAAATTTTTATTAATGTTTGTTAGAATGATTTATGTCGAATTGTTGGTTTGAATTTTAGACTAAACCAAGAGTGGTTAATATTGGTGGTTTGGATAGGGGCGGTGCTTAGTACAATAATAGACCCCTAAATTAATAATGTTTTACACACAAAGTTCTTAAGTTTGTAGCCCCCCTCCTAATTTTCTTTCCTTTTGCCTCTTGTAAGTTTTATTTTTCATGTTGTCTCTTTTCGGGTAGTTTATGTTCGGGTGAAATCGGGTTTGTTCAGATTTAAATTCAAACTTAAATATATATTGAGTTTATTTTTTGACTTGTAATTCCGTCTTAAATTCGATGAAATCTAAATATTTTTGGGCCACAATTATATCGGGTTCAAATCGGGTGAAAACTGAATCTTTAAAACTTTAACAATAATTTATAAAAACATTTATTCATAAAGAAACTTATTTATGATGCACTTATTTATAAAAAAAAAAAATTGTTATCGAAAAGTTGATATCCATATCTGAACTTGAATTTATCCATAAATTCTAATTTGATGTTTTTTTGATCTATTTTCTAATTCAACAAGTGTAACTAAAAATAAAATAATAAGCTTATAATTAATATAACATAATATTAAAATTAATTTAAAACATATATATTTTTTTTAGTTCCCTTAGAGTGCATATGGACCGGGTGAAATTAGGTTCGCTTTGACCCGGACCCAACCCGAAATAATAACTGAGTCTATTTTTGAGATCCTTGTTCGACTCTAGATCCGATAAAATCACATCAAATTAACCTTTAAAATGTTCGAAACGGGGCGGGCCAGACCATATGCACCCTTAGTTCCCTCTTTAAAACACCTCCAGCTCGGACAGCTGGTTTGGATTGAAAAACCTTAGAAAAGTAGTTAGATTATTGAAATAAAGTATGTTGTTAGATTATTAAAATAAAAAAATTAAATTAAAAAAAATTAAATTAACGATTAAATAATAATAAAAAATAATAAATTTTCATGATTTTTTCACTTCACTGCTCATTGCTCCATTATTTCTATTTCAGTTCCATTTTTATTCACCGTCTTAAATTATATGATTTTTGTATTTATAATTTAAGTATCCGATAAAATATTTCATTATAATATTTTATGTGACTATTCATGAGCCCAAGTAATATTAATATGAGAAAGTATAGGGAGTCAATGACCTAAGCGTACAATGTGTACTATTATTGAAAATTTGGATAAATTTTATGTACCAAACGGTCTCTAGGAACATGTTTGGTTTAAAAATAATATTTTTTTAATATAGAAATTTGTGAATAAATAAATGAAAATGAAAAAATCTTTGCTTTTTTCCCACATAACTTTTAAAATAAAAAAGAAACAAATATTGACCAAACAAACAGGCCTAAGTTTTGTTCTTAGTAAGTTGTTGTTTTTGTGGCTGTGTTTTTTGTTTTATTTTTTAACGTGTCTATTCGGATACGGCCCCAAATTGACCCAGCTGACTCATTTACATGATCATTTGATTGGTTTCTTCCTCCTACAATTATGATGGCATCATGGCAACTTGGCAAGTCAAAGTCAACAAGTTATGTTGATGGACCTTACATATTGTCTTTCTGTGAATAATAATTTAAGGTTTTAATTATTTTTTAAATTTTAAATAAATATATAAATAATTTTTTGAACACATTTAAAAATAAAAATAATCAAAACTCCTAATTATTTCTTTATTCATTACATATATATGGTGGAGCACCGAAATTTGTCCACTTTCATTTAGTATTCTGGTTTTGGACTTTACTAGAGCTAGATTTGAATACTTACAAATCTGCAATGACAAGATATTTTAATTTGAATGCTCGCATTATAGTTCTATCACATTCCTCCAAAATTAGAGAGAGTGAAAAATAAAGAGATTAAATTAAATAAATTCCATTTTAATTAGTTTTATCATATTTTGTTCAAAGGAATTACCTAAGAAGCTTGTCTGGTGTGCGTGAATAAGCTATGGTGATAAATATTTTGTATGAAAAATATTACATTGAATTGCCATTCTATGGTGATATAGAATAATGCAATAATAATGATAGTACTATAGAAAAGAAATGCAATGAACAGGGTTCTTGTTATTGTGTCACAATACCTATATGGTCAAGGAATTGCATTATAAAAGCGAACACTTTTTCCCTTCATTTTTTCCTGTCAGGACAAAACGAACCAACACTGAACCAGAACATTAGAACATTGAATCAGAACATAGAACACATTATATGCCACATATGTGGCTATCCTTTATTTTTGCTCATTAAGCTACCGTCTAAAGCAAGCTATTTTGAGTATTTTCCCAAGAATTTCCACTTTACTTTTCGGTTTAATTTTTCATATAGTACTAATTTGGTTTTTAACCTTTTGAGATAAATTTTAATTTGATTTCTAACGTTCAATCTTAGTTCCAATAATTTTTAAACGGATTTACACTATGTTTAGTTTAGTAGAAAATTGGAGAAAAGAAAAATGATGGAAAGAAAATGAGTAAAAACTTTCATTTTCTTTTGTTTGGATACCAAAGAAAATGGAAAAAGAAAGAAAATTTTGGCGTGGGTTCACCAAAAAAAGTTTCCATCCATTACGAGCAAAAATACAAGAAGAAAAATGTTATCTTTGGTATATTTACAATATTGCTCCTAATTCTATTATTATTAATAATTATCAATATAAATTTAGTTTTATATATTATTATAATAAAACATTATATTTAAATATTATATATGTATTAAATAAATAATTTAAATTAAATATATAAAATTATAATATTTTAAATATTTATAAAATGTG
>NC_029790.2:10022204-10023574 GCF_000816755.2 Arachis ipaensis | reverse complement strand
TATGGTATATGGAAGTAAAAGTGGTGATATACATTAACATTATAATTTTTGGTGTTTTTTAAAAGTGTGGAAGATAAACAAATTAAAGGGTCCAATTTTTATACTTCAAATTTTTTAATATTTTTAATAGAAATCCCTCAGTCCGATTTCTGTATTCTCACAAATCGGACGGTCCGATTTTTGTACTTCTAAAAAATCGGACGGTCCGACTTTTGTTTATCTAATTAAACAGCTCCACATTTGAGAATAACACCCCATCAACCCACATTTTAAAAAAATACTGTTGCTACTCCAATATCAAAAACAAAATCTGTCCCAACTACTTGTAATTCAGAATTCACCCCTCAGTTTCTTTAAATTCCCATATTCTAAAACTCCACTTCCACAACCCATTTTTAGCATACCACAAAACTGTCCACATATCAAAATTCGTTAACCTAATTTTTGTGGATAGATATATACATTTTCGACCATTAATTACGTGGCATCGCTTGTGAGTTGTGATTAGTGATTACCTTTGGTCAACATCTGTGGCCCTCGACCTTAATAGCTCTGGAGTCTTCGATAAAAATTAGTGAACTTTCGGTTCGGTAGATAGATATAATATGTTCACACAGATTAAGAAATAATTAGCATATGATAGATTCTATTATATTCTATTACGGGAGTTATTAGATAAATAAAAATAAAAATGGAAGGTACGAAAAATAATAGGGCATATTAGAGGGACGGTGGAATACCAAATACTTTCTCTATTTAAAGGTTCTAATATATGGTTGTAAACGAATATATGTAAATGTAATAGAGAAATCAGAAATCTAATTTTGTTTTGATAAAAGTAATTGATTAAAATTATTATGGTCTAAAAAAATTAAGCAAACACATAAAAATAAAATTAATTAATATTATTTTTAAAATTAATTAATCCAAAGTTAAAACGAAAATAACAGTGAATGAAAAGGGTGTTTTTTTTTTTCCTTGAAGCGGTGACAATCACACGTGGTTGGCTTTGGCATAATGGAGGCATGTGGATATAAGTCATCTGAAACAGAAATCTCAAATGTCAAGGAAGAACGGAGAAGGGAAGAGAGAGAGGGTGAAGAATGTGACATTTGCTTAACGAAACGTGGGGAGAACAAGAGGGGCTTGTAACTGACCCACCTCACCCCGAACCGGACCCTGCCATTAGCCATCGCCAAACCAAACCAAACCCAAGACAAAAATCAGCATCATTCATTATTACTCTCTGGCATTGCATGCCATACTTAATTTTAGGAGCATTCATAGTTTCATATTTTTATATTTTTTATTTTTAATTTTGATGCATTACTTTCATGTTCTCATATTAATAAGAATATTTCTTCGTAACA
>NC_029790.2:9999840-10022140 GCF_000816755.2 Arachis ipaensis | reverse complement strand
CCAAAAAAAAAAAGAAATAGTTATTACCATAACAATTAGATTATAATATTATGTAGTTATTCTACGTTTGAAATTGATACTAAATTACCAATAACATGTTAAAATTCTCAACAAAAAATTAGTCTCTAAAAAAGTTGTGCTATTTTGATGGATTTTGATTTTCTAAAGTTTGAATTTTACTTTAGAGAGTAAAGTGTGATCTTTTATCATTTATTTTATAAGTGGGATCAAAAATAAATATGAGAGAGAAACTATTAAAGGGTAGAAGATTACACTTTACCCTCTAAAATACACATTTAAAATTTAGAAGATTCAAATTCCTATTTTGATCATCAAAACATTAAATTAATTTAAAATTAGTCCAAAATTGTTTTAAAAACTTGAAATTGATTTTAGCATCTTAAAACTATCTTAATGTCACAAAGTTTTACCGAACTAATGTCCTAACAATTATTTGACACCATATATATATACGCTAGTTTAAAACTTTACTCGTTATTGTAATACTAAATAGTTAACACTCAACAGTTAACACGACGGCCAAAAAGAAAAAATAACATGCAATAATTCTTGTATATATTTATTGATACTAACAATCAACATATAATACCTTTTTAAATATAGAAAAAGGTGCATAGAGATTATATTAATTAATAAAAAATGAATTTACAATTTAGTGATGAAAGGAAAAACCGAAAAAGCATCTTTTATTTAGGCTCCAATGGGAAGGAAGGAGAGAGAGACACGCAGTGTGTGTGGATTTGGCCCACCACTTTGAGGGTGGGCATACTGTTCCCAATCCCACCACCACCTTCCTACTCCTCTTCTTTTACTCACAACTCATAACACATTATTTTCATTTTCTCATTTCTTTATTATTTTTGTTATTAATTATTAATTATTATTATTATTATTATTTTCCCTATATTTTCGGTTTCTATTATCATCATTTCATGTGTACCATACATTATTGTCATACACCACCATACCATACCCATTACCATTAACATAATCATATAACCAAAGATTTCCTTGTCACACAAACCAAACCCCATTCACATTGGGTACCATCATACACCATCATCATCATCATCACATCATCATCAATATTCCTTCCCTCTTTCCGGCGTTCACCTGCCGTCGATCTGCTTCGCTCCTACCGCCAATTCTCAACTCTCTCTCTCACTCTCACTCTTGAGGTTCTTCTGTTGTTCATTTTTTCCACTGTTTACGTACATATATATTTATTTATTTCTAATCTTCCATTTCTATTAATGTGAAGAAGAAGAAAAAAGAGGTTATTTCTCATAGCTGAGATACTTAATCTTGCTCTTTGCAGTTCAATTACTTTAATTTTACATGGGAAGACTCACTAATTGCGGCTACTTGAACTCATCAAATCAACTACCCTATTAGCTATGTGGATTTTGCTTAATTGCAACCATGTTTCTGTAGATGTACTCTTTTATGAGTTTTGGGGAAGATCTGAAGCTGATTAATTAGTCTTTTCCTGCTATTATAACTTAATTCAGAACCGGTGTTGCTGTTTTTGAGTTTATTTCTGTTCTGGGGTTGAATTGGGGGTTCTGCGTTTTTTTCGTAATTGTGACTCATGGAAGCTAGATTTGGTACTGAAGCTCTTCAATTCTATGCTATGGGTGGGTCCTCAGTGGGGAAGAGGTCCATGGAGTGGGATTTGAATGATTGGAAATGGGATGGTGATCTATTCATAGCTAGGCCTTTGAATCCTGGGCCTGAACACAGGCAATTCTTCCCTGCTGGTACCAGGATCCCTGTGGCCGGGGGTCCTTCCAACTCTAATAGCTCATCCTCGTGTTCTGATGAGGTAGATCTCGGGATTCGTGGAGGGAACAAGGAAGGGGATAAGAAGAGGAGGGTTGTTGTCCTGGAGGATGATGCTTTGAATGAGGAATCTGGTACTCTTAGCTTAAAGCTCGGTGGTGGTGTTGGCGGGCATGGTGGTGCCCAAATTGGTAGCTGGGAAGGAGTGAACGGGAAGAAGAGCAGAGTAGCTGGAGGCAATTCGAATCGGGCTGTTTGCCAAGTGGAGGATTGTGGTGCAGATCTCAGCAGTGCTAAAGATTATCACAGGCGCCATAAAGTTTGTGAGATGCACTCCAAGGCCACTAAGGCACTTGTGGGAAATGCAATGCAACGATTCTGCCAACAATGTAGTAGGCAAGTTCATGCTATTGTTCTTCTGGAAATTTTATCAGCAGTAAATCAATTCTATGTATAATCACGATAGTCTAACGAAATTCAGATGAATATTATTGATCCTTCACAGAAGCTCTTAATTTTATAAATTTAAAGTATTCTTTCCTAAACGGTAATTCTATTTCATGACATTCTTTTGCTCCATCAAACAGGTTTCACATGCTCCAAGAGTTTGATGAAGGAAAGAGAAGCTGTCGAAGACGTTTGGCAGGCCACAATAAGCGGAGGAGGAAAACAAACAACGATGCTGTTCCTAATGCAACTTCACTAAATGATGATCAGACAAGTAGTTACCTGCTGATAAGTTTATTGAAGATACTTTCAAACATGCATTGTAAGTAGTTCCTTCATCTCATTTCTTTGTCTAGAGCATCTAGTTTTTGTTGCTTGATTTTTTTTATCCTTGCCACTCTCATGGCATGTGGACTGAATGTTGGGCTTCAAGGGCCAGAGTGGTTGAGATAAGGAGTATTCAGTTTTCAAGATAGAGGAATTAGACTTATCATGTTAGAATTTAGAATAGAGCAAGCAAAATAATTTAACCATGGATTTCGGTGTTAGTTGGCGATTATATACAATTAGTTTTCAGCTTTTCGTTGTTGAGTACCTGTAGGTACCTTAGGGACAGAAATGGAGTAAAATATTCTTCATTTTCATTACCTGGATGACCAGTGTTTTTTGTGCACGTCTATTTGTAATTAATCCTATAGCTAAGAATCATGTCTAATTGGTATTCTGATGTGATGGCGGTATTTTAGAGGTGGATAATGACATTTTATTTTCTGAAATAAAGCTGACAGGTCAGATCAGACCACCGATCAGGATCTGCTGACTCACTTGCTTAGGAGTCTTGCTAGTCAAAATGGTGATCAAGGGGGTAAGAACTTGTCAAACCTTTTGGCTCAACCAGAGAATTTGTTGAAAGAAGGGAGCTCATCTGGGAAGTCTGAGATGGTTTCTACTTTATTCTCAAATGGATCTCAAGGCTCTCCATCTGTAATACAACAGCATCAAGCAATTTCTGTAGCTGAGCTCCAACATCAGGTGATGCATGCACATGATATTATGCCTACTGATCAACAAATCATGTCTTCTACAAAGCCCAGCGCTTCAAATAGTCCTCCAACTTACTCAGAAGCCCGAGACAGTACTGCTGGACAGACAAAGATAAACAATTTTGATTTGAATGACATATATATCGACTCAGATGATGGCGTAGAAGATATTGAAAAGCTGCCTGTCTCTGCAAATCTCGGTACTAGCTCTCTTGAATACCCATGGACACAACATGACTCTCATCAGTCAAGTCCACCTCAAACAAGTGGCAACTCAGATTCTGCATCTGCTCAGTCCCCTAGTAGTTCTAGTGGAGAAGCTCAGGTATACTGCATAAGTATTCTTGACTGGCTATTGTACTTGTGCGTATGTAAACAGTCATGACATTCACATGAAAGCACTATCGGCATGATTAGGGTCCTGAATTCTCTATAATTGAGATCATGTTTTGATCATCCTTATAGTTATGGCTTAAACATTTTGTTGGGAACTAGATATGTCTCTGTTTGATATGAAAGGTGAAAGCTTTCATCTAACTGGACGACGTCATATAATAATTTTAAGCTGCCAGTAGCAGGTTGAGAAAGTCCATGCTGGACATTTCTTAGGTGTCAGACATGATGCTGCATGGTTTAGCTTGCAGAAATTTGTATTGCAATTAGCTTCTTAGTGCTGTCTTTTCATGTATGAAGTTGCATTCTAGTTCTTAGTCTTTCCCGTGTTTGATTCAACAATCTTATGCCTTTCTCTGAAGGGGAATTACTGGGGAAAAAATATTAACATTATTTTCCTTTATTATCTGGGTTTGAATGATGCCTTTTTATGCTAAATTTAGAAGATTTGGAGATTGTCATTATTTAGCTGCTAATTTGTTTGTTTCCTCATTTCAGAGTCGCACAGATCGAATTGTTTTTAAACTCTTTGGCAAAGAACCAAATGATTTCCCTCTTGTACTTAGAGCACAGGTATTTTAAGCTCATTAACTCAGCTGAGAGCAATTGTGATTATTTCTTTCTTTTGAAATTTAATAATGCTAAGGGCTTCAATTTCAGATTCTTGACTGGTTATCCCACAGTCCAACTGACATGGAAAGCTACATCCGGCCTGGTTGTATTGTTCTGACCATTTATCTGCGCCAGTCTGAAGCTATGTGGGAGGAAGTAAGCTCTGTCCTTCTAAAACTAATAGCATGTGTATTTTGCTGCTTATGTCTTCTCTCTGGGGCCACTCTTGACCTGACAACACTTTGTTGTTGCTTTCAGCTTTGCTATGATTTGACTTCCAGCTTGAGTAGGCTTCTGGATGTCTCAGATGTTGATTTTTGGAGGACTGGATGGGTTCATATCCGGGTGCAGCATCAGCTAGCATTTGTTTTCAATGGTTTGTTGACGTATTTTTATTGTTAATTTTAACTAGGGTCAAGATAAGAGTTGAAATTTTGTCAGTATTCAATTAAATCCATCAACTACTAATTTGCACACTGAAGTACAATAATTGCTTAAGAGTTTTTTTGATGTCCACATTGTTGTCATTATTATTATTATAATGATTATAATTATGTGTACATGGGCTAACTACATTGGAATTAATATTAGTTTACTGGGTATCCTGTTGCAGGTCAGGTTGTCATAGATACATCCTTACCTTTCAAAAGCAACAATTACGGCAAGATTCTTAGTGTTAGTCCAATTGCTGTACCAGCATCAAAAACAGCTCATTTTTCTGTCAAGGGTATCAACCTGAATCGCCCGGCCACAAGGTAATCTCTACCATGTGTTTTGTGAAATGCAAAAACTTTAGATGTTGACAATTAAATGCAATTCGAGAGATTCTTTAGGTTTGATTGAAATAAGAATACCTTTTATTGGTATGGCATATGACCCCTAAACCTATGCTTTCAGGTTATTGTGTGCTTTAGAAGGGAATTATCTATCTTGTGAAGATGCTCATGAGTCGATGGATCAAGGCTCCAAGGAGCTTGAAGAGCTTCAATGTATCCAATTTTCATGTTCTGTCCCCGTGATAAATGGAAGAGGATTTATTGAGGTGCTTTTTTCAATCGCACAAATTATCGAGCTCTGTATTTTAAGATAATAAGTGCTTTATTTACATTCTTATAAGACCAGTTAAAGAACAGAGCTTCTTTCATTCGGTTCTCGGATTTTGTGCATTATCCTGTCTTTTTGGGTGGTAAGAAGGGAAGTGCTATATATTATTGGTCATCTTAGTTGTAATCATAATGGTACTGCTTCTATTAGTAAGTTGTTATAGCCTGTTTAGATTTCTTGGTAAGTAACATTGATAGTGGCAATGTGAGACTACAGTAACGAGAATTAGTGAAGAATAAATTAAGAGGAAGTTGTTGCCTCGTGTTAGTTGCAGTTGAAGTAAAGTGATAAGGGCAGTATGTTGGTGGTTAAAATGGATTTTACTTTAATATGATTAGGGAAAGTGATATATGTTTTCTGATGCTGCATTCCATTCATATTTTACTCTTTTAAGCGCAGTGTGGAATGACAATTTAGCTATAACTTATTTCCTTGTTAATATTTACTTCCAAAACAATTTCATGCATACTGATTTCTAATTTCTTAATTATTCCAGATTGAGGATCAGGGTCTGAGCAGCAGCTATTTTCCTTTCATTGTTGCTGAGGAGGACGTTTGCTCTGAAATCTGTGTGCTTGAGCCCTTAATAGAAGTAAGTGATATTGATCCCGATAATGAAGGGACTGGAAAAATTAAAGCCAAAAACCAAGCCATGGATTTCATTCATGAAATGGGTTGGCTTCTTCACAGAAGCCAATTGAGATCACGGATGGTTCACTTGAACTCTAGTGTAGAACTCTTTCCACTAAAACGATTCAAGTGGCTCATGGAGTTCTCTGTGGACCGTGATTGGTGTGCTGTAGTGAAAAAACTACTGAACCTACTGCTTAGTGGAACAGTGGGCACAGGAGATCACCAATCACTTCATCTCGCACTTTCAGAGATGGGTCTCCTTCATAAAGCTGTAAGGAGAAATAGCAGGCAATTGGTGGAGCTACTTTTGAGATATGTTCCCGAGAATATTTCTGACAAACTAGGGCATGAAGACATGGCTCTGGTTGGCGGAGAGAATCAGAGTTTCTTGTTTAGACCCGATGCTGCGGGTCCTGCTGGTTTGACACCACTCCATATAGCAGCTGGGAAAGATGGTTCAGAGGAAGTACTGGATGCATTAACCAACGATCCTTGCATGGTAAAGCTTCTGCTATGTTAAATTGGAAATCACGTAACTTCATAGGTTCTATCATCACTCAATTTCACTTCTTGCATACATTTCATGGCCTGTCATATTCCAAATCCTGCATTTGTAGCCATTTGCCATTTTCTTTTTATAATTCATTCACCCCTCCTACTAAAGTCAAATTTTTTGCGATTTCGTGTAGTCTTTCTGCATTACCAAAAGACAAACAACCCTGCATAGCTTCTATTGTTTGATCTACCAAAGTACCACAATAATATCTTGTCCTTGCCAATCCCCGTGCGTTTGAGATTTATCAAGCTGTTAACTAGGGATAATGGACTAATATACTTACGTTGCTGCTGTTCAACTTGTGATGATAATTGGAATTTTTTTTCTTTTTTTTTTTTCCAGGTGGGAATTGAAGCATGGAAGAGCGCTCGTGATAGCACAGGCTCGACCCCCGAGGATTATGCACGTTTACGAGGCCATTATGCTTACATTCACCTGGTGCAGAAGAAAATCAACAAGAGGCAAGGAGGGGCTCATGTTGTGGTTGACATTCCAAGCAATCTGACTGGGTTCAATACAAACCAGAAGCAAAATGAGACGACCAGCTTCGACATTGTTGGAAAGGCTGAAGGAAGAAGTGCCCAAAAGCAGTGCAAACTATGTGATAATAAGTTGTCTTGTAGAGCTGTAGTAGGCAAGTCTCTGGCATACAGACCTGCTATGCTGTCGATGGTGGCTATAGCAGCAGTGTGTGTCTGTGTCGCGCTTCTGTTTAAGAGCTCGCCGGAAGTTCTGTACGTGTTCCGCCCATTCAGGTGGGAATCGTTGGAGTACGGAACAAGCTGAGCTGAGAGGTTTCATTAACTTGAAATAAAATTTGGATAGGTAATGTAATAGACTGTATGACTCAGATTTCCTGTAGGAATGGTTATTTGTATTGTCTAAAACAAATAATGCTATTTATATATTATTATTTATGTGCACTGCATCCTTGTACGATGTATGCGGATCTTCATTTATTCTTAAAACTGTATTTGGTCATAAATCCCTTTTAAGGAGCCAATAATCGCTTTAGGCGACTAGTTCAACCTTCTCTTTATGGACGAGCTAAACTTGAGATCTGAGAACCATGTTAATTGGGTCTTAAAAATTTAAAGACAAACTCTATATTTAGGAGAAATTTTAAGTGGTGAACAATTTTTTAATCAATATCTAATTAATAATGCATGTATGATGATTGTTTATTTTATTTTCTTTTATTTTATTTTAATATATTGATTACATATTAGTTAAATTTATAACTAGTTTATATTAATATTATATGAATATTTCAAAGGAAATTCACATGTGATTTGTGAATAACAACATAAGTTGAAGTCTGAAGTCAGAAACAGCATAATATTAATGTTGAAGTCAGAAACTATGTAAATAATTATTCAGCTAGACATAATTAAATGTTATGATAAAAAATTTGGATCTAAATTTATAACTAGTTTATATTAATATTATATGAATATTTCAAAGGAAATTCACATGTGATTTGTGAATAACAACATAATATTAATGTTGAAGTCAGAAACAGCATAATATTAATGTTGAAGTCAGAAACTATGTAAATAATTATTCAGCTAGACATAATTAAATGTTACTGTAAATGATAAAAAAAAGTTGTAAAATTTACGAAAGGTAATGATCCTGGAATAATACCTTCCATAAAATAAACAATTGTTATTAAAATTTAGCCAATTAGTTTTGAATCTCGTTGTATCTATTAAAAATTCCAATAAAAAATATTAATCTATCATATGAGAGTGTTTCACACTTTAAATACTCCTTTGAGTTATTTATTTACTCAATGTGTCACGTGTGACTCTTAATATTACTTCTCCCTCCTTTAAAGGTCGATTGTCTAAGGTGGTTTCTCTCTGTTTAGTTTGTTAGTTTAGGCATGCTAGCAATAATTTGTTAACATGAAAGAAAAAGAAAATTCTTCAGCTATTGTTTGATTGCACTTTTGCCGAGTGAAAAATATTCGACTTTTAAAAACTCGATTTATTTGAACATGTTACAAGAATCACAAGTTAAAAATGTACACTTGATCCAATGTGTTAGGTTAGTAGTACCTCCATGGTAGAGAGATATCCTCTAGATTAAAAGTGGTTTTAACGTACGCTAAAATATTAGGATTATAAATTTATAATTATATCATAAGAGATATAAAATTATGAAAATATGGTCTAACTCCCATTAGTCTGCTTATTATCTGGAAAAGGTGCAAATTAAAGTAATGCAAAAACAACTGAAAATACAGTGTTTATTCATACAAATAATAAATGCATAAAATTATTGGTGATATACAGAGTAGTTTTACAATGAAATTGAATATTGGATTGAAGATATTCAAGCGTATGCCCACATTTTGCACCAAGAGAAGCAACTTCCAAATCTCCAACGAAGAAAAGGATCTTGTCCAAAATTCCAGGCCATGATCTCCCTTGAGTCAGAAAACCATCACCATTGAAGTCATTTTTCTCATTAACACCACAAAAGGCACTATAAAATTAAAAATTCGGGAGGTAGAGAGAGTAATATATAGTATCAACGGAGAGAATGAGAGAGAGAGTGAGAGAGAGAGAGTGTGGATGAGAAACACAGAGGAGGGTAGAGTTAGAGAACATGACAAAGATCTGAGAATCTGGAACCGAGAAGCGTATCAACGGTTGGAGCATGAATCATTTTCCATCTTTGTGGATAACCTTTCTGAAGACATATCAAAGAGAGAGTTGTTTCAGTTGTTCAATTGGACGGGACGCATAAATGACATATATTTGTCACGTAAACAAAAACGTGATAACATATACATTTTTGTGTTCATACAATACATTAAGAAAAGGGGGGCCTTGAAGGCAATAATGGAAATGAATCGAATGAGGTTGAGAGGAAAAGTGGTTTTTGTGGGTGAAGCGAAGTACAGAAGGAAGATGGGTCCGACCGTCATGCATAGGCCTCGTAGAGGAGAAATTAATCACAAAAACATTACTCAACAGGCACAACGTGAAGATCTTCAAATTGACGCACACCTGAATATAATAGAGGCCAGAAAGGAGGCAAAAAAATAAGATCCACATGGAAACGGGTGGACAAAAAAGATGAAGGTTACTGTGGCAAAAGAGAACTTGGACTGGCTACAGAGGAGCTTAGTAGGAAGAACGACAAAGCCTATTGATTTTAATTCTCTGAAAGACACTATTGCCAAAAACTTGCCTCAAGTCATTCAAGTACGAGAATTGGGTGCATACAAAGCTCTACTGACTTTTGATTGCGTGCTAAGCACGGAAGAGACTTACACCTTTAAAATGAATAGTCTCTTACAATTCTTTCACAGTGTATGGAGATGGGAGGAGGCGGAGCGAAGTGAAACAAGAAGAGTATGGCTAGAATACTTTGGAGTTCCTTTGCACGTTTGGTTAGTAGACACTTTCAAGAGTATAGGAGGACAATAGGGGGAAGTAGTTGGGTGTGACAAAATGACAGAATCCTGCAACTCATTCAGTGTCGGGCGAGTGCAAATCAATACATGTGCTATGGACGTGATCAATGAGTGGATGCATATTACAATAGGCCTCAGTGGTTTTGATGTCTTGGTAAAAGAAGTGGGAGGAGAGACATATGGTATAGGATGTAAGTTTGAAAATTCGGCAGCTGGCGACACTAGCAGCGAACAACACTATAGCGGTGCAATAAGCAAATGTGCAGAAACAATTGCAACGTCGGTAAGGCGAACAATCATGCCGAATAACCGAGATCAGGCAGCGGAGCTGCCAATGAAGGTAACGAGGGAGGATGGAAAAGGTAAGGGCATATTGGTAGTTTCACAAAAAATTTTGAATGAGTGGAATTATGACAATTCAAAACAGAATCATATCGAAATGGTAACAGTTGAACGAATTGATCATGGAATTAAAGAAAGAGCAGATTTTGTGGGAAGAGATATTATGAGTGATGGGGAAGACTCAGACAGAACTATATAAGAGGTGATTAGCAATTAGCTATGTGGGCTGGCCAGGGGAGCCATAAGGGAAAGAAAAATAGTTGTGGGCTCAAAAAAAACATGGGCC
Organism: Arachis ipaensis; assembly: GCF_000816755.2. NCBI lineage: Eukaryota > Viridiplantae > Streptophyta > Magnoliopsida > Fabales > Fabaceae > Arachis > Arachis ipaensis. Next base: position 10,011,491 of record NC_029790.2, on the reverse strand, counting down.
ATGGTCAATTGCCACACTGATAAGGCCTGGCCTTTGCAACTGGGCCCAACTTCCTCAAAAGTACCAAGCCATAGTAGTGCTGGGTCAGGAGGCATGGGTGGGATGATCCATCAACAACCGGGTCAGGCGGATCGGGGGAACCGGGGAGAAAAATGCGCAGGCCCTAGCGCAGCAGCTGAAGCGAGCGGCTGTCTCCTTCCTAACGCAGGAGCTCGAGGGCGAGACTATGGAGATGGTTGGCCTGCGGTGAAGGATAGTAGAATGGGACGCTGTGACGGAGATGGCCGAGTGGAGAACGGTGTAATCGAGGCTGTTGTTAGCAGCGGTAACGCACGTCTGCGATGCCCAGGGAGCGTGGGTCACGCTGACGAGGCTGTTAACCGTGGGTACGAGGGACCAGCGACGCAGGGGATTTTGGTGAGACTATAGTAGTGAGGACACGACTGGCTATAAGCAGTGATGACGCTGAGGGAGCGGAGGACGGGGGAATAGGAGTAGATGGAGGTGATGAAGACGTGGTAGACGTGCACGGGGATAGCAGGGAGACGAGCCAAGAAGGGAATGGTGCTGGGAACACGGACAGTGACGCTGAAAACAAAAGCTGGGCTGACAAGTATGAGGATCATGATATTAATGTTATTAATAAACGTAGCAGGTCGACAATAATCAGGGAGAGTGTGATGCAAGATGGGGCTGAAACTGGGGAGACTCTATCAGAAGGAAAAGGTAATGAAGTTAACAGAGGTACGAGTGACAATCAGATTTCAAAAGTGGAGGAGCAAATGATGGAAAATAAAAGGAACTGGGATCTAGCAGTGGAATCCGGTGCTATGTTATACGACGAAGAAGACGATATCATGGCAATCCTCCAAGCTCAGAATGAAGAAAATGCTTAAAAAAGAAGATTAGCAAAGCAAAAGGCGAAAGCAAGACGATGCAGACCCAAGACTGAAAAAAAGGTGTGTAATAAACTATTAAAATAATTTTCAATTCATGGAATGTTAGGGGCTTGAGGGGGGATGGAAAGCTGAGAATGGTAAAGGAATTAAAGTTGAAATATAGACTGGATATGCTATGACTGATTGAGACTAAAAGGCATGTAGTGACAAGATTTGATGTAGCACAGCTCTGGGGGTGCGATAGTGTGGGGTGGGAATATGTTGCGTCTGATGGTGTATTGGGTGGATTGTTGTTAATGTGGGACGAATTGACGTCTAACATGAAAAACTGCTACAAAGGAGAGAGATGGCTGTGTGTTGAAGGGGTCTTATTAAAGAATAATTTCAATTGCGCATTCCTCTTGGTTTACGGCGCTCATAATAGAGATGAAAAAGTTGTTGTGTGGGAGGAGCTGAGCTATATTGCTGGGTTATGCCAGGTCCCTTGCTGCTTCATGGGGGACTTTAATGAGATTGTACAGGTGGAAGAAAGAAAAGGCACTGGTAACTTAACAGCATCGGCTGAGGATTTCAAGAACTGGATACAAGATATGCACTTAGTGGACTTGCCGCTCAATGACCGAAAGTATACATGGTTCAGAGGGTCTTCATGTAGTCGGATTGACAAAGTAATGGTTAGTCTGGAATGGATTGAGGAGTTTCCAGAGACTCGCTTAAAGGGAGGCTCAAGGGGTTTGTCAGATCATTGTCTGATGATAGTGGAAGACACAAAGATGCGTGGTGGTCTAAGACCGTTCAGAAGTCTAGACTCATGGTTTACACATGAAGATTTTCTAAGAATGGTCAAGGAGGAATGTAGGGGGTTGGGGGAGATAGAGTTCACAGAAAAATTGAAAGCCTTGACAGCTCCTCTGGAAAGATGGCACAAAGACAATTTTGGGGATATGGATAAGAAAATTAAGAGGTTTGAGGAAGAGATGAAGAAGGTAGATGACTTGGTAAGTAGTGGGGTATATGATGCAACACTAGAAGCAAGAAGGAAGGCGTTGGTGACTTGCTGCGAGAGATGGTATGTTAGAAAAGAAGTACACTGAAAACATATGTCACGATCTAAGCATGCGAATGAGAAATCTCCTTTGGTGGGCTTCAGGGATGGTTTGGTGGATATGATATCTGAAGAGGATTCGGTGACTTTAGAAGTTTTGCCGTCAGTTGAAGAGATTAGAGAGGCAGTGTGGGACTGTGAATCATCTAAAGCACCAGGAAGTGACGGATACAACATGAACTTCATCAAGAAGTGTTGGGATGAGATTGGGGCTGAGTTTACAGCAGCTGTGACTGACTTTTTTCAGACATCCAGACTACCTAAAGACTCTAATGTCACATGGGTGGCGCTGGCACCCAAGTTCGTTGGGGCTAAGGAAATCAAAGACCTTCGCCCGATCAGTATGGTTGGATGTGTATACAAGGTGATTTCAAAGGTGTTAGTTAGGAGGATGAGATCAGTGATGCCAGGACTGGTTGGAGAGACTCAGAGTGCGTTTGTCAAGGATCGTAAAATACATGATGGGGCACTTATTGCGTGTGAAACTGTGCATTGGCTTAAAGAAAGGAAAAAGGAAGCGGCAATAATCAAACTGGATTTTCAGAAGGTATATGATAGAGTCAAGTGGAACTTTGTGGATATTGTCTTACAGAAGATGGGGTTTGGGCGTAAATGGCGGGAGTGGGTGATGGAGTGTGTCGGCACAACTTCTATATCGGTTTTGGTAAACGGTTCACCCACAAAACCATTCAAGATAGAAAGAGGTTTGAGACAAGGTGATCCACTTTCTCCCTTCTTATTTGTTCTTGTCGTTGATGTCCTACATAGAATGATAGGTGAGGCTGTTAGAAACTGACGTATATCCCCATTGTTGGTTGGGAGAGACAGTATAGAACTGTTGCACCTTCTGTTTGCAGACGACACTATGTTATTTTGTCCTCCAGAGGAGGAGACTATCAAAAACTATAAGAGGCTCCTACGCTGCTTTGAGTTGATGTCGGGGATAAGTATCAATTTTGAAAAATCTAATTTCATCCCGATCAATTGTGATCCACAGTGGGTGCAAAGTATGTACAGCTTGTTAGGATGCAAGGAAGCTACTCTTCCAGTCAGATACCTTGGAATTCCTCTAGGAGCTAACCCGAGGTTGGTCAAGACTTGAAAGCCAATTATAGACAAAGTGGAGGAGAAGCTCAGCTTATAGAAGTCTAAGGTGCTCAACAAAGCGGAAAAATTACCGGTATATTATTTAAGCTTATATAAGATGCCGAATGCTGTTGCTGAGAAGTTGATATCATTACAGAGGAGATTCTTATGGAGTAAGGAGGATGGTAGGAATGGTATGGCTTTGGTTAAATGGGAATTGGTTCAGGCCCCAAAAAAGCTAGGGGGTCTAGGAGTTGGCGATGCGATGATTCGTAATACAGCACTGTTATTCAAGTGGTGGTGGAGGTTTTCCAAGGAGGATTGCCCGTTGTGGAAAAAAGTGGTATGTTCGTGTAATAAACTCAACCCCGACGAGCTAATCTCCACTAAAAAACTACCGACTAGAGGGGGTCCATGGAAGGATATCTGTCAGTTACAGATAAAGGAGCAGCATGTAAGAGATAAGATGATAACAGGGTTGACCATGGAGATTGGTAATCGTTGAAGAACTAGATTTTGGGAGGATGCCTGGCTATATTGTGGTGCTCTAAAGGATAGGTTTCCAAGACTCTTCTCGGTTTCCAACCAAAAAGGATCTGTCATAGGAGATTGTGGATTCTGGGATGGGTTAGAGTGGATATGAAATTTCCAATGGAGGCATGAGTTATTTCATTGGAAATTGTGAATCAATTACATGACACTTTGAGACTAGTTAAATTAGCAGCTGACAGAAAGGATAGAGTGGTGTGGAAGTTTGATAAACAAGGTGTATTTTCCACTAACTCATTTGTGCAGGTATTGCAGGAGGAAACGCTTCCGGTGGACGTAACCAGTTATAGCTTCACCAAGACCATCTGGAAAGGATTAGTTCCTTCAAGGGTGGAGCTACTTGTTTGGTTTGCCTTAGTAGGGAGAGTGAATACAAAAGAGAGATTGTGTTGGCTTGGGATAGTTAATAATGAGGATAATATGTGCGCCCTATGTAATACGGATGTAGAAACTATCCATCATTTATTCCTTGCATGTGAATTTTCTTGGCAGGTGTGGTGCGCTTGGTTATCTCTTCTTGACAGGAATTGGTGTGCCCCAGGTACTTTAAAGGACCATTTTCAAAACTAGACAGGCGCAACTTATAGAAAGGAGGAGCGTAAAAATTGGTATATATCGTTCTTTGCAATAGTTTGGAACATCTGGATTGAAAGAAATAGGAGGATATTTCAGAATAAAAACAAAGGGGTAGAAGTTGTCAACTTGTCTAGCATTAGTTATCAGGAGTTGAGGAGGGAGGATTCTTTTTGTTGTCGATGACAGTGCCAAAGATGACAAGAAAGTTGTTTTAGTTCACAAAATTCTTGAGTGGCTACTTTATTTTCTGGTTTCTTTTGGTTTTATGTCCATTGCTCCACTTGTATATTGAGCTCCTTTAGTTCAAAAAAAAAAAAAATTGATCACCTTAACAAGATAAAATCATCAGAAGCACAACACTGCCACCGTCCCTTACCAACATAAAGTCATCCCCCCCTCTCTCCCCTTCTTTTTTTTCAGTGCCATGACTTTCTCTCAAGTTATTCTGATGAAGAACTGAGAAATCCTTTATATGATGCTGTAGTAGATACATACTTGTAGCCTTCGGTCGTTTATATATGGCAAATTTGGGATTTGGTATTATTTTAATGTTTAGATTTTAGCAAATATTCAAGATATTATGATTTTTATTTTTGAAATGCATATGGGTTTGTATGTTCTACTTTTTGACAGCTGAAATTTTTTTTGACATGAATATCTAGTTTTTCTATAATCTAATAGAAATTGTTGATGTAAAACTACATTAAAATCAATATTATTGGATTATCTTGATGCGTAGCATTGTCCCATATAATATACGCATATCATTGGTGCAATTAGCAGTGTTCACTCAGTGCAAAAGAGATGAATCAGCTAGAAACTCTGCATTGGACGACGTGCTATGCAAAGCACAAACTCTCCAGGGAAGAATTAGTTGAAAAATATGTCTCCAAAGATAAATAGAAAAAGGATTTGGATATTTTATATTCTAAAAATATATTTTAATAATTTAATAATATTTTTTGAATTTCTTAATATATTTAAGTTATTAAAAAAATATCTTTTCAATAATTTTTAATAAAATATTTTTTTTATAGTAATCTTAAAATATACTAGTATATGTTAAAGAAATTCATAAAAAACTTGAAACACAGGGTCAAATATTATACCGATAAAGATAATATAAGTATGTGTTTGAATGCTTTGTTTGAAAGTTTAAACTCTTAAATTTTGATAAATATATACTAGTATTGAAAAGTATTTTTTTTAGTGTTTTAAAAGCACTCATAATTTCTAAAAATTACAAATACAAACATATAATTTTTTTTATTTATCAAAAACAAAATAAGATAAATATACTTTTAAAAACCACAAACGTATCTGAAAATTTTTTATACCAAAATCAGACATTCCTTTTCTTTTACTTCATTCAATTATAATTTATAAATAATTGTGTGGATGTGCGATCAACCTTTTTTCGAAAGATCATTTGTCAGACATAATGTTATATATGGAATATGGATATACACCTTTGTTCTCATCTGTTTTGTCCTTGTCCTTGAACATTGCCATGAAGGCAAATGCAATGTTTTGGAGCAACGAATTAGGAGGGGGTAAAATGCGAGAACATTTGATAGAGTCAGTAGTAACGACTGGCCCGATTTGGAACTTTTCCAGCTATGATAAGGCTTATTCTTCTCTTGTGAATTGTTGCAAGATTCACATGATGAGAACTCTGAATATCTAAATCAGGATACTGAAAAATAAAAAGAAGAGAAAATAGGTCGAGAATTCTATTAACTAGTAAAGTGGAAAATTGATAGGGGGGAAAAAAAATTCACACGCAGCTTTTTCATCGTTTTACATTGAAACCAATTGGGGCAAAATTCTCATACATGTTTCATTGCGTCAACACGGTAACATAATTGGATATAGAAGAATTAAATTGTGAGTTAAAAAAAAAAGTAACAAACAATAAAATTGTTTAGGTATGATATAAGATGACATTATAGACCTAAAGATGGAGCAGCAGTAACTAAACAGGCGAATTATTCATTCCACACCTACTAAGATATAGCAGCCATTGAAGAAAGGAAGGTTTACACATTCATTCGAAACCCCTCATGCTTGAGGCTTGTCCCACTTGAGTGGCTTCACAATTTCCCAGGTGAAATCGGCGTCATCCCTTCCGAAGTGTCCATAAGCAGCTGTCTTCAAGAACCTGTTGCCACCCCTCTTGAGGTCCAAGTTAATGGTGATCATTCCGGGCCTGAAGTCGAAGTTCTCCTTCACAATTTGAAGGATCTCCTTGTCAGGGATCTTCCCAGTTCCATAAGACTCAACAAAGACTGACAAGGGCTCAGGGACACCAATGGCATAGGAAACCTGAACAAGACACCTGCGGGCAAGACCGCTAGCCACAATACTCTTTGCTGCCTGCCTTACGATATAGGCACCGCTTCTGTCGACCTTGGTAGGGTCCTTTCCAGAGAAAGCACCACCACCATGAGCACCCCAGCCACCATAAGTATCAATGATGATCTTTCTTCCAGTGAGACCGGCATCACCATGAGGGCCACCAATGACAAAGCGGCCAGAAGGGTTAAGGTGGAAGATGGTCCTGTCATCAAGGTACTTCTCAGGAATGACAGGCTTGATAACATGCTCCTTAAGATCAGCAGCAATTTGGTCATTGGTAACAGTCTCATCATGCTGGGTGGAAATAAGGACAGTGTGGACGCGAACTGGGACCATGGCACCATTGTCATTGTAGTACTCAACAGTTACTTGAGTCTTACCATCTGGTCTCAGCCAAGCACATGTACCATTCTTCCTAACCTCGGTGAGGCGGGCGCCAAGTTTTGTTGCAAGGACATGGCTGAGAGGCATGAGTTCCGGGGTTTCATCAGTGGCATAACCAAACATGTGACCCTGGTCACCAGCACCAACCTCCTCTGGGCGCTTGGTAAAGTGGCCATGGACACCCTGTGCAATATCGGGGCTCTGCTGCTCAATGTTGACCAAGACCTTGCATTTGTCAGCATCAAGACCGACATCATCAGAGACAAATCCAATGTTGCGGCAAGTGTCACGGACAATCTTCTCATAGTCTACATTGGCCTTGGTTGTTATTTCTCCAAACACCATGACCATGTTAGTCTTGGTGCAGGTCTCACAGGCAACCTTACTATCGGGATCCTGCTGGAGGCAGGCATCGAGAACTGCATCAGAGACCTGGTCGCAGAGCTTGTCAGGGTGACCCTCGTTGACAGATTCGGAAGTGAAAAGGAAGGTCTCGGTGGCCATTTGTCAAGCTGTACAATACAGTAAACAGAAAGTTAGAACTAAAGAGCACAAAAGCTTGAAAGCAAATGCATAAAAGAATATCGGGAAAATCAAGATCACTTAGTGCGAAACTGCTCATCCATGAAAGTTACTAAGATCTGATGTTTTATATTAGAATTTAGAAATCAAAAGCACTGAAGTCACATACTCCTAAAATAAATTTAATAAGAACTGGAAGTTATGGCAAGATTGGTTAACATAATCAAATTATCCCCGCCTTTAAAAATTAGATTAAAAAAAAAAAAAAACTAGTGCAGCCAAGACGATAACAAAGAATATCATATAAGATTCCCGTGAAACCAGTGACGACAATTGGATAGAATCTTAGGCTTCAAACAAACAAGTTCACAATATATTCGTGGTAACAGCGCAAATTGAAATCACTAAGCAAGAAATGCAAATGAACTTCATCAGATCAGCAACCAGAGATGAACAATTAGAAGATTCAAGCATCAGATCTATTCATCTATCTCGACAGAAGATGAAGCTTCATCAAAAAGCAACGCGAATTACGAGCACAAACCGAAATAAGCATGTGTAGTTCAACTTCCAAAACGACATCGCAGAGCCACAAAACGACAGCAGTCAAAAGCACAGAAAACAAAAAACCGATAAAAAAAATAAATAAAGCATGGATAAAATTCAGATCTGTAACCGTCGTAGTCCATCTAGTAAAACAGACAACAACCGTTTTGGCAGCTATAAAATGCTAAACAGCAAAGAAACCAAAGAGAAGAAAGGTGAAGGAGCTGAACCTGAAGATGCGAAGCGAGTGATGAAAATTGAATTCGGGAAGTTGAGAGAAGAACACTCGCTTGTAAGAGAATGGTGCTGGTTAAGGACAACGTTTTACTTCCCCTCCTAACCTCCTATTTATACTCGTCATTCGCCAACGTGACTGGCCACCGGAACTGACGGTGCAGCCGTTAGATTTGACGGCAAAATCAAGGGATGGGATTTCTCTCGGTTGGTGAGATACGCGTGAAATTTCAAGGAATTGAAACTTACCGGATACTGCCGGTTACTCACCAACCCTAGGCGCGTCCTTACTCACTCTTTAGCTTCTCACCAGCTGTATGTTTGCCTTTATCTTCATTATTTATTATCCAAACAATTAAATTAAGGAATTAATCCCCCTTAGTTTGGTGATAATAATAATAAATTAATAATTAATAAGATCTGTTTTCCATTTTCATAGTAGTATATTAATTTGTCAAGTATTTTTCTCACAAGCCAACAGAAATAGAAGTGTCGGTGGTACAAAACGGTTAGATCGGATCCCAGGCTCCTTCATCTTTTGTCATATGTCCAGATTGATTGATTCTCTTTTCAACCTTTTATTTTTCCTCTTTCAATAATGCACTGATCTTATATTATACAACATATACCATTTTCGAATATTAATATTAATTTGAGCAAGGAAATATATTCGCGAGATAAAATAAGTAAAATATGTGTGCGAAAAGTAAACCAAGTCCCTTATGTATATGTGTCAAAATGTAAAATTGTTGAATGAATTTTTTAGTGGTTTTAACGCAACGCGACATGGATATTGACTCTTAACCTAATTGAGCTTTTGTCTTGTGCTGAATATACAGGGTTTTTTTCCCCCTTGCTTTGTCATGCATTTGGAAAATGGTGATTTGGAAAATAGAAGTCACAGCTTACGACAATCCAAACAACTAGGATAATTTCTTAGTAAGACTAAATTTAATAATAAAGTTTATGGTATACTTTTCCATATTCTTATAAGATGCGGGATATAGCATATTGAATATTATGATAAAATTTTAAATCCTTATGAAACCACTAACATTATTTATTTAGTCAACAATTTGAGCATGGCTGATTTCATATACAGATTTTTTATCTAAAATTATATTTTATTTAATTAATATTTAAATTTTTTATATATATAATTGTTTTGTCGATTTGTTGCAAATCGAAGGTGGTTCGATATCTAATGGTCTGGGAGTAACTCCTCTTTGTGAGTACCAATTTTATTTTGCATTAAAATTCATGCCTTTGACAATAACGAAGAAGAAGGAACCAAACTTTGCAGAAATTCAAAGTGAACAATAAAATTTAAATGTTTTGAATAAAAGAAAAATCAAATCAAATAAAGGAAAAGTGTTTGGAAAAACAAAGGACAAATTGAAAGGTAAAGACTGAAAAGGATAAAAGTTGTTGAATTTAAAAGAAATGAAAGGACATTAGTGTAAGGAAGATAAATTGCATGAAAAAAAAGTTATAGAGAATTTAAATGAAAAGTAAAACATGGAAGAAATTTTTCAAAGAAAAAACTCTTGACTGACTCAGAAAGTCACTGTGGATGTGAATGAGTGTGAGTGTTTTCTCCAAAAAGATTTCAACCTTTGTTCCTTCGATCTTTCATGTATTTATAGAAGTCCTCAGTCAAATTCAGATATAACTTCCACGTGCGTTAATTCTTAAATAACTGTTCCTGCTCTTCTTGAGTGTCGTCTACCACTAACCATCTTCATTTATTAACTTTTTCACTTCTTCGATTGCTTCACTCTTTTTTTATGAGTCTTAGTCGATCAAAAAATTCTCTCCTTCGTCGATTGACCATCCTCGATGAATCCTATGTAGTTAATCTTCACTTCTTTTTTCTACTAACAAATTGCTTTAGAGATTGAAACTTTTGCTTTCGATTCGATTTTTTGCCTACCATCTTCAATACCAGTAACCTCTTCTTCGATCAGCTGACCTCCATCAAGTCTGCCTCTTCGATTTCCACGTTTGCGTCAATCGATTAATAGAGAGTTCCTAACGAGTACCTCATTGGCTCCAATTCAAAGTTAATTCTAACATATATTTGGAGGTTGATCGAAATATTATTTAGCACTTAGGAATGATCGAAACCTATTCTTGTTCGAACATTGGCTTGTTAAAGAGTTCAATAATATTTTTATCGAAAATATAATTTTCGATATAACAATAATATTTAGAATTATATATTATTTATATTTAAATTATTTATTTATGAAAAAAAAAAAATAGTAACTGCCACTCTGACCAATTTATTGACTCATTATTGTAAAGCGTTGATTAATGAGGCTGTCTTAATTACATGGAGTTTTATTGACTAGCAACATAGCAATGAAGTGAATCATGCAGGGATATGTCGAGGTCTCGAGGAGATGTATATGCATGCTAGTAAAATTTTGTCAATATATAGAGTATAGACCTTAAGCTATGAATTGTAAATAGGGTTTCTAATTAATAATTGATGATGGCCAAAAAACTGAATTTATTTTTTAAAAACATTATATGAACACTAAAAATCAGTTATAATATATTTATATATAAATATATATGTTATTTAATTTATTTTTAATATTTTAATATATATTTTATATAAATATATGATTTTATAATTAATTTTCTGTGTACACATAATATAATTATTTATTTTTTAATTTTTAGTACTAGAATCTTAATATTTTTATTAACTTGGGGGTAATTGAAAAAATATATATATTTCCTGCTATAGTGGAAACATGATTCTCCTTCGGGCATGATTGTATTTTGAAAGGTGGCAAGTGAAGGGTTGGTGACCAACCACAAATAAAGTAGTGTGATGATTGAAGAAGTAATTGCTTTTAATTTAGGCATATGAGGAACTCAACCAACCCATTACCCACGTATAAGGTCAAAATTCAAAAACCAGTCAAGTGATAAGCTTCCTAATTCCCATTATTTGTTTTGATTATTCAAGATTAATTAAGAAATAACAAAGGAACAAAATTAAAAAAGAGAGAGATTTTTACTAATTTTTTTAAAATTAGTTATATATGAGTTTAATTTTGATACACTGAAAATATAAAAAATTTTATATAATCGTTCAATTATATATATTCTTTTGAATAATCTACATCGCCAATGTAAAAAAAGGTTATTTTTATTGATATGTCATAATTAGATGCACGTATAGAATTTTATACGATATATATAAAAAGTAACGTCTTTATACATATGTTAACTTTAATTTTTTACAAAATTTACATTAACAAAAATTATTAAGTGACGTTACTAAATCTTTGAAAAAGAAAAAAAAAAAAACAAAGAAATTGTTATAACTTATAAGTAATGAGTGTGGCATTGTTGTCAGCGAATGCCCCAAAAGG
>NC_029790.2:9995464-9999737 GCF_000816755.2 Arachis ipaensis | reverse complement strand
TTGCGCAGATTAGCACGTTGGATTTAGCTAATATTTAGATTAGTGATTAAAGGATTTTAAAATTTATATATTTTTAATTAATAATTTTAGCATCTACTATTAGGTAAACTTTTTTTTTTTGGTGGTTGGTGAATTTTTTTTTTCCCTTTTCTTTTGTTTTGTCTAACGCGAGGTAGGTGATTGACAGTGATTTATGTATATTTGGGTTCTTCAATCAGGGTCACTATATATGCATGACTGCATGATCATGATGTATGTCCAAAATGGTGAAGACTATTTTTATTTGAAGTTGTTAATTAAGAATGGTGGAATAATTTAACAAAATTAATTAAATTATAATTTAATGAATCAAATTAATAATTTTACATGAAAATATCTGAATGTAAATTTTTAACTTCCAAAATATATACATATATCATAATCTACTAGGACTTGATTTTTAGCCTTTTAGGTATGATCTTATTATTTTTCCATATAATTTCCAAATCACAATAATTTATTATCTGGTGAGTAGTTAACGATGCATTACTATAATAATGAAAATAGTGCACAAAAATGAACTTGGTAAACTAAAAAAGATAACGGTGTGTTTAGTGGTAATAGAGTAAAAATGAAATAAAAAAAAATTGGTTAATTAAGTAATTAACAATAATATTTTGAAATTCAGTTTTCCTTTTCGCTTTGATCATACTATATTAATGTTTTGTTTTCGTCATTTATATTGCATCAATACTTATATTCTTTCCTAATCCATGGCCAAAGCTTATAAGTATATCCACATCAATATACAAGTTGGTTAATGCTAACTAATTAATATTTTACTTTTTATATTTATTCAAATGTTTACTTTTAGAATTTTATATTTTGTGTGCTAAGGGAGAGAGATGCATGTTTGATATCAACAACAACATAGAATTATACTAGTAAAATCTGATCGAGTCCATCATCAAAGATGCTGCTTCTATTAATATATATATATATATATTCCTCTCTTTAAATTCAAGGGCAATGGCGACATGTGCGCCTCTCTTATCCAAAATCCTAAAAAAGAATAAAATAAAAGCGAATAGAACGAGAGCATATATTGTGTGCTTATGCCAAAGAGTTATGCTACACATAAATTTTGTTGGCTTATAAGTCTTATAAGTTGAGCCAAATTTAATAAAAATTACATTCATCTATTGGAGTATTATAAGTCTTTTTCATTCTTCTTCTTCTCCTTTTTCTTTGCATTTTTTCTTTTTTTTGCGTGTTTCATTTTCATCGTTGTTTTTTTTATTACCATTGTTGTTGCTGTATTTTTTTCCTACTCCTCTTTCTATTGATTTGTAATATTATGTATTTTTTTTTCTTTATTTGATTTTTTCTCCCAAGAAAAATTATAAGAAAATGAAATAAGAAGATGAGGAAGAAGAAGCAGTAGACAGTAGATGATGAAGAGGAGAAAGAGGAAGAGTTTTGAATTATGCAGCAGAATAAAAATACACCCAAAAATTCTTAAAATACACTCAAATATCTTCGTATTACACCCAAATATCTTCGTATTACATCCAAATTTGCTACAAATACAGAAAAATATTTTCTCTATTGCTGCGTTTTTTCTTCTTCTTTTTTTCCTTATTTCTTTCTTTCTTTTAGTTAAATGAATGTAAGTTCATCCTCTTTCAAGTAATTTTGTAGCATTATGTGTTTCTTTTTCTTCTTTATTTGATTTTTTTGTTTTTATTCTTGTTAAGAGAGTAAAACAAGAAGAAACTTGAGAAGGTAAAATAAAAAAGAAAAGATGAATAAGAAAAAAAAGAAGAAAAAGATTGTGATGATGATAAAAAAAAAAAAGAAAAAACAGTAGAAGATGAGAAGGAGGAAGAGGAAGAGTTTTGAATTATGCAGAACTTATCAGAATAAAAATACACCCAAATATCTTCGTATTTCACCCAAATATTTTCGTGTTACACCCAAATTTGCTGCAAATACAGAAAAATATTTTCTCTAATGCTGCGTTTTTTTCTTCTTCTTTTTTTCTTTATTTATTTCTTTCTTTTAGTTAAATAAATGTAAGTTCATCCTCTTTCAAGTAATTTTGCAGCATTATGTGTTTCTTCTTCTTCTTTATTTGATTTTTTTGTTTTTATTCTTGTTAAGAGTATGAAACAAGAAAAAACTTGAAAAGGTAAAATAAAAAAAAGATGAATAAGAAAAAAAAGAAGAAGAAGACGATGATGATGATAAAAAAAAAGAAGAAGAATCAGTAGAAGATGAGAAGGAGGAAGAGGAAGAATTTTGAATTATGAAAAATTTATCAAAATAAAAATACACCCAAAAATTCTTAAAATACACCCAAATATCTTCGTGTTACACCCAAATATCTTCGTACTACACCCAAATTTGCTGCAGAAAAATGTTTTCTCTAATGCTATATTTTTTCTTCTAAATTGAACCACACCTTAGCCTTGGATTCAAAACAATAATCAATTTCGTTCTGATTTAATTGACAATCTGAACCTGAATTATTTATTATCTTCAACAACGAGATAACTGATGATGAAGGATAAAGAGAAAACTAAAAGAGGAGAAAAATTTCCATGAAAAAAGAAAGAGGAAGAGAAGAATGAGGAAGAGGTGGTGTTGATGACGACGATAACAAAAGAGAAAAATTACGAAAAAGAAGAAGAGTAGGCACGGAGAAAGAAAAAGAAGAAGAAGAAAAGGAGGAGGAAGAGGTGGTGTTGATGACGACGATAATGAGAGAGAAAAATTACAAAAAAGAAGAAGAGGCGGCACGGAGAAAGAAAAAAAAAGAAGCACGGAGAAAAAAAGAAGAAGAAGAAGAAAAAGAGAAGACACAGAAAAAGAAAAAAAAGAGACACGAAAAAAAATATAACAAATGCATAAATATAAATGACTTGTATGAAAAAATGTTTGTATGCGGAGAATAATTCTATGCGAAAATCGCTCTCTTTCTGTCTCTCTATATATATACATAATATACCAAATAGCGTGTTTCCTTATCGTGGTTGTGTGTATAATAAAGGATTGGTTATTAATAAAAAAGATATACCTTGTAAGGAATATATGACTTAAGATCCAACTAAAATTAACATAAGTATGAACCCAACCTAAAAAATGCACCGCAAGATCATGAAGACTCATACTACATATCTATATCTAACATTTATATTAAAAAAAATGCTTTTTTATTATTGCTATTATTGTCAAAGTAAATAATAAAATATATTTTTTGTTTGTTTGCAATTTTTTTTAAATACTCTTAACGTTTAATTTCATTCAAAATTATTACTAAACGTTAATTTTATATAAATTTTAGGGATAAAATTAAAAACTTTCATAAATAATTTTGATACAAATTGAAAATATTAAAGATAAGATTAAATAATTCGAAAAATATTAGAGATAAAAAACGTTATAAATATTTTTTAGAATGGAAGTAGCTAAGAACAGCTCATGAATGAGTGAACTTTACAATCTGTGTATAGACATGCATAGTTCAATTGAATCCGCGTTTGGAGATCTAATAAAATTCTCCGCATCTAAGCATACATTATATTCCCTCCTCATCACTGTGAAGATGAGTATGGGGAAGCTAGTGGCAATTAACTCTCCATAAGCGCAAAATCAGAAAGAATAGATCTGAAACCATGTTAGATCGAAGCATCATAATTGTGAAAACGTGCATTCATCCATACAAAATTGATATAAGTTATAACGATTTGCTACAATACAAAGTTAGCACCACTTGCTGTGGCCCACTTGCCATTTCTATCTTACTTGTTTATAATTTATATGAATTACGAACATGAAGCATTTATTGCATACTCAATGGAATAGCCAACTACAAAGGTGGCGGTGGGGTTATTTACAAGACAAACTGAACTCAATTATAATTCGCCGACGCATTCTAGCTAGAACTATGTACACACACAAACTAATCAAATGTGTGTAACATTATTGTTTTCCAACGGGTGGAAGATCTGTTAAGTTTAGAATTTTGAAGCACAGAGTTCTTACCATGAATAAATAAATACATATTAAACTAAGCTCAACTATGCATTTAGTCTTTCACATAAGTCAATAATTAAGTCCTTCTGTCTTGGAAGCAATGAACCATTAGACATATTAAATCCTAAACCGTAGGACCTTAATGAATTTCCTCAAGCCATCTCTTTCTACAACCTAATAGAAAATTCTATTGAGACTATTTACATAAAAATATCTTTATGTAAAAATAATAATTAAAAATTATTAGATATTTTTA
>NC_029790.2:9979485-9995370 GCF_000816755.2 Arachis ipaensis | reverse complement strand
AGTGTACGTAAATATTTTTATAATTAGTAATCAACTCATGGAAAGCATTGCCACTATGTTTTTGTTTTATTATTCAGACCGAGGACTCATTATATGATGATATTTAATAATAATGAATTAATGACCATGATAATGATCATGATATATTAAAAAAGAATAGTGGGATCAACACGGTATCACTTAGGATTTGATATAATCAAATGACAACATATAACACATGACATTTTCATCTAAATAAATAAATAACACACATTTGTTGAATTTCCCTCCTCAACTGACCCACCAACCCCAAAAATTACAACAAAACAACCTTGAATTTTAACTCTGTCCACTCAATATGCAAACATTGCATCAGCAATCCAATAAAATGAACAGCTACTCATATCAAAATATTATTTTTTGAGTATATGGAGCAACTAAGGACCATTGACTCATAGTAGTGATATCTGGTAGGTCTAGGTTGATATTAACGAGGAGCAGAAAAATTACCTCCATAAACTGTTCTAATGTAAAACTTCATTCTTCATCGGACATGAGTATAATGTTATGATACTGAAAAGTCAACTATTTGCATCCCTCTGCCAGCAACAGCAATCTGATAATGGTTCCTACATACGACACAAACCAGAGTCAGGTGAAAGAATAAGATGATGTATCACTCAATATTGTCCTGTCATATTCTGATAATTTAACAATCACCTGACACAGGCTCTAGCAGATAATGCTTCTGGCTCTGGTACACTAACTATTAGATGTGCATGCTCGACGAGCTTACTGTCATGAAGTCGCCAGCATCTGACTCGCTGATCAAGTCCGGTTGAAAACACCCAAGACCCATCCGTCCACACACCTTCACAAAACAAATGCTACCGATGATTAAACTTCTTGAAAACAGAATTTCCATAAGCATTTCATGGTTATCACTTATCAGCTTTACAAGGGGTATGGTTTTGCAGAGGTCATAAACATTTTATTATCTAGTCAATTAAAAGCAAATGCTAATCTCTTGGAAAATCATTTCAAACGAAAGAGTATTCTTGTAAGCATGAATATCTATAAAAGGAATCATAGATTTAAGATTTAGGGTGAGAGAAAATGCAAGAGGAAGTAAATGAAAATTTTCTAGGGAAAAAAAAAACACCAAGGAAGCACTAGTCTAACAAATATCACCTAACATGCCAACTTTTCTTCAAAGAAAGTAAAATTGCATATTCATACTGACGAGAATGAAAAAGCTCCTTTTGAAGTATATTTAATTATTTATCTCTGAAGGATAGATTCACCTTTAAATTAGGTAGGTCAAAATAAGAATGCTTTCTAAATTAAATTGGGGTCCATGGATGGATACATCCTTGCTACCTAGCGAAGCAACCTCACTTAAGAGGAGTTTTGTTTTAAGATGAATAATTAAATGGTATCTAACCTTTGACTGAAGAGCTGTGGGCCGAAGGAATTTTCACATAATTTAAGAACCTGATTCCATAATTCTTGCTCCAACTTTGAAAAGTTATGTCCTCATATTCAGGTCCAGAGGTCCAATGTCTTATTTCTGTAGTCACAACCCCATTATCTGAATTTGTTGACTTAAGTGATAGTTCAACGGTAAGATGATGAAGTGCCTGATCATCACCACCACTAACTATACTATATACATTGCAACTATTGTTGTTTTGGCCACCTTTTATCTCTGAAACATGGAGACAATTGACTCCAGATTGGTGAATATTTTGCAAAAGGCGTAGAGGCTGTATTTCACATATTTCCGCCACGGAATTATCAGTTTTAATCTCCGACTTAGGGGAAGCTGTTTGCGTGGTTTGGGAACAACCCATTTTGCTGTCTTCAGATCCATTTGTTATTGAAGAGTCACCACTAACAGTGTCAGCATGACAGATGCTCTTGGTTTCATCTTTGGCTTTTGAGGTTACCTGATCACTGTGCTGCCTTTTCTTTGACAAACCACTGCTCAATGATCTCCACCATCTACCACCCTGACTTCCTCTCCCTGATTGTGGGCGTTTCTGACCATCAAAGAAATTCTCTACATTACAAACAGAAATCCTCTGCATAAAAGCTTCAACGCTATCAGTCAGGTCCCAAAAAGCAATACTCCCATCAGTAGATCCACTGATTGCAATATAAGCATTTCCAAATTGAGTGTTTTCTGCAGAAGAAAGTAAAGACACAACGCAAGCAAAATTAAACCAGGAAATTAGATATTTGACAAAAAGTTGTACAAGGACATCTAAAATTATTCTAGTGTGCAGAGTGAAATGTGAGATAGGAATGCCATAATCTTCTTAATTCTAGTTTGGCATTGTCACACACTAAACATGCCACAAAATAATACCTAATTACAAAACAACTGCCTAAATATTTATAAAAGACAAACTAATAAAGAGTATTGTAATAAACAAACTTCCAGATTCACAATAAAAGAAATGAAACAGGTGGTACAGAACATTTTCCAGCCTCACATCAAGAAAATACTCACCTTTAAAAGGCCTAGATATGGGGAAAATGATATGCTGCAATGACAAAACTGGGGATAGTAAAGGAACTAACAAAGCAACATCAAACCTGCCAACGGAAAGGGAGCCATGTTAAAACATAACAAATGATTAAAAAGCATGGAACAACATTATGATAAGAGTTAGGTAGGAGCAACTGTATATACCATAGGCGGAAGGGCAAAACTAAAGCCCGTAACACAAGTGTAGCATCTGAACAGGCAACAACAACAAAACAAACAGATGTCCTGAAAAGTATACAACATGGAAGTAAGTTTGAGATTTTTTTTCCCCATGAAATTATGTTCAGAGTTCAGCTGAAATAGAATCAAGTATCAAATTGGTGTTTCTTCTACCTGGAACCCACACATTTAACAAGAAAAGCAGTAACAGCAAGATATCTCCAGTCATCCTCATGTTTATCTTTGATTGAGTTCATCATTCCCCTTTCATCCAACAGAGATCCAGGTCTACCATCAACCTCTGTATTAGAAACTTGTTCAGCAGCACTTACTACATTCTTGAGAGCATTTTCTGGATATTTCTGGGTAATCGAATATCTTGCTGGCATATCAGTAGAAAGCCACTGAAATGTCATTGATGAGGGCAAGCTTGACAAAAATTGATCATCAACTCCTTTTGAATTATACTGATGATCAATTAAAAGGTCATTTTTGTCACTCTGCTTCTGATATTTCAGTAGCCAAGAAGTTACCACACGCTTTGCACCCACAGATATGAGTAAGGTTAGATTATCTTCACTCTCAGCAGCATTCAGTTCACCATTTCCACCAGGTACATCAGTAGTACTTGGTGAAAAGGTATGCAGTTTTGACACACAACTAATTGATCTTACAGCTGATCCTCCGACATGTTCACCAAGCAGTTTTGACATGGACCAATTTTCAATATCTGGAGAGTACCTAAATCAAATAGACACATTAGGTGTTTAATAAGGTATTCAATCCAGCTCAACCAGACAGCAGACAGTACTTACAAAGTCAATCTCACAGTTCCATCTTCACATCCAGTTGCAATCCAACTTAATTTAGAAAATAAGGTATGCTTATAAGAATCTCCAGGGAGTATATCTTCAGAGATAAAGCACAAGGAATGTATCTCTCTCCCATGAAATTGCAAATGTAACCTCTGAGGATATATCTTCTCATCTTTATCATGAGTCCAGTGTCTATGGATATGTATCATTTCATCCTGTAATAATTGTCATCGTTGACTGATATGTTTAAAGAAAGATCTGATGGCCATATTCAGGTGCTTTAAGACACAAAAATGTTTAAAGATACGTAAGTTGTTTAGTTGTGTTTCTCAATAATTAAGAGTTCAAAGCATCAAGAAAACCTTGACAAAGGCAAAGCAATTTTCCTTCTCCGGTATATCACCTAGATAGTAGGAGTGAGGACGGCGCCATCCACCGCATGGAATTTTCACCACCTGCAGACAATGTATGCAGTTGATCATAACAGCTAGAGCAAGAAGTAATGTCATGCGAAACAGAGAAACAAAAGCAAATATTAATTGACCAGACTAGAGGAAAAAGATAGTCAAAGTACCTTACTCTCGTTAACTAAGTTCCACACTATGAAATCAACTGATGCAAAACCAGCTGCATAACCGCCAGATAATGTACCAACAGAGTTGTTATTCACAGAAACATTTTCAATCAAACTCAACTCTTTCACCTGTTTCAACCCCATGAATTGCAAAGTACGCATATCTCTATCATATTCTAGATAGCATATACATCCGTCTGCTCCGGTCTGAACATGAATAAAAATCAGAAATTGTATTCAAATTATGGCTAGTCAATATTTGCAGTTGTGTTTGGTCTGCATATTAACAATACTCTTCAATAGGAACCTGAATAATCAAACTTACTGAGCTTATCTCAAGCTGATTGTGACCAAGCTTAGTCACAGAAACACTAGACACACTTGATATACCATGAATCCCTTTGAAATGATTTACCGGAGTTATCTTCCCTTCTTGTACTAATGCTGTGCCAAGCACCAGATTCTTTGGCAAGGGGAACACAACCATATTACCACGTACATCTCCACACACTAGGATCTGCATAAAATTTGATATTCAGATTCCAGATGAATTTTCTATTTTTAAATTTGGTAACATCTCAGTGAAAATGAAAAATATCCGACGATGTCCCAATTCCTTATGGTTCTTGAAATTTTGAAAATGTCATATAAGGTACATTTGTTTTCAGATCCTGGGACTCAGTATTGTGTTTGGTGGTCAGAGACTGGAAATAAACTTTCAGTCCCGAGACACAATTTCAGTCCCTTCAGTATCTCCAGAAAGTGGGGAACACAGGAAACTGAAATTTTTGGGAACGGAGAATGAAACTTTAATAACATTTCTTCTAAAAAATACTCTCATTTAACTTTTCAAATTTCAAATCTATCATTCAATCTCCATATTTATCTTAAAGTAAACATGATACTAAGACATAACTCAGTCTAATATATTTTACATCAAACACAATACAGAAACTTAATTTAGTCTCTGTCTCCCAGTCTCAGTCTCTTAGTCTCTGTCTCCCTTCCAAACGCAACCTAAAAGTCCATCTCCATCTCTACCCAAAAGTTGTTATTTTCATTTAATGCATTAAGGGTCACATTCTTATTATATATATATAAGAAAAAGGGAGACCAAATAAATGCTTTCCTCATAAGTTATAAGAGTTCGACGGAAAAGCTATATCATAAAAGCACTATTTAAAAGCTTAAACAAATGAAGACGAAGTCAGAATGTCAGATTCTACCAATTAGCTTATATTCTACCAGACAACATGAAGAAGCAATGCTGAACACTTCAAACTCCACCAAGTTACCCCTGGAAGACAGGAGACAGATAATCATACCTCTTCTTCCACGCAAGCATCCAAACACATTATCCGCATTCCAAAATTTGATATGAAATCTGCTATATGTGACGCACTATTACTCTTCATGGAGCCTGTGAGGCTAGATTGTGGGGGATCAGGCAACCTCCATAGTTTCAATGTTCCTCTAGGATCAGCTGTGAAGACATACCTACAAATTTTTGTATCATCATGTAAAGATAATCCTTTTATTAACTTGAATTTGAAACACAGTGAAAGGAATAGGAACACAAACAATATAAGTATTTATGCACAAGTATATGCAAAACCAGAAGGGGTAAACTAAGAATATTATAATGTTATCAGGATCTCCAATCTAATTGCACTACACAATATGCATGGTAAGATGAAACCATGGGATGACTATGTAGCTTAACACATATGATACCAGGGCCTGTTAAGTGTGAACCAAAGAAATTAATGAAGTCATGCAAGTTAACTTATCAAAAAGTAAATTTCTATTCCCTCATTGAAGTTTCTTAATATAGGTTATTCCTAATAAATTGCAAGGCCAGGATACTTGTCAAGGAGTGACCAAAGAAGCAATGGTTAACACCTCATTAACTAGATTCATGTATCTCTGCACTGGCTCCTAATCTTGTCAGTAGTTTACACAGTATTGTTTAAAGATACAGGTCATTACCTGCATCCCAGAGATTTGCACCAATAGGTACCCAAGAGCCGTCTCTCCATGTCAGCTGACCAGGTGAAGTTTAGTCTCACTGTAGGAGTACAACCATTATCAGTAACTCCAATAACTGTCATATTTCCTTTACCATCTCCAATAGCAACCCAATTGTCAGCACCGCAGTCAAGTTCAATTGAGTCCTTAGACAATAAATCCATACAGATAATTTGAGCCCCATTGCTGACCTGAACAAGTTGCTTCCACTGAGCACCTCTTGCACCAATGAATTTAGCATGGTAAAGAAAACCATGATTTGTGGCAACATAAAGACTGTCCTGAGAGGCAAGATGTAAACAACGTACATATTCACTCTTGCTGCAACAAACAAGATAGGAAAAGTTAAACAATACTAAAATTGGTAACAAAGGTGTCCCAAATTGAGTTGACAATTCTGAAGTAGGTATCTAAGGTGAGCATCACATTTAACAACCCTACCTGTCCATGAGTCCAATACGATCCAACACATTAGGGATGCAAATGGAAAATGTCTCTGCCCTGTCAGGAGGGCCTGGTGCTGCTGCCAAGCCCCTGGATACAGAAGCATGAGGCTGATGCACTCTGATAGCTGAGTCAAACCCAGCAGTTATGAGAAGTGCCGAATTTGGGTCATACATACATCTCCATATACCCCTCCCTCTACATAACAAAGAATTCACACACTCCATTATTGCCCTATCTTCATTAAATAATAACATAAGAATTTGAAAGGCATGCATGAAAGGAAGGAAAAATTTGGTTTCATAAAAACCAAATAGATAAGGCAACCTAAGTAGTAGTGTAGCGCTCATGTATAATTTTTTGTGAAGCGGTTGCATGCTAATATTGCAGGGTATAACCACTAAGGGTTATGGAAATACTACAGTTCACAGAATTCAGGAGTTAAGATAATCAATTATCTTCAATGGCTGTTTGTTTAGAGCCACACAAAACCCAAAAGGCAACAATTAGAAATTTAACTTACAAAGATCAAGGATTGGTGTTTTAACTTACATGTGCTCCTTAATGACTTGCAGTTGTTCACCATCAACTCCCCATAGACGACACGTACAATCCTCACTGGCAGTGACAATCAACTGCACAAACCCATACAAAAAAAGGACCATTGCATTAATTTGCTTTGCCTATGTAGCTTGAGAAAGATTGAAAACTGAACAACAATGATTAGTTTACGTGATCAGCAATACAACAATCCCAAACTCGAGCATTATGTCCGAATAAGACAAGGGCAGTGGGATCATGCCGCGTAAAATCTTCCACTTCAATAGGAACAGCCCAGACACGTGCACTACATTAAAGAACAGATAGACTAATCATGAAGTGCATTGTTTTCAAAGAATAAACATAAAAACGTCCCACAATAGGACTTAAAGAGACAAACTCACCTACGGTCATCAGAGACAGATACCAGTTTAGAGCCACAAGACGACCATGCTATTCGGAAGATTGAACCTTCATGTCCAATAAGTTTACATACATGAACAGCCCCATAAAGTTGATCTTTGAACATACAGCAATTGCATAATGAAATGCTCTGACGATCATTGTCTTCTCTGAAGCTTGATGAACACTTATCAAGCTGAGGGGCCACTTTCCAAACAATAATCTTCCCGAACCAAACATTTTAGAGTAGTTAAAATAAAATAAAAATCCAAAAACATTAAGCAACATGCCAAAAGAAATTTTCATCAGGATAGTAGCATGCTTTATGCGAGATTTTGCGATCATGAATGTTCAACATGAATCAATCCCTGATCCTTACCTCATTAAATATTGTGCCAGATGCAACACGGAGAGCTTGAAGATTGTGACCCCATAGTCGCATCGAGTACAAAAGGCACCGCACTATGATCCAATTACAGATATAATCTCATTAGCTAAAAACCAAAGTCAATAAAGAAAGGAATCAAAGCCATGTCGTAGTAGTAAACAAACCAACCTGAAGATTGAACCTTGAGAACCGTACAAGAGTTGGAGATGTCCCAAACGTGAACTGAATTGTCGCTAGATCCTACAGCAAGAAAATGGCTTCCCACATTGGAATGAGCTAAACAACCCTACTACCCAATTACAAAGAGGCAAGCAAGCAAGAAAGGAAGATAAGTAAGAATAACAGAAATAACTACGAAGACATTAACGAAATGCTAGAAATGTGGTGGAGAGTACCGTGAGAAAGCAAACATCCAAAACCCAGTGAGGAAACTTGGGCAACAACTGAATCAGGTTCAGCTGCGGGGACTCAGAAACGGCGTCGTATGAGAAGCTGAAAAGCTTGAGCCTCGTTTCGCCAAACACGGCAACTACAGAGGGAAGAGTGTCTTGAGAGGTGGCGATGCCATGGACGCGGATGCCTTGGAAGACAGAGAAGGATCTCAGAATCTTTGCGAGTTCTAAGTCGTAGAGAAGAATCTCAGATCCTAAACCAGCTAGAAGAAGAGGAAGAGAGTGATTGGGGATGCGAAGTAAACACAGAGCCGAAATGTCTCCGAGGTAAGGGCCACGCTCCAAGCGCCATTTGCTCAAGTTCTGATGCTCCTCTTCCACCATTGATGAGTTTCAGAACCAAGCTTTAAGCGTAGTAAGTTTTCTTATTTCTTTTATTGCTCAGGGGCTTAGAAAGGGTTTTAAGAGCGAGTGAATTGAAGAATTCAGGGTTTTACAAGTTTGGACCATTTTTCCCTCCTAACTATATTTTTATACAAATGTCAAAATTGTTTGGTATATGAATAATATTTTTTTTTAAATATTTTAATCCCATAAATTTCTCATATTCTTATAATGACCCTTCAAATAGATTTTGTTCTCACAAATCAGTTGCAATGTTATATTTGTTTCTTCTATTTTTTCAGTTTAATTCTGCGACCCCAAATTTCTCCTTGCATGTTATACTATGTAAGTTAATTTTCATTTTATATATAATAGTAAATACTAGAATGGATTTAGGATATACATTTGCAAGTAAAAACTATCTTTTATCTGATATAATTTGTAATGTTGTAGATGCAGGGAAAATCATGTTACTCTGGGTAATAACTCAAATTTAAAGAGCCAACATTTGAAATAACAAAATCTAAAGACACAATAGTTATGATCCAAAATTTATAGATTTGGATAAATTGGTTTTTTTACTGAAATGCGCATGGAAAATTTTTTAATTCCTAAAATGCGCATATATGAAAACATTTCTCAAAATGCGCCGTGCCAATTCTAGTATGGCAGGCACGAAATGGGTTTTCACACCATTTCTGACATGGTGGCCACGAAATGGGAGGACCATTTCACTTAGGGCAGACACGAAATGGAAAAACCATTTTAAGTTTGTCAGCAGCAAAATGGACAGACCAAATCAGGGACAACAGACACGAATTGAGGGCACGGCAGTGATAAAAACCATTTCAAGTTTGTCAACAACCATTTTAATAATATTATTTAATTTATTATTTAATAATAAATTATTATTTAATAAATTATTATTTAATAATAAATTAAATTTTTTATTTATAATGTATGCATA
The DNA here is from genome assembly GCF_000816755.2 of Arachis ipaensis. NCBI lineage: Eukaryota > Viridiplantae > Streptophyta > Magnoliopsida > Fabales > Fabaceae > Arachis > Arachis ipaensis. The sequence goes on along the minus strand of NC_029790.2, from coordinate 9,985,744 downwards.
TAATGAATTTTCTATTTATTTTCTATTTATGTTTGTTAAAAGTTGAGTCCGAATTGCAAGTCAGAGTACAGTACAGTATATCACAGAGTACGTAGTGAGTACTAAATCATATAAGTTAAGACTATTTTTTTTTCTCTTCATCCCTTCTAAAGTATACCTTTTTTTTTTACCTTAAAAATCGCTTCATTCTTAATTTTTTTATGTAAACCATATGAATGCAAAAAAATATATACTCCATTTACTCTTAATCTTTCTTTGAGTGCCTTAATCCAGTATAAATAAACATCTTTCATACTATCACAAATTGTTAAAAAAAGTTATAACCACTTTTCTTATAATTATCATAAAAATGGAAGAATTTTTGGCATGGTTAATTATGAGTCATTTTTTCTTGCAATTTTATAAAGAAAAAAATAAAAGTAATACATAATTAATTTAATAAATGGAAAAAGTTATAACCAAGAAGATCCAAGAAAGCAACATAAGAGATTATGGGAGAGATTATGGGTCCATTTCGTGTGCGTGTGCTTCATATATGTATTCCACTATTTCGTGTGTGTCATAGGCGAGGTCTCCCATCTCGTGCCTGCCTTCATATATGTATTCCACTATTTCGTGTGTGTCATAGGTGAGGTCTCCCATCTCGTGCCTGCCTGCTACAGAAGATATGCACTCAATGCACCATTTCGTGTTCACCATGCTTGACTTGTACATATAATGGGAATTAAAGATTTTTCATGCGCATTTCAGTAAAAAAGCCTGGGTAAATTTGCATAATTAGTGTTCTAAGTTCTAACAATTTGTAATCTGAACATTACTCTAATATGAAAAGATTAAGTCCTCAAATAATTCTATTTCTTAAATTACAATGTTATAAATAAGTGATCTCATCCATTAAAACTTTCAAACAAAAAAGTGAAAACAAACAAGAGAGATAAAAATTAATAGGTGAATGATGTAGAGAAAGGAAAATATTTACTCTATGGAGAAGATAAGAATTTCTCTGAACAAAAATCCAAACATAGAAGTATCATCATCTCGTAATTTTGGTTCCAACAATATATTCACCGTTCTTAACTACTCAAAAAATCCAGGCATTTATCTACTAGTTCTACAGAGTGTACAGAACTGTAGATGACAATTCGATGGCAGAAGATAAGAGGAGGCTGCTGCAAATTGCCACACCAAAAAAAAAAACGGCACCCCACTTACATACCCAAGTATAGAGGGCACTCGCCATTCCCCCATTTCGATCAAAATGTATACCCTAAACGGCCAAACCAAACAAAAAGGGCTCACCCATTAAGGCAATGGTATTAAACCTTCAACAAAAACAAGAGTCATATCCCAGCGTGCTATACTTGGGAATCCCACTCAAATTGGACCATTGAAATCATCACTCCTGAAACTAAAACTGGAGTCTCTGTTTATTCCAGTTTTATGCTTGGAGATACTTCACATTATAAGGCCTTGGAGAAACAGACGAGTATTCAGTTGAAGAGCCTCTGGCCTCCCCCCTTTCGCCAAACACCTCGCACAGGCAGACCTCCGGAGTCATTCTTGTTACCTGGCAAAGGGTCTGTTCCAGGATCTGGCTCAGTCTGAGAGTTATCAAAATCAAGAAGGGCTGAAGCAGAACCATCGCCAAGTCGCACTCTAAGAAATTTGGAAGTTTTTTTACGTTGTTTACTGCCAACACCAGCATCCTCCTTTTTCTGATTTGATAAAATTCCACCCGATGCCTCTGTCTGCCCACTGATTCTCAAAGGTTGATTTCCCGAATTGGTATCAATCTGCTGATTGATTTTTGACTTGCCCTTGTTAGTTCGATAATCACCCCTTGATAGCACCTCCAAATTCTCTTCTGAAGATTTATAGCTTGACTGTAGTTGATGTACTGTGCTTAAGAAGCTATCTGCTAATCTATTTGTGGAGTTACTACCACTACCATCTACAGACTTACCTTTACCCTTCTTGGAAGCATTACTACCTTTAGACGGTATGCCAGAACCACCATGGACCCATCCATTTTCTGGAAAAGCATTCCTTTGCAAACTACTGTTGTACGACAAAATGAGCTCTTCCTTCTTCTGAGGATCAGGCAATAAATTAGCCATTTCGGGTACAAGATGAGACAAACCAAACTGCTGCACACAGTCCAGATATGTCTCCGTATCAAGTGTGCCTTGACGATATTGACCAGATATGTCTTTAAACAAAGTGTATCTATCTTCATCAAAATCAAGAGCTCCACGAATCTTTTCAACCAATGACTTGTTAGCAGACTGAACATTTTCCACATTCAACGGAGTCTGAGTGCTTGCAGATAACTTGCTCACTAGTGAAGCAGAAACAGGAGGAAACTCGGAAATTGAAGCTTCAATGGGGTTGCTCTCAATGAGATTTGGAGCAGATGCAGAGTGAACCATTCTTCCGTTATCACGTGTATCCCGCGAAGAACCAACAGATGATTGTGCAAGGGCAGTTCTGGGTGTAGGTTGAATAGAACTAGCATAAGTTGAGGGTGAAGGTCCAATGTTATTTGCTGTCTTCATCTGACCAGAATTACGTGGCACTCCAGGAGCAGCATTTGATTGCAGTCTAGCTTGGGTAGAATTACGACCTGGTGCAGGCCAAGCATTACCAGCATTAATTACAGAAACATTTCTGTTCCCATGCCGACGCAAGCGTGCTGCCATGGTATTACTGGATGAACCTTCCAACTCCTGTTTGGACCTTTGCTGGTCATTGCTGGAAGCTAGTGGGAGTGGAGGGAATGATGAATCTGCTAGTGCTGCATTCCTCGAGTTAGGTCCTAAGGCTTGGAGGTATCGTGCAGATGCTTCAGATCCCGATGTAGCTACTGATTCAAATGGCTGAATAATAGAATCAACATCAGCATTACCATCATCAACTGCAACTTGCCCACTACTTGAAGATGATGGATCATGAAATGTTTCCGCTGCATTAGCCATCTGCAGGCTGGCTTCAATGGCCATAGAAAGTTGATTTTCAGAAAAATCACGACGAAAGGAGCGGCCTCTTCCACGGCGTTGGTCTTGATCATTACGCTTATACCGAAAGCTGGTCGGTATCTGCAGGGGAAGAACAAAAAGCTAGCTTAGAGGAGTAACAAAGAAAGGAATATACTATTTGCCGTAGCAACGCCAGATTGCCATTGAGAAACAACAACAAACAGAATCGATTGTCACTGTACATGCCTGAAGAGCAGCATTACGCTTTGACCGTGACATTCGCCCTCCATGTTCAATAGCATTATGCCTCTAAGCCAAAAACAAAGAAACAGAGATTTAACAATGAGAAATAATCTCACAACAGTAAAGCAACTTATAATTTTATTTACAATGTTAGATAGAAATAGCAGAGCCAACCACCCTAAATAAAACCTTGGGATAAAAAACAGAAAAAAGATCTATTTGTCATAGGAATCACCTTCATTTCTGCTTCAGATTGAAACACAATAAACTTCTTAGCAAGGCAAGCTTCATCTTCACATAAGAAGTGCTCATTACGGAAATGGATCTGCACCAGCAGACATTTGATCATACAAATTCTTAAGATTGAAGCAACAAAAAAAATATTGTCAAGTCACCTTAATTAGAAAGAACATAAAACAAAAAAATAACAAATATCTTACCTCCAGGTCATCATAATTCTTATAGTATTCATATTGTCCTGGATGCTGCCTGCATTGAACATACAAATTGCATGAAACTTATATTTCAATCCATTCAGACCAATATAAAGGCAGGGATATTCCCCACTTGAATGGCATAGTTCCTAGTTTCCTACCTTTGGCATATATGACAAGTATAATGTTCTGTAGACATGTGTGTGTATAATTCATTATCCCCATAAAATGGGGTTCTACAGAACTCACACATAGGATGCCCCATAAAACCACCTCTCTCACTCTCACTTCCATCCACTTCTGAATCACCTGTGCTTATATGCTGATTCAATTGTGCTCTGGTATAAAGCTTTTGCTCGCATATAAATACCTATGCCATAGACATGATGGTCAAAAACTTCAATATGAAAACAGATTACAAATTCTTCCATCAGACTACACATGTTCACGTTTACAAACATTTATATGAACCCAATAGTATTTTATAGTTCACCTTCCTCCCCTCCAAACATAAGCTACACATAAGCAACTTATGACGGTGGAATAAGTGACCCTTCAGCTGCTCTATATTCCTAAACCTCTGCCGGCGCTTTGAGGCATCATGTGGTTGCTCCTCCATCCTGTCACATACACTGCAGGAGAGCCTGCACATAGCCTTGATCATCCTGTAATGGTCCATATCATCGAAATATGCATTTGTATCCTCATGGTACCAATATGATCCAACCTTACCCTCCCTTGGGTCGGAGGGTAAGGATGAAAAATCATTAATCGTCCGTGTATAGTCTCCTAGAGCCTGGAAGAATGCAGTAAAAATGAGTATCAACAACATCGTCAAACTCAAAAGGTAACAACACTTAAAAGAGCATGGAATTAACAAATCAATCCCCATATTTGAAGTACATAATTTCCAATAAAAAACGGCAGTGTCAATCTATCTCTTCCGAACAGTAACAGCAAATATTACTTAAAATTTTACTACATTAGTTCAACGGCAGAAATCCATAAAACAATAATGCCATGTTTGAATTTCTCATCAGATGCTCATTAACAAAAATTAGCTGAGAACAAGTCATGACAGCAACAACGGAAGTGGCAGTGATCATAGTAGACAATGTACTTGGAACTTAGAGACTTGACTAGCATTTGAATTGCAACCAAAACATGCCAATGTGGCGCAATTAAGATCTTAATTCAGTGAACAGAGACGAACGAAAAAGAAGCAATACGATAATACGGCAACAGACGGAAAATTCAAGATTCATCCAGTTCATGGAGGAGTGGCAATACTAATTTTATGTATACCTTGGTAACGAATACGGTGTCGCATTCGGTCTTGCAGATGCAGCAACGGCGATCGTGGCATATGAATCGGAGGCGAGAGACGCACGTGGAGCAGACATCGCGGTGCATGCAAGGTCCATAAGCAACCCATTCCAAGGGCTCGGCGCAAACGGCACAACAATCCTCCATCGCGAAGAAAGATAGAAACCCTAAATCTGCTTGATCACAAAGCAAGGTTAGGTGCGTTTTTTCTAGGGTTTGAAATTGAAGGGGAAGCTTTATGTTCTTGGTTGGAATATTTTAATTCAGAGATAGGCGTGGGGGCGAAGAAAATTTTGACGAGGAAAGGAACAGAGAAATTGAAAATTCCGAGAAGGACCTTCTTGTTCTGTGGTTGGTACTTGGTACCAAAACGCAACGCTCTGTATTGGGGAATTGCCACCGCCACAGTAGACCCAAACCCAACTTACTATTTGTATGGCACTTGATAAAAAAAAAGATATTTTTTATTAATTTTTTTTTTAGCGTGTTTGACCAATTTTTAGTAATAAAAATAAAAACACTAAAAAAATTAAAAATAATATATTTTTTTGAGAAATTGTAATTTATATATTTTTTTAAAAAATCTTTTTTTCTTAAAAAAAAGATATTTTTCATATAATAAATAAACAAAAAAATATTTTTATATTATTATACCCAAACATAGAGCTTGTTTGGGTGAATTTTTAAGAAAAGATTTTTTTTTAATTATCTTTTTTTTAAAAGATCTTATGGAAAAGTAAAAATAATTTTATGTTTGGGTATCCCATGTAAAAAGATCTTTTTATCTATTAATTATGTTTGGGTATAACGATATAAAAGTACTTTTTTGTTTATTTATTAGATAAAAAATATCTTTTTTTTTTAAGAGAAAAATATCTTTTATAAAAAGATGTAAATTACAGCTTCTCAAAAAAGATATTTTTTTTTATTTTTCTAGTGCTTTTATTTTTACTACTAGAAATTTGCCAAATACGCTAAAAAATAAAAAAAGATCTTTTTTATTGAAAAAGATCTTTTTTTTATCAAAATAATGACGTCCAAACAAGCACATAATTAATAAATAAAAAGATTTTTTGTATAAGATATCTAAACATAAAATTACTTTTATTTTTTTATGAGATTTTTTAAAAAAAGATAACTCAACAAAAATCTTTTCCTGATTCACCAAACAAACCATGAGCTTAAATAGATTTTTATTAAATATTTAATCCATCATTTATGGGTTGGTTCGATTGATCTTCTATTCTATTTCTATCCACTAAAAAGTAAAAATGACTCAAA
>NC_029790.2:9973703-9979470 GCF_000816755.2 Arachis ipaensis | reverse complement strand
CAACCATGAATTGTTTGTTATTATGAAACAAGAAAATTGCAACACCGCTTTTCTTAAATTGGTTAAAACTAAAAATTTGTAGTAGTTCGATGCAATTTATAACTTAATAAACTGTGGCCTATTAACTAACGATGGAAATAAACCGAGCTGAGTTGAGCTTTAGTTTTGATGAATATATAAATAAAGGATCCATCTAGTGTACAGATGCATTTTGGTACAGATTTATAGATTTTTTTTTTATTTGGTTGTTTATTAATTTAAAAGTGTATCACTAAAAGTGTTGCTTAGAGAAAAAAGTATTACCCTTAATCGTTAATTTGGCTCTGATACCAATTTTTTAACATTCGACTTTTCTTTCTTTTTTGAAATTAATTCTTCGTATTTTACTTCAAATAAGATTATAATTTGTATAGATTCAATTGGTGGTGCAAATTTATAATCTAAAGTATTGATCATTTCTATTATTTTTCTTGTGTGATTATTTATTATTAGTCCTTGATTTATAATTCTGATTTTTATAGTTTTTCAATCTTGTTTTAGTTTATAATATTCTTTTTTGCATGGATTATTGTATATAAAATCTTTTATCTGTTTGTCTTTTTTTTTAATATAATTTCTCAAATCCTCAAGAACTTCTTTTATTTCTACACTTTCTGTTGTTTCTAAATATCTTTTTAATTTTTCAACTTCATTCTCCATTTTTTCTTTCAACAGTTTTAATTCTTTTAAGTCATAATATGGTTTTCCAGGCATTTATAAATTTTTTAAGTTTAATTCCAACTTGTTTATATTTATTCTTATTTCTATCATTTTTATTATAAGGTCATCAATTTCGATCTGAAGATTATTTAATTCCCTTTTATATTCCTTTATTTTTCTTTTTAATTTTTCCGCCCTTTTTCTTTTTATTTTATTTTCTGGTTTTTCAATCTTTTTATGCTTCATTATTTATTTTAGAATTTCTGCAAACTCTATCATCGATTCAACACTATTTTTCAGAGATTCTATTAATTTCTCTAGCTCTTCAACTTCTCTTTTCAACTTGTCATAAATTATTTTTAGAGCTTCAAATGCCCTTTGATTTATTCCAGAAAACTGTAAATAATTTAAACGATTTTCTCTTTCAAAGAGCTCTTGTTTCTTGTCTTGATAAGTTACATATATTTCTTCTTTATTTATTGTCATAATTTAGTGTTTAGGGTTTCATTTAACTTTTCGACTTTTTTTGTTAATTCTTTTATTTCAGAATTTTCTTCTTTAATTTTTAACTTAGATAAACTTAAAGGGCTATTAATTTTAGATTCTTTTATTTGGAAATTCGATGAAACTATTTTTCCTGATGGTTCTTTTAATAATAGAACTGGGTTTTCAATAGCTTTATATTTTGGTATTTCTGTTTTTACAATTTTCTGAAATAATTCATCGACATAAATTCTTTCTCTGTTTTTAAATATTATACTATGATGGCTATTTGTTAAAGCATAATTTATTGCATATGTAATTGAAAATGGTTCATCGTCTTGTTCCATTAGATTCTTTCTGTGAAATTTATAAGCTAAACTTATAGATCTTCCAATATTTTCAGTTGATAAAGGTATAGCATATCCAAGATAGATTTGAGATTTAATTCTGTTTTTAGAACAGCCTGTTTTCATTATCTAATAAAGCAGTTAATCTATAATAATCATATTCTTCTGTTAATTCTAAACTTTCTAAATAATTCATAATTTAAAGATTAAGATGAAGATGTACCTTTTTGGAGAAAAACTTCCTTTATTTAGTATATTTTACATAAGGTGTTTTTATCTCCAGAGGGGAGATTGTAGATGCTAACTCCAGAGGGGAGTTTAGAATTATTTTTCTCTAAGGGAATTCTTCCTCAGGCTATAGAATCGCCTTGGCAGCTTCCTCCTTGCTCTCCTAGCATATGAGTGCTCTTAGCCTCCTGCTTTTTATTGTCTGATCCTTTTACAATTGCCTAAGCAACCTATTTATAATAGTTGGGTTTGATGGACAATTCCCATCCTTACCCTTCTTATGACGTCATTGCTTACGTCATTGTTTGTTCTTTTGCACCAGCTACATTGTTGGTGCTCTATGACCTAAGTGCTTACGTCACTATGCAATAATGTTGAGAGATGCTTCGGATGCACTGTCCTCCTCTTTTATCATGTGACCCTCAGATGCATTGTCTCCTTCCTTCATCATGTGAGTTGATTCCGTTTCATTATTGCATTCTTCAGATATCTCTGAGGCACATAGCTGGCACTTGTGGTCTTCTCTGTCTTTTATTAAATAGCAGAGATTCCTTTTTATCCCTTCAGGGAGCTTTTCTAAAAGTCCAGATAAGTTGTAGAATGCTGATTCAAATTCTACCAAGAGTCTCATCTCTCTTTCTTCAATTTCATTTCTTTTACTGGACACAAGCAGAGTATTTCTACTTTTATAATTAATCCTTGTGTGAGATTCCTCGTTATTTTTTGAGTTCTTTCAAAGACCCTTGCTAATGTGCTGGCTAACCTTCCTTCATGACTGTAAATCGTTAAATCTTGAATCTGATCAATTGGTTGAAAATTTCTTGGGAAGACGGACATGAATATTACTTGGTGTGCTGGAACCAAACATTCTTCTTCTTCATTAAAAATAGGTTGACTGTTTATAAATTTTAGGGATATATCCCTTGGATTTACATTGTCAATCATATTTTTAAATCTCTTTACTGCATCAACGAATCCTGCAGGAAACTCACTAATAATTTTTAGATTATTAAAAATTAAAATTGTATCAATTAATCCATATTGGAAAAACTGATAGGTGTCAGATGGGAAAGCATCTGGGAATATAACCAGCTTTGTTAGCTGTTCTTTGGCAATAGGATAATATCCCAAAATTGATCTACAGACCAATTCAGGACTATGTTAAGGGTTTCTCTGAGATTTGATCTACAGACCCTTTTCTTTTCCTTGATTTCAGCCCTTGTAGGAATGTTTCTTATTATCCCTGTTCTCTGGGTTTGAACTGGAGCTTTATCTGCTCTTTTTAAGGTTTGCTCTAGATGGAGAGCTTCATATTCCCTGAAGGATTCCTTTGCCTCTTCCAGTGTTAGAAACCCTCCTTTATGAATTATCCTTGATTGATGTGTGAATGGTGCTGCTTTTTCCCAGGCATCATATACTCCTTTCATGGGGCTATTATAAATTACATAATATTTTTTATCTTGGGTGGATTTTTTAATGATTTCAGCAATTGTTTTATTTTCTGAAATTTTTTCTTCACCTGATTTGTCCACCACGCTTAGCTGGCTGAACTCTGATGGTTTTGCTTGTTGTGTTGATTTCATTGCTTCGATGGCCTTCTTGAGAGATTGGATCTGTGTCCTTATTTGTTGACAATGCTTGCATTTTTCGAGTTCTTGCTCATATTTTTGAATTTCTTGATCTAATGCGTTGTAGACGAACTCCATTCTCTTGTTAATGTATCTGCAATAACATTTTTGTCACCCTTAATATATTCAATTTTTATTGGATATTGTAACAAAAATAATTGCCATCTTATTAATCGTCCATGGTTATAATCAACTTTTAAATTATATCGTATGAAACCTGTTAGGTAACTTGAATTTGTCCTTAATATAAATTCTCTGGGTAGTAAATCAATTTTCCATTTTTTAAGAGATTTAATTGCTGCTAGAGTTTCCTTTTCATGAGTGGTATATCTCTGTTCTGTTGGAGTAAAAGTCCCTGAAATATACCTGCAAAGTAATTCCTTTGGGGAATCTTTAGAATCTAGTGATTCTTTTTCTTGTTCCAAACTTTTTATAGCTTTCTTAGCTTTTAGACATCCTAACCAGGTTATGTCTAAAGCATCTGTTTCTACTATTAAGTAGTCATTTTCTTCTGGAATATAAAGTTCTGGAAGTTTTTCACATAATTCTTTAATCTTTTGAATTTGCATACTATCTTTTTCATCCCATTTTCATTCTTTTTTAGTACTTATTTTTGGAAATAAGCTTTTAGTGTATTCTGTTATATTCTTTAAAAACCCTTGATCAGAAATATAATTTATACACCCTAAAAATCTTTGTAATTGTTTTCTATCTTCTATTTTACTAGGAAATAAATTTATCTTTTCTAGGACATTTGGCTGAAGTTTTAGCTTTCCTTGAGTGGATAGAATTAATCCAAGAAACTCTATTTCTTGTTTTGCTATTTTTGCTTTCTTTTTGCTAAGAACTAATCCTTTTTCTTTACATCTTTCTAAAACTATTAATAATTTTTTAAGATGATCTTCTTTATCCTGTTTTGTAAAAATTAGTATATCATCAATGTACACTAAAATAAATTCATTTAACTCTTTTAGATTTTCTTCCATAAATCTTTGATAAATACTTGGGACTTGTTTTAATCCGAATGGTAATACATTCCATTCATAGAGCAACACACTTGTTGATTCTTTTGTTGGGCAAGTAAAAGCAGTTAATTTCTTTGTTTCTTCGTCTAAACGAAGTTGCCAATATCCTGATTTTGCATCAAGAGATAAAAACCAAGTTGCTCCTTTGATTTTTTCTAAAATAGAATCTTTTCTTGGAAGTTTATGAGCATCACCAATAGTTGCTTCATTCATCTTCTTATAGTTAATAACCATTCTTCGTTTTCCCCTTTTAATTTCATTATTGCTTTCGACATAAAAGGCTGGAGCCGCATGAGGACTTTTACTTAATCTTATAATTCCCAGAATCATCATTATATGTAGTATCTTATCATAAGCTGTTGTTTTTGTTTCTAATTCTTCTATTATTTGGTTTTCTATTGATGTCATATAATCTCTTATAGCTCCTTTAGTATGAAACCTTATGTAATTCCAAATGTCTCTTCCAGATAATTCATTAAGTTTTGGATTAGTAAAGGCTTCTAATAAGAAGGAATTTAACCAGTTTTTGAAAATTTCTTTTTCATTCTTTTTACAGTCTAAATCGAGCATTCTTTCTCCTTCCATTTCCTGGATTTTAGGAACATATTTTGATGGTATTTTTGTATATTTTGAATCTTTATTTTTAAACCCTTTTTTAAAAGCATAATTATCAAAACCTGTTTCCCATTTAAATTGAGATTGATTATCCTTAGATGTTCCAGCTTCATTTTTTACTTGTATTGGAATTGCTGGTTCTTCGTCACTTGAATAGTCTAGAATGTGTTTTTCATTTTCTATATTTTCAGAATTTACTAATTCTTCTTCTATTTGAAAACCATGTTCCATAATATTATTTTCTTGAGCCATTTTTAATTGTTTAAAAAGCATTGTAACTTCTTCTAATTTTTTTTCAATATTCATAATTTCAATGGTGGTTTTATTTTTAAGTCTGTTATGTTGATTATATTTTGGAATTTTTCTTCTTTGGGATTCTCTTTTTCCTTATTTCTTTGAAATTTTATGGATATTAATATTTCTTCAAGCATATCTACTATAGAATTTAATTGTGGGTTAAAAGTATGATAAAGATGTAGGGAATCATTTCCATGGTAGCATTTTTTAGAAGTTCCGTGTGAAAAATAAGTTTTTTCAGGTTTTTGAAGTCCTTCAATAAAACTTATAGTAAAATAAAGATTTTGAGAAAAATCATTTTGTATTGATTTTAAGAATTTGGTGTCATTACAGTTAACATTAGTTAAAATCATTAATTTTTGATCTATTAATTTTGATAATTTAATTATTTCTTCTCTTAAATCTTCTAATTTACTTTTTTCCATTAGGTGACGCTTTTCTTTAT
>NC_029790.2:9971862-9973274 GCF_000816755.2 Arachis ipaensis | reverse complement strand
TATACACATGTGATGTTTCTTATCTTAAAAAAAATTAAAATTTGCGCATCCACATATTTCATATTCTATATTGTATTGTATCAGTATCACCGTCCATGCCTGATGGGTGTTTAACCAGCCATAGTTATCAAATTACAACTTTAATATCCATTTTTTCCTCTAAAGGTGTTCGTGAGTTTTGCATGATAATAAATTGCAAGAAAGAAACACCTATCATGTTTACTTGTGCAAGAGTCGATTGCATAAGATCCCCAACTACAAGAGATTCTTGATGTGAGACAACCTAATCGAACTAGTTTGGCCTGAAGAATGCATGAGGGAACAATCTGGAAAGAAGTGTATTTTTGGCTTTCACAATCAAGAAATACACTCCATAACAGGGGATGTGAATTACCGCCAAGCAAAAATACCTGCATTATTGTAAGGATAAAAAATAATGACTGGGTTTATATCAATATAGTATTGGAGAAATGATAATACTACTCAATTAATACTATAATATAATACTATTTACTTAAAATTATGTAGTATCATAAATTCATAATACATGATACTCACCAGAGAGGAGCCCACTTGTTATTTAGCTCAAGAAATGGGTATGGCCACCTGTTATATAAGAAAGAAGATTACAACACAAGATAATAATTTAGTCCAAATTTTTAAATTATTTAATAAATTTTAAATATCAACTTCATATCAAAATAACTATAGGTGATTTTTACTATTTAGATATCATATTTTTAAAAGATGCGACACTAGTTGTAATAATATACAAAAGAGAAAAGACACATCAAATAATAAAGTACCATGGAAAACCACATGCGTGGATGGCCCATTGGAAAATAATGTAACCACAGCTCCAGATTACAAAATATGAGAATCTAAACCAAGGAAATGGCTAAAAATAAAGAATATGAAATATCATTAGTCCTTAGACAAATAAATGATTTGACAATTATAGAATTTCCTTTTCTTTTCTGGGCATATGATATACACTTACGAGATTATTCAGAGCTGTATCCAAGAAGAGGAAAACTACATTTAAAGCATGCATGCAACCCATCAACTGCCAAGCATACAACAACAAAATTATTAAAAAAAAAATATCCTTTATTCAACAGAGATTAATTAAGATGTGCAATGACTAGATAATTCCCAATTAAGATTGAATGCACAAATACACATCAAATGAAAGAAAATTTAAAGTCATCACACTCACCATGTTTAGTCTTAAGTGAGATATAGATAAGAATGGGACTATAACAACCCAAAATACAACGTCTGTTAGGATCACAGCCCCTGCACATGTCTGTTAAAATATGCAGAATATCAGTTCAAAACTATATATATATAATATATTAGCAAACTCATTTAATCACTATGTTTTCAATGTGATTATTTCTGTCAACAGA
>NC_029790.2:9954625-9971785 GCF_000816755.2 Arachis ipaensis | reverse complement strand
ATATATATATATATATATATATATAAGACCCAATGTATGTTGATTAGTTGACTTTGATCAACCTGATATGTGGTTTGCACTAAGTAACCCAAGAAACCTGCTCTTTGTTGAAACTCCACTTTTGCATAGCGGCTTTCTAACTTAACAGAACCATTTGTTTGTTTCACACTGTCAATGGTTGCTTTGCTACAGAAATTCCAACATCCATGTGCAGAAACTATGGTCCCCATCTAATGCATATGTAAAGTTCAAAGTTAGATGCTAATTAGATGCCTTAATTATCTTACTTCCATTAAACAGATGGGATTGACATTATTCTTGTCATACCCCAAAATATATGATGACCAATGTGAAAGTCCACCTGAAAAAAACATACAATAAGATTCTTTATTTGTCTCAATGCATAGTATAAGAATAATGTAAGACACTAAGATCAGTACTACTATATGCTTGACATGTAATGAATGCATTTCTTAAATTTTTTTATCATAAAAACTCTGATATCATATAATCATAATACTATTTGTCCCAAAAATTTAAGTTCATAAGAACAGATACATGAATGGTTGATCGCTAATTCTTTCAAAATAAATCCAACAATACTTATAAAACATTGGAGTACATAAATTGGAAGGAAAAGAATATAGGAACATACTCAGTGTAGTAAACAAAGATGGTTGCATCGTACGTGACAACATCCCAGGCTAAGAAAAGAACCATGATCACAAACGAAAGGAAACGTGTGAGTAAGAGCCAGAAAGGGTTCAATCCAACCCAACAACTGGTCCATAACTGAGAGGTGCTAACATGGCCGGAGGGCAAAACGGTCACAACAACTTCATTGTCAGGTTGAGTCACAAGAAGGCTCTCATACATGCTCTCAAAAACTCTATTGGAGGCACCTTCATTCATCCACAGCACCCATAATGCACCTACAAAGGCCACACAAACAATACCAAAGCACACTATGTCATACCATTCTATCTCTAGTGCCATCTTTTTGATGAATAAGCATTTTCTTCAACTCAGAGGACTTGGTTTTGTGAGCATGTCTTGGTTCTTGAATTTTCTAAGTGGACTGGTAGATTTGAATTTGACCATCAGGTTTGAGACCTTTCAGTATGAACAAATCAAATAGCAATGTTATATAGTCAGCTCGATGGAGCTTTGAAGAAGAACAAGAACAAGAACAAGAACAAAGTTCTGGAATTTCTGAAAGAAATGGAAATGGTGGTGTGTGTGAGGAGGTGAAGGAAAGGGGGACTGAGTTCCGAGTTCGAAACTCGCTCGGTACTCGGTCACCGGCGGTGGTGGTGGTGATTTGGATCGGAGAAGGGTGGTGTAGAATAGTGAAGTGTGGATCCGCGTTGGTGAGTTTTGGAACTTAAATAGGGAGGTTTGAGGTGAAATGACGGGATTGTCCTTGGTTGGGTGGCATGGTGAGAGTGGTGGGTTGAAATTTCAGGGGTTGTTTTGAAATTAGCAAGAATATTGAGGTCAAAGGGATCCTTTTAATAATTTTGGTTTTTGATTGAAAGAGTAATATTATTATTTTTAGTTAGTATTTGGTGAATAATAATTTATATTTATATTTATTTTTATTAAAATTTATATACATAAATTAATTAAATTTATTAATTAAAAATAATATAACATTTATGCTAACTAAATACTAGCTAAAATTACTAAAAACTGCTTGCCAGCAAATTTTTTTTTTCAGATGAAATATTTACTCATAATGGAAAGCAAAATAATAGAGTCGGAAGTTCGACCTTATAAATGGTGATTGATTTTTTTTTGTTTGTCCTTTTTTTTTCCTTTCATTCAATTTATGATAAAAACAGAACAACAGAAATATTCGCCACTTAGAAGTTAAAATACAACACGTAATTCTGTTTTTGTTCATGAAATACAACACGTAATTGATGAAGTGTATGAGAGTTGAATACAGAACTCTCGTTTTCGTCTTTTTGGTAATTTTTGAATACAGAACTCTAAACCCACTAGGCTAGTAAATTGAACTTTGGGCTTATGATTTTAGGCCTTTTTTGACAACTTTTTATTACTCTACATTTGTGACCAAAATTACAATAATTACAGTATTCATTCCAAAAACCAAAAATACAAATACAAGAGTGGAGAAGGTAGAAAATTTCACGAACTTCGTGTGTGAACTGTCGGGGAAAGCACGATTGAAAGGCGGATGCGAGACGGCTTTGTCCGGGGAGGTGCGGCAAGGCCGCATGGACCCAGAGAAGAGGCAAGGTCAGAGGGGGAACTCCTCCACAGGTCCATCAAAAAAGTGAGAAAGCTAGGGGAAGGAGAAGAATTCACAGGAGGCACGGCCCCAGTACCTCGAGTTGAAGAATGGATGGAGGAAGGGGAGTGTCAAGTGGCCAACTCTGCTCCAATCACGTTGAACCCACCAACTGGAGCTTGGGGGGAAGGCGAGAAACTTCGTTCTTTTGCCTAGGCAGTTAAAGCGGAAAAAAGTGTTGATAAAGTCGAACAGGAGGCAAGAGCCATGGAAGAAGAATCAAGCGAAGATGAAGAAGTCCATCCTGATGTCACCATTGAAAAAACTGCTAGCGGGATTTATAACTTGGTGATCAACGAAGCAGTTAAAAGAGAAATATGCAAGGACTGGTGGGAATCCATCATCGTAAAGCTTCTGGGCAGAAAGATCTCACTACTGGCTCTAGAGAGGAGACTAGAATCAATGTGGGGTAAGTATGGGAGCATTGATGTCATTGACCTGGGGAACGACTTCTTTCTGGTCAAGTTCTACAACTCTGAAGACTTAGATTATGCTCTCATGGAGGGACCATGGAAGATTCTAGACCACTACCTGACGTTAAGACTATGAAAACCAGAGTTTAACCCTCAAACAGCAACCATTAACAATATTGCTGTGTGGGTAAGACTTCCTGGTTTGGCGATAGAATACTACAATAGAACAATTCTGGAGAAGATAGGAAGCATTGTGGGAAGAACTTTGAAGGTGGATACGAATACGAAAAGCGTCTCCAGAGGAAAATACGCAAGAATATGCGTAGAGGTGGATCTAGACAAGCCCCTGGTATCCCAGTACCAGATTAACGGAGCCACATATCTGGTGGAATATGAAGGCCTACATTTGGTGTGTTTCCAGTGTGAAAAATTTGGACATGATAAAGCTGTTTGTCTAGATCTCAAAAACCTCCCAAATGCAGGAAATAATGAACAGATGAACAGGATGGAAGATCAAGCGACGAGAGAGAAGGTTGAAGGAAAGGGCAATAATGAAAAAACGAAAGAAAACAAGGGTAAGGAAGTCACTTCTGAAGATCCACACGGCTATGGCCCTTGGATGTTGGTACAACGTACACAACGTGAAAGGAAATCTGCCAAAAACAGTGAATGTACAAGTAGTGGGAGTGCACAAAAAGGAAAGGAGAAGGATGATAATAATGGTAGACAAAAATCCCGCTTTGCAGTGCTGCAGGAGGTCGTTATGGAAAAAGAGAATGAATCAGAAGCATCCAAAGAAAACAACAATACTACTTCACTGAGCCAAAGAAATAACAACAAAGAGAATGAAGAAGGGAGAAACCAGAGAGAACCTAACAGAGAGGCAAGTCTGCAACCCTCAAAATCTGCATCCGGCCCTAAAATCATTAGCCCAAAACCTGCACATGACCAGACCAAACCAGCAACCCAACCCACTATAAATGGCCAACCCAAAATTAATAGCCCAAAATCTGCTCACAATCTGCCCCAAACACTGAGCCCAAAAGAATGTAACCCAATAACAGACCCAACCATAACCCAAACAGAAAAATAACTTGAACATACTACAGAACCACACACCATTGATCACATGAAAATAATGGAAGAACCTAAGCATTATCAGGAGAATTAGGCATATACTAATCCAGAACCAGCTTCCCAGCAATCTGAGATGATTACTTCTGGGTTGGTGGTAGAGGAACCCGAAAAACCTCCAGACCCAACAGACTTAACACACATGGATTTTGGATCAGTGAATAGCAATGTGCTTGTTGAGGCTATGGAGATTTTTGAAAAAGAAGTATGTGAAGCAAAGACCCATGAGAGAACCTCTCCACGCAATGTGGAGAAAATGCAATGCCAATGATAGGACCTAAGGCCCTTTTTGAGACTTTGGAGCTGAGAGCTAAGTGGTAGTTATCTATCCCCCCTTCTCTTGATCATGAAAATCCTCTCTTGGAATATTCATGGAGCGGCTAATAAGGCTACTATTCGCACGCTCAGAGAACTGTGGTTCCAAAAAAAACCTGATATGGTGATACTAGTAGAAACAAAGTGCAGTGGGTCCAGAGCAAAAGAAGTTATCAGGGAGATGGGGTTTGCCTATTACGTCATTGAAGATGCTGAGGGCTTCTCCGGAGGTATATGGGTTTTGTGGAAAATCAACTATCTGAGGGTGAGAGTCTTGAAATCTCATAAACAATTCATTCACATGGAGATTACTGATCTGGATCAGAAAAACTGGAACCTCTCAGCTATTTATGCCAGTCCACAGGAAGGGAACCGAAAGGAGCTATGGGAAAACTTACAAGCTATAGCTACACATATGAGACATCCTTGGATGTTGATAGGAGACTTCAACGACATCGCAAAGGAACACGAGAAAAAGGGTGGCACAGGATCGAACGAACATGCGTGCAAGAGATTCAAAAGGAGAATGGATAGTTGCAACCTGATGGATTTGGGGTATGTAGGAACAAAATATACTTGGATAGGTGGACAAAAGAATGGTCAGCAATGGGTCTTCAAGAGGTTAGACAGAGCTATTGCTAACCCAGACTGGAGAATGATGTTTCCAAATGCACATATTGAAATCTTTCCCAGAATTCAGTCTAATCATCACCCAATCTTGGCGATCCTGAGCCCAAACTGTAACACACTTGGAGAAAAACCATTCCGTTTTGAAGCTATGTGGTGCACTCAAGAAGACTTCTCTAATTTTGTAGAGCAAGTGTGGAAGGAAGACATTAAATTTCCAGAAGCCCTCAAGAATCTCACTGATTGCTTGAAGAAGTGGAACACAGAGGTTTTCGAAAATATTTTTCGTAGAAAACAAAATATCCTAAACAGACTCAGTGGTATACAAAAATAAAATACCTACAGCAAAAATAAATTCCTGTAGAAACTGAAAAAGGAACTTAATGCTGAATTAGAAGGAATTTTGGACCAGGAAGAAATTTTATGGCTTTAAAAATCTAGGCAACAGTGGATGGTGGAAGGCGACAGGAACACAAGATTTTACCACACAAAGACTCTAGTGAGAAGAAGAAAAAATAGAGTGCTTAAAATCAGAAATGAGAATGGGTGCTGCATTGAAGACCCTGAAATGATCAAGAAGCTAGTTATGGAGTTCTTTGATAAGTTTTATGAAGAGGAGAATTTCAACCGACCCATCATGATAACCTTCCACAACCCTCCTAGTCTTAATTGCAACCAAAGAAGAAATATGGAAATCATACCTTCTCATTGGGAGATTGAAGCCGTTATTTTCAACATTGGATCCCTCAAGGCACCTGGAGAAAATGGTTACCCTGCACTTTTCTATAAAGAAAACTGGAGCCTTCTAAAAAGTTCGGTGTGCAACTACATTCAATCTTTGTGGAGAAAACCGGAGGCCATCAGACACATAAATAAAATCCTCTTGACACTGACTCCCAAAACAAACCAGCCTGAATTTGTTTCTCAATTTCGCCCGATAGCCCTTCGTAACGTCATCTACAAGTACCTTGCCAAGATTCTTGTCAGCAAAATTAAACCAACCTTATCAGAGAGAATCTCCCCCAATCAATCCAGTTTTGTCCCTGGACGCTTTATACATGACAACATCATAATAGCTTCTGAAATGATCCATAGCATGAAAAGAATGAAGGGGAAGAATGGTTTCATGGCAATCAAGATTGATTTTGCCAAAGCTTATGATCGTTTGAATTGGAACTTTCTTCATCAATGTCTAGTGGAGTATGGCATTTCAGACAGGATTTTAACTCTGATCATGGCATGCGTATCCAGTACGGAGTACCAGATACTTTGGAATAGGGGAAAAACAGAAAAATTCACACCAACTAGAGATATTAGGCAGGGAGACCCTATATCTCCCTACCTTTTCGTCATCGCCATGAATAAACTCTCAATGCTCATTGAAGATGGAGTTGAAGAAGGAAATTGGAAACCCATGAAGGCTGGTAGAGAGGGACCAATCATATCCCACCTTCTTTTTGCAGATGACCTCCTATTATTTGCAGAAGTCTCAGAAAATCAAATCAGGAGAATTTTGAGGATGCTCCAAATTTTCAGTAAAGCATCAGGTCTCATTATAAGCAAGGAGAAAACATCTATTCTGTTCTCCAAAAATGTGGAAATGGATACGAGAAATAAAGTTATGAGAACATGTAGCTACAGAGAGGTTCCATGTCTAGGAAGATACCTAAGAACCCTTCTAACCAACAGCAAAAAGAACAAGGACAACTATGGCAACATTATTGAAAGGGTGCACAGCAGAATAAAGGGCTGGAAAACCAGTTGTCTCTCCTTAGCTGGTCGTATCACTCTTGCACAATCAGTCATTAACCCAGCTCTAAACTTCAATATGCAGCATGGAAAATTTTCTATTGGAGTGTGTAAAGAAATTGAAAAATGCCAGAAAAAATTCATTTGGGGGGGAGAACAAAATACTAGAAGGATTCATGACATCAGATCGAACACAAAAGATTAAGATCTTCATGTGGCTAGTTGTTCACAACAGACTCATGACATCAGATCGAAGAAATCGAATGTTTGGAGCCAACCCAAACTGTCATATGTGCACTCAAACCATTGAAACTATCCTTCATACTCTCAGGGATTGTCCAGCTGCATCCAGGATATGGTCACAACTCAAATCCGGTGCACATACTAGAGTTCTTCAGAGCTCCCTTCGAGACCTGGATCCGCTGGAATCTAACCGTGGAAGCAGTTTCAAATTCCAAAACCCAATGGAAAACCATCTTTATGGTTACTTGCTGGTGGCTATGGTTCTGGAGAAATAAGAAAATTTTTGCTCCCCCTTTTAAAAGGCCACCGAAAACAGAATGCATCATCATGGATTACATCCAAAGGTTGGATAAAGCTTTCAAAAAAGAAAATCTCATCCAAAACGTAAGAAAAAGGGAGATTCTAATAGGCTGGTCTCCTCCCTCTGAACTATGGATAAAGATTAATGTGGACGGCCCTGCCTGCGTAACCACTGGGAGGGCTGGCTGTGGAGGCATTATTCGAAATTATCAAGGAAGATGGCTAGCAGGATACATGATGAACATTGGAACATGTTCAGCATTTAAAGCAGAACTTTGGGGCGTTTTCCAGGGACTTAAAATGGCGTGGGACCTAGGATTCAAAAAAGCTATCCTGGAGACAGATTTTAGAGCAGTGCTGCAAACTCTGCAGAAGAAGTAAGAAATCCAGAATCATCCGGAGGCTCTGGTCAGAAGCATCGGTCAGATCGTGAAGAGAGACTGACAGTTGAATATAAAATATATCTATAAAAAAGCCAATAGAAGTACAGATTGACTTGCTAAGAACAACTTAAAAACTTTTTTAGGATTTCACTTCTTTGACCTTCCCCCACTTGAGTTAAGGCACATTATTGATGATGATAGTAGAAGAGTTTTATTACCTCTTATAATCTCTCGTTTAAAGTTTTAGTTTTTGTTTTCTTGGGCTCTAAACCTTTTGTAAACCAAAAAAATAAAAAATTACAAATACAATAATTAGACGTTGCTGGATTTTCTGCCGATATTATGATTATGATTCTATTAAAAGAAAAGTCGCTTAGTCGTTGTTGTTATCAATTATCGTTGTTGAACCCCTTACATATATAAACTTGGATTATTAAGTTGACCAAATAGAACATTTTTTAGATATAATTGTCCTTTTCAGGAAATTTAATAAGATAATTTATGTAAAACTCAGTTACACAAAAGATATATTAGGAGATAAACTTCAAGTCAATTTTCATATTTTTAAAAGAAATAGTTATGTTACGTGTACATTAAAATTAGTTATTAAAATTAGTCATCAATATAAAATACATATTATAATACAAATATATATTAAAAATAAATTAAATTATATACATACACAAATATATTAGTATCTGATTTTAGTGGCTGACTTTAGTGTACAAATAGCATTATTGAGGAAAAAAAAAGACACACGTCGTTTTTACTGTCTTCATCATCCTTTTATCGCAAAATGTAAAAGATCTTTCTGTATGTGTTAATCGTTTGGTTGACTTTAATATTCTACAATCTACACTACGAACTGCAGTACTAACAGCATTTTTTTTCCTCGGTGCTAAGTTCATGTTCAATTTTTCTTCTGCTAATGATGTATTATTGGATGCATAATTCATTAAATTATTATATATAAAAATAAATAAAAAATAGGTTCTTGATTTTTTATTTTTTAAAATATAAGACATTTAAATTTTTTTGAAAAATTAATTTATTTTTATATATTGTTCTTAAATTAAAAAATTAAGAATTTTTTTTTCTTATAATAATCAACTCTTTAGGGTCAACTATGGCTGCTATATGTCCCTTCATTTAAAATTCACGTGCTTCTGGGGTTCAAAAATTGACAAATAATGATTAATTAAATTATACACAAAGTCTCATCTCATCCCATAGCTAGTTTCAATAGTGTAGTATAATGTCCAACATGTGCATGTGACCTTCGCATGAAGTAGGGTTGGCAAACTGATTGACTCATCTCATTTAAGTCTGTTTAAATTTGTGGATTAAACAGTTCGGATGAATTATATATTAAGTATATACGAATTTTTTAAAATAAAAGTCTAATTCATATAAGATAAATTTGATTGTCTAAGCGAATCGATCTGTTTATTTTTTATTTTTATTTTTTGAATAGACAATTTTTAATTAAAAATAAAAATTTGAGCTAAAATATTAATTTTGTGCCAATTTTTTGTCCATTTAATAAATTATTAGTTAAAACATGAGATATTTAGATTGGATTTTAAAAAATTAAAAAATAATGAAAACTTTAAACAAATTAACCCACTTAATCAAGAGTTGATTGACTAAGTGTTAGTTTAGATTAGCTTTTTTAGTGAAAAAAGTACCTTTCTTTTTGTTAAAATAAAATAATTTTATTCAATTTAAAATTTATTTAGAATTTGGATACGTCTTTTAAAAAAAATTATTTTTATTAAAAGAAAAAAATAAATTTTTTTAAAAACTAACAATATTTTATAAAAATAAAAAATAAAAATGTTTTTAATATTTTATTTTTTTTATTTATTCAAATATAAAATAATTTTTTGTCTGTTAAAATTTTTTTTTAAAAGATGGTTTTATTTTTAGAATCAAAACTCTTATATTTAATAATAAAAAAATTAATTAAAAATTATTAAAAATTATTTTATTTAATATTTATTATTTATTATTAAAATTAATAAATATTAAATAAAATAAATTTAAACTTTTTTTTAGGTCTCTTACAATTTTCACTATTTTGAGCGTCCTAACATAAAGTGGTTTAGAAGTTTGAAGCTAAATCTAACTGGAAAAACATATTCGGAATAACATGAATATAAACAATGTTAATAAGAGAAAATCTAGCCACATACACATATGCTAATTATAATTGGACAGTTTGTATTATTTATTAGTTATATTACATTATTGGGCACATTGGGATTTTAATAAACTCTAATAAATAATGTACATGTGAAGTGATGTGTACCTTATGGACAGATAATATGTGATTTGTCCCCCTGCTTCCTGGCCTTTTGTACTTCCCAATGGGCTTTTGTACTCTTACAATATAACAATTTTCTAGCTTTATTAAGTTATTAGAAGTATGAGATCATCACTTTACATAAAAAATTATTTGGAGAAGATTTCTTTGGGGGGTAAAAAATCCCAAATGCGCCGAGGGGAGACCATTTTTACCCAAATCCGTCAAATAAAAATCTGAGATATCAATCTACCAAAGAACACTTTTATATAATTCGAATTAGAATTACACATAATTCGAATTGATACACTTCGAATTACTTTCAAGCACTATTCGAACGTAGTTCGAATCAACTAGCATCGAATTATGCATGCATGGTTCGAATTATATTAATTCGAATTACTTAGATCACGTGACTTAGGGGAGTTCGAATCGAATTGATTCGAATTACTCTCAGATTGCAACAAGTTGTAATTCGAAACGTATTGATTCGAATTACTCACATTTCGGCACAATAGGTAATTCAAACCTTATTGATTCGAATTACAAGTGAATGCCCTATAAAAGGAGTTCGAACCTAGTTCATTCGAATCAGTTTTCCAATCTCATACCCCACAAAATTCCAGAGAAAGCGACCCAAAACCGGCCCGAAAAAGTCTGTAGCAGCATACTTAGGCGATGGGGGACGATCCGGGAAGGCTGTATCGACTGGATGGAGTCGCTCATATAGCCGGGGTGATCAACGACGAGGTTGGTGGTTTATGATGGTGGTTTATTATATTTGTATATGTTAGTGGTATTGTAAATCGGTATTTAATGTGGTTTATGATAGCGGTTTTAAATGCGGTTTTATTGGGAGTTTATGTCAGTGGTTTTGGTTAGTTGTAGTGCATGCGGTTTATGTAAGTGGTTTTGCCCGTGATTTTTGTAAGTGGATTTTCCCGTGGTTTAATGAGTGGTTTAATGAGTGGTTTTGCCCGTAGTTTTATTAAGTGGATTTGCATGTGGTTTACTTTTCTAATATTTTGGATTCGGTTTGAGTGTGCGGTTTTGCTTGCGGTTTTGCTAGCGGTTTAGTAGAATTTACTTTTGCATGAATTTAGAAGATGCAGTCTATGTTTGCGGGTTTTGTTTGCAATTCTCGTTGTGGACTATATTTCCTCCAATTGCTTTTTTTTGGTTACTTGGTTACGTCGTGAATTTTATCCGTTAGTGGTATTGTGAGTCGTTCTAATTATGCGGTTCATGTAATGCGCAGCCTCGGCGTTGCATATCGAGCATGCAGCGGCAGCAGGGGATGCGACTTGATGAGAGGTACGTTCCGTACTTGCAAATGGCAGGACTATACCATCTTGCGAGACTGAACGACAGATGGTTCCGATTGGACGAGTCCCTCGTCAGTGCATTCGTGGAGCGGTGGCGTCCGGAGACGCACACGTTTCACATGCCCTTTGGCGAGTGCACCATCACACTTCAGGACGTCGCGTACCAGTTGGGGTTGCCAGTGGACGGACATTATGTCAGCGGTTGCCTGACAGACTTCCACGTATACATAAAGGGTGGCAGGCCAGCTTGACAGTGGTTCCATGAGTTGCTTGGTGTGTTACCTCCCGCGAACCAAATACAAAAGTTCGCAGTGAACTGTACCTGGTTCCAGGAGACTTTCGTAGAGTGCCCCGAGGGGGCAAATGAGGAGACGGTCAGGCGCTATGCCCGTGCCTATATCATGATGTTGTTGGGCACCCAGCTGTTTGCCGACAAGTCCGGCAATCGTATTCATATCAGATGGTTACCGTTTGTGGCTAGGCTTGAGGAGATGGGTGGCTATAACTGGGGGTCGGCGGCACTAACATGGTTGTACCGGTGCATGTGCCGAGTGGCCAACAGACATGTAGTGAAGTTAGCTGGGCCGTTACAGTTACTTCAGTCTTGGATCTTTTGGCGTTTTCCTGGTTTTAGGCCTGCTGGGTATGATGCGTTTAGCTGGCCCCTTGCCTCGAGGTACGACTATCGTATTGTACTATTTATCTTTATTTGATTTATTGTCAATTACTCATGCAATTTTATGCCTTTTAGAATTATTCACTAATGCAGTACCGTGTTTAATTTCCTACGCAGGTGGTCAGGTTACAATCCTGGGATTAGCGAGAAGGGACCTCGGGTGCAGATGGCTCGACTGAGGATCGACTTGTTACAGGCTCGGGATGTAAGTAAGCTATTCTCGTATGTATAGTTAATGCTTCTTTCAGTTTATATGGTTTAACGAATTCGTCAAATGGGTTTGACTTGCTTTTTTCAGTTTATATGGATGCCCTATAGCACACCCGACGTCCTCCAGGTTGTCCATCTGGAGGTCTTGGAGCCTCGGCATACGATGTTATGGCGGTGTGTGACGTTCCTGATATATTTTGCGGTGGTTGAGTGGCATCAGGTTGATAGAGTGTTACCGCAGTTCGGCGGCGTACAGCCTCCCCCGCATCCCGCCCTGAACATCGACTTCTTGATGTCGAAGGACGGGAGATGTGGTGACCGTTGGTTCCCGTCCCATTTACAGCATTGGCACCTTCACTGGGAGACACGTGCGGACCACGTGTTACGATTCGACGTTGTTGCTGACCCGGGACCTTCACATGAGTTCTTGGCCTGGTGGCATCAGCATGGGAAGAGGTTCTTGTCACCTGAGATGTACCTGGGGGATCCGAGAGGTATTCCTATTCTGGTTGAGGCGACGCAGAGGGGTGCCGGCCGAGTTCCAGATATGGACCGAGTTGACGGCGTTCCTGACAGGCGTCGGGTTGAGAGGAGAGCTCGAGTCGGGACACGTCGTAGCCAGCGTGAGTGGAGATGACTGGATCAGGCTATGGAGGAGGGTGATGAGGCCGGGAGGGGCGGTGGTCGACGACGAGGGCGTGGAGGCAGGCGGAGGGGGCTGGTTCTAGGCAGGATATGCCTGATCGTGTTGATCATGCCGTTGGAGTAGGGGCTGCAGTGGGGGGTGTTAGGCCCGCTCATGGCGGACTTGGTGGAGAGTGGCATGGGTCCGATGTGGGACATCCATCGAGCCATGCTGACACCGGGCTTGGAGAGGGGCCTCTCGGAGATTACTTCGTTGGTGTTCCAGCTGATGACCAGGCTGGTCAGGAGACTACCCCATGGGTCATTCCGGGATCCATGTTTTCAGAGTTTCTTGCCGGTGATGGGATTGACGCGGATTTTGGTGTATCACATTTCCTAGATGAGATCACCACCATCATGCAGGAGGATGACGCTGCCCGTCGACGGGGACAGACATCGGGGACACAGACAGCGTTAGATGTCGATCTGAATAAGCCTCCCTCCATGGACCCTGTTCAGCCTTTCGCCTTGGGTGGGACCCTAGCATCCGCACGCACTGGTGCGTCACATTCAGTCGTCGGACCATCCTCGTCCAGGCCCATACATGTCCAGCCTATGGGGCCTGCCCAGCCACCCCCGGAGGACGAGGAGGACGAGATCGAGGACGAAGAGCCCCTTATCCGTAGAGGTCATAAGGCACGAGTTCCACGCCGTTGTGGCACGGGGTCGCACCTCTTTAGATGATTTGTGTATCGTTGTATATGTTATTTCCTGATCTTTGTTGTATGTTATATCGTTTTGTTATCGTTGTTGTATTTTATTTTGTTTGTCCATCAGATCATGCAAAAGTTTGTTTAACATTGCATTATTGTGTATTAGTCACGGTGAGAACATGTGTATTTTCCTTATGTATTTTATTTCCATAATAGCAAAACACGTCTAACATACATGTCTTCTACGAGACGGATTTTTCAACACTGAAAACTTACTAGTTAGGAAACCAAGTACATCTTTTTCTAGAAAAAAAGTACAGATGATCAAAGTAATACAAAGTAGAACACAAATCCAGACATAACTGTAAATATCACACTGGATGACTGGGTCCTCCAGCCTGTGGACAACTTCGGCGAGTGTGTCCGGGTTGCCTACAGAGGCCACATCTCTTGGGCCGGTTCGGATCTGCCTCATCCATATTGGTCCGTATCCGAGTGGACCTCGGACGACCCTCCCTTGCACGCCTCATATTCGGGTCCGGTATAACGATCGGGCCGTCATAAGGTGGCCAGAAACCCTCCGGGATGGGAGGAGTGAATCCCATCTGATATACACTGAAAACCGAACTAAGTCGATACACCGGGAGGACGTATGGCTGCCAAGTAACACGTGAGTAGGCACAGCATGCCAATGCGTGCGGACATGGAAAATGAAGTTCCTGGAAGTACCCACAATCACATGTCTGAGAACCCAGTGAGACCCTGTAGCTTCCCAGTGAGAACGAACCAGTCGGAGTCGTCTCTGCCACCGTGTACTCCGAGTTATCCCTGTCATATACAGTCACCGTGAAGTACCTAGCCGTCTTCAGATTGGCCTCGATACACTTTACCAAGTATTGACTGAATTGTTGTTCGGTACCCAGCTGTGCCTGTGCCTCCTTCCCCTTGCGGACAAATAGTTCAGCCAACCTGCTGTATGTGGCCTTCACCAACGAGCACACAGGGAGGTTCCTAACACCCTTAAGGATTAAGTTCACACACTTAGAGATATTGGTCGTCATGTGTCCGAATCTGCGCCTCTCATCACAATACTATGTCCACAACGAATACTCAATCCTGTTCGCCCAGTCACACATCGCCGGATTCTCAGAGCGCAGAATGTCAAACCAGTAATCGAACTCCACTTCGGTCTTTGCATATGCGGCATTCACAAGAAGCCTCCGAGCATCCTTGCCCTTGAAGGTGAGGGCAAAATTGGCTGCTACGTGTCGAATGCAAAATGCTCGGTATGCAGCCGGAGGTAGCCATCCCCCATCAGGAGCCTCAAGCGCGGCCTTGATGCCGTTATGCCTGTCCGAAATAACTAGCAGACCTGGCTGCGGTGTCACGTGCTGACGGAGGTGAGAGAGAAAGAAGGACTACAAATCAGTATTCTCACCCTCAACTAGTGCAAATGCCACAGGGAGTATGTTGGAGTTCCCGTCCTGTGCAATTGCGACAAACAATGTTCCCCTATACTTACCATATAGATCGGTGCCGTCAATACTCACCAACGGCTTGCAATGACAGAATGCCTCGATACAAGGTGGGAACGTCCAGAACAGCCTATGAAAATAAGCCTGAGACTCGTCCAACTGGCCCCCAACTCGAACAGGGCATGTCCGAAGGACTGCTACTGAACCAGGCATGGTCAACTGGACTCCTAACACCCACCTAGGGAGCTCGTTGTATGACTCATCCCAGTCACCATAGATGACGGCAACAGCCTTCTGCTTCGCCATCCAGACCCTCCTGTACGTTGGCCTGAATCCAAAGTGTGCGGCGGTGGCATTTAGGAGCACCTTGATGTTGACGGATGCATCAGCCCTCACCATTGGCATAATGAATGTCGCTATCACATGATAATCCAAACTCCTATGGTCGCTGGAGATAGAGGTGGCGAGACACGTATGCAGTCCGTTGTACCGTTTCACTTCCCAGATGCCCTTGCGCTGTCGGAGACTCAACCGAATCAACCATGTGCACCCATTCCCAAACTCAGAACACTTTCCCACATACCGGCGATAGTCAGACTCAACTACCTTATACTGTACCCCTCGGCGGATGTTGTAAGTCTTCACACTCAACAGGGCCTCATCTTTATCCTGAAACTGCTGACCAACCTGGAACTCTGTCATACCAGCAGACCCGTCCACATCTCTAGCGCCAAATCCAGCAGCCTGCCCAGGAAGCCCGTCCTGCCTCATGGCATCTAGGTCCAATGATGAAAAATGGGGTGGGTACTGTTGTGTCCCAGAACTAGATCCACCTGCAGCCCCTCTCGGGTCACTCGCTCCGAGATCATCGCCGCTGTCATCGACAATCAGATCCGGCTCAACATCATGGACCTCTGGATTATCAAACAATCCGTCTCCAACACCAGCTGGTGTAGCACAATGTACTGAGGTCGGAAGATGTTCCCCTGTACCAACCTCGTCGCCGACATTACCGCTGAGATCAACAGCGAACGAAGGGAAGGCAACAGGCTGGAGCGGTGGCTCGTACACAGGGACGGAGGAAGAAGCAACGGCAGGTCTCGAGCTAGAACCGGCAACCGTGGCTACAGCGCGTATTCCGGTTCGAACCTCCGAACTGGAAACCACATCAACCAACTTTGCCAACAGCTCTGGTGTCCTCACCTCCGAAAACTGCCGGCGACAATGAAACATGACCTGCAAGTCCTCATCACTCCCGATCGTGAAACAGTCATACTTCACGGTATCTTGGAGCACGGTAGTTGGAATGCAATAGAAAAACTTCTTAACCCTTTTCACACCATCCAGACCAAGTTTCAGCAATACAGAGCTAACAAGGTTATCATAGCTCGTCGTAGGCCTCGCGATAATACAGAGAGGATCCTTATCGGTGAACTTCACACCGGATCGAGTTTTTCTCTTAATCGATCTTCTGTGGTGAACCAACACTAGAAAACTATCCTCACCAGCTATCTGACCCCTCTATTGAGAGCAACTCACGTACACCTCACATATATAGAGCTATGCCTCACAGTAATTCGAATCAAGTCAATTCGCACTATATATACGTAATTCGAATTAACTCAATTCGAATTACTTTGAATTACCAAATGAGAGTAATTCGAATCAATTCGATTCGAACTCCCTTAAGCCACGTGATCTAAGTAATTCGAATTAATATAATTCGAACCATGCATGCATAATTCGATGCTAGTTGATTCGAACTACGTTCGAATAGTGCTTGGGAGTAATTCGAAGTGTATCAATTCGAATTATGTGTGATTCTAATTCGAATTTTCTTGATTCGAATTATATAAAAGTGTATTTTGGTGGATTGATGTCTCAGATTTTTATTTGGCGGATTTGGGTAAAAATGGTCTCCCCTTGGCGCATTTGGGTTTTTTACCCTTTCTTGGGGCTATACCAGATATATTATATGATTAGTTTTCAATATTACTATGTATATTTTTTATGACTGATAATTATATAAACATTAACATACTTAAAAAAAATAATATAACATAATAATTCACACTTTAGAAAATACTATTTGATTCAATACACAATTTGTGACGATATCGGTAAATGTTTTACAGTGATTATAAAACATAAAATTGTTAATTTTATTATAAAAAATAATATTTTACAGTTATTATAAAACAAGAAAGTATTTATTTAAAAAAAATAATATCTTGTATACAATGATAGTGTTAGTATATTTTATAATTTTATTATTTTATAAAAATATAAAGTGTAATTTTAATAAGTATATATTTTTAATATCGGATTAACATAATAAGGTAAAGTTTTTA
>NC_029790.2:9953954-9954600 GCF_000816755.2 Arachis ipaensis | reverse complement strand
ATGCAATATTAAAAACAAATATTAAAAAAAAAAACCACTTTAATTTATATTGATAAATAATTAGCTCATTCCTAATCAAATTCTTATCATTTATATATTAATTATTTCAAAAACTTCATCTATTCCAACTCATTTCTTAAAAGAAAATTAACTACAACAATAATAGTAATAGTAATACCTATGATATGAAAATCATTACCTGAAGCATATATGAAGATACGTGAATTTATAAGAAAGAGGAGGAGACAAAGAGAGAGAGAGAGATTTGCAGATGGAAAGATACAGCGAACAAGAAAGCTTAAACACATGCCACCGTTAACCACCGTGAAGCTACAACTAACTATTCGTGAACAAATTATAACTTGCAGAGAAGCTGCCATTAACCACCGTGAAACCACCGTCAACCACCAAGTTATGCCCACTCACGTAACCAGATTCATCTGAAGCAAGGTACAACGCCGCCTCCGCAATATGCCGAGCCTTCAACACCACCCCTTTCAGATTCGCATATTCCGAAGTAGAAGCTTCTACCTCATCAGGACCAAGATTAAACGGCTTACATGAAAGTGGCGTTGCAACTCCGTAAGGCGAAACACTATTAACTCTGATTCCATAACCGCCAAGTTCACTGCACGTCGATCTCACC
>NC_029790.2:9941530-9953912 GCF_000816755.2 Arachis ipaensis | reverse complement strand
CAACGTGGCCGCCACGCTCGTCGTGCATATGATGGAGCCGCGGGTTTTCTTAGCAACCATGGCGCGTGCCGCGTGCTTTATCGTTGCCGCCACTCCGCGAACGTTGATGGCAATGGTGTTATCGAAATCTTTGAGATCAAGGTCGAGGATACCGGAAAGGGACCCAAGTATGCCGGCGTTGCTGAAGAGGATATCGATGCGGCCGTGCTTTTCCAACGTGAAATTGACGGTCTCTTCAACCTGATTCTCGTCTCTGACGTCACAGTGACGGTAGGTGATTCTATCTGAGCCTATTGAAGCTATGACTTGATGACCGAGATCGTCTTGAACATCGGCGGCGACGACATAGGCTCCGTTTTCGGCGAAGAGTCTCACCGTTTCTTCTCCGATTCCACTGGCTGCTCCAGTGATTATAGCCACCTTACCCTCCAACCTATTGCAAGGTCAAAAAGTCAACGAAACAGAGATAGAACAGAACTAAGAAAGATTTGGGGGGGTTATTATTAATTACCTTTGCTTCTGCATTTGGACTGTGAGTTTCCTGGTTTGATGGAAGAGCTTTTCGTTTCCCAAAACCTGGAAACAAAGCTATTAGCTCCTGTGATATATGTTAAATATCTTTTTTATGTTTTTTATTAGGGTCTCTAATGCTACGTAGCCTTTATTTATAAGAATAGAAGAGCGCAAAGCTCTAGAAAAATGATGCCCCGCTACTCCTATGTGCTCCATTGTTCATTTAGAATCATCATTAAGTACAGCAATTTGTTTTAATCTTAGTAATCAATATCAATATTGTACTATTAATATTTTGTATGCATCTCTTTTTACACTTTTTGTACTTTTAATATTAAACGTAAGGGTTAATGTTAGGGAGATAAAAGAACGGTTAGAACTTGTCTTATTAAACATTCATTAATTATCGCAATTATTAATGAATGTTAAATAAGAAAATCAGCTAAACACAATCATAACTTATCTTATTTAGTATTCATTAATGATTGCAATAATTAATGAATGTTAAATAAGACAAGTTTTAACTGTTTTTTTTGTTTTCCTAACATTACCGAAATAAAATTATATGAAGTGATGAGAGAAAATTTAAAAAATTATACAATAAAATATATAAAAAAGTCTGTGTCAAAAATAGTACAAATAATATTTTAAAAAAAAATTATATCAATTTTATTTAAGGCTGGAAGTGAGTCAAGTCAGCTCATGAGTCAATTCGAGTTCGACTCGTTAATAGTTCGATAAGCTAAACTTGTGAGTTAGTGAGTCGAACTTGAACCTGAAATTAAGTTCATAAATTAAATTAGTTGAGTTTAAGTTTAAACAAGGTATGCTCATTAGCTCGTGAACTGGTTTATATATATATATATATATTTTATAGTAATTTTTTATATATAATTTTGATGTAAGATATAAATAAAAAATTTATAATTGATAGATAGTCAATATATAAAATTGATATTTTTAAATATATCTAAGTTATAATTTGAATTATAGATTATGTTATGTTATTTGAGTTAATTTATGAGTTCGAGTCAACTCGTAAGCTTTTGATGAGTCGGACTTGAATTTAAAAAATAGGCTCAATTATTAAAAATTTGAGCTGTAAACTGAACTTAATTTTCATGAGTCAAATTTAAATTTAATCTAACTCGATTCAACTCACTTCCAATCCTAAACTCTAAAATAATTTTAGTAAGATTTAGGTACGTTTAAGTTTTTTAAGAATATAACACGAAAAACTAAGGTTGCGATAAATAGGATTTAAATTTTATCCTAATCTTATTCAGTTATAAAATTTTTCTAAAACTCTATATTTTATTTGAAAATTTAAAATTTCTCCACTCGAACCTACTAGTAATAATAATTCTCCATTTACTGGTCGAGTCTATCCAACTTGTCTAACCAATAAAAATAATAAATTTATTCTAAAAACAAACCCATCAAATCTTTTAACATTACACAAACATACTTAAGAGAGAGTGATAGATAATAAATGACCATTTTAAATAACATAAACAACTATCAATCAAATAAAAATATATTATATTTTAATGTAATATTACTAATAAAATTTAAGATTAATTTACTCTTTTAATCTTATTAATTCATATTATTCACGCATTATTGTTCAAAAATATTGTTGATTATCTATAATTTTTCTAATTAAAATTATTTTTTTATATTCTAATAACATACACGTAGAGGTGGTAACGGGGTGGGTAGGAGCAAATTTTTACTCTACCCGATCCCACCCCGCCCTACAAAAATTCGCATCGAATCCGTCCCCCTCCTACCTGTAGGTAGTTTTTTTTTGAAGTACATAGAGCTCAACACCGCCAGGTGGAACATTGGAAAATAAATAAACTAGATACACAACACGTCAAAGACCTCAAAGAACCTAGTGACCCCGAGTCATCTTCGACATTGTCATCAACAACTACAAGATGCATCCCCAATTCATTCATCAGAAAAGCTAAAAGACCTGCTTATAATGTCCACCACTAATGCCTGATCCTTGAGATTCAGGCATTTCTTTCTTGCCAAATTGCCTAAATAACTGCAAAGAACCCAACAAACCACCGCTTTCGGTCCATCTTTCTCCTTGAAGCGTTTGTCCAGTTTTCAAAGTGTTGCTTTAGAGAATCTGGCACTGTCCAAACCCTCCCAAGAGCAAATAGTCAAACACACCACACTTGTCAAGAGAACTCACAACCAAGAAATAAATGAAATGCAGACTCTACAGACTTGTAACATAAAACACACATATCATTATTCCGGTCAAGGACCCCCTAATCTACACAGGCAGTCCTTAGTCGTCGCCTTGCCAACCAACACAAACCAAGTAAATAACTCAATCCTTGGTGGGACGAACCCTCTCCAAATAGTGCTAGTGAAGCTATAGCTCTGGATTTCCCCTGGAAGAGTTTCCGCTTGCAACGCCTGCACAAAAGAGTTAGTCGAAAAAATACCTGACCTATCAACCTTTCACAGCACACTATCCTCTCTCTCCTGTATAGGCCTCACTGACCATAACCTCTCATGAAGTTGGTTTACAAGCTCCAACTCCCATTAGAATAACTCTCTTCTCCATTGAAAAGTCCAAACCCACTCTATCACATCCCAAAACCCACAATCCCCTATAACAGATCCATTAAAGTTTGAAACCGACAATCTTAGAAACTCATCCTTCAACGCTCCACTAGGTAACCATCTATCCTCTCAGAACCAGATTGTTCTACCATTTCCCAGCTCCATAGATAAGCCGCTGATCATCTTCTCCCTCACCTGTGGCTCCGAAATTTGTAAACGGCAAATATTCTTCCATGGACCCCCTCTCGTAGGCACACACTGGACACTAAGCATCTCAGACGGATTTATGTGATTACACGAGCAAATTACTTTCTTCCATAAGGGACAGTCCTCCTTTGAAAATCTCCACCACCACTTGAACAATAAAGCTGCATTGCGAGCCACCACATTCCTGACCCCCAGCCCACCTTCCTTTCTTGGAGCCATCACTAGATCCCATTTCACGAGCAGCATCCCATGCCTCCCATCCTCTTTACTCCACAAGAACCGTCTTTGTAGTGAAATCAGCTTCTCCGCCACTGCCTTAGGCATATTGTATAAGCTGAGATAGTAGATAGGTAGACTATTGAGAACAGACTTAATGAGAACCAGCTTACCCGCTTTATTGAGTGTCTTTGCTTTCCACAGTCCATCAAAATCCGCTCCGATTTGGGGCGAGTAATTACCCGCCCCGAACGAGTAGGGGTGGGATGAGTACTCGCGGATTCGAATAGTGTTGCCACCCCTACATACACACCGAGTTTATATTTTCAGGAAAAAATTGGCATGAGTTCGAAAACACACCTCTTTCACAACATATATATATATATTTTTCAACGTATTACGTGTATATACGAGAGTGTATTGAATACGGTTGATTTTGCACTCGAATCTTACTTCATCCACACAACTACATTCAATATTTATTTGACGAGAATAACTAGGGAACCAAAAGCATATCAGCCAAAAACCAGCTAAAATGTGTTTGGGCTCCATAAAAAATTGGGTTTTGGTTTGTGCTCCGTGATCCTAGGAGCAGTTTTCAAACATATTATTCAAAAAGTAATTCTAATTAAACGGTTTTGTTTACTTTTTGGCTGATCACCTTTTGGTTCCATATACTTTTCCTTATTTGACTAGTTAAAATGATAAAATGGACCTAGATGATATAATAATTAATGAAGTTATTTGTTAGTTACGGCGTACAAAATTAAACTGCATGGTAGTAGTGTGGTACCGTGGGAGACCATGAATGTTAGGCGTTATGCTTAATAATCTTTGTCTTCTGATGAGTTGCTTCTTGATGGCTAACTTAGAATAAAAATAGCTTGCTATCCTTAAATTGTGTAATATCCTCCTTAGTCCTTAACGCTATTAGAAGTATTAATCGTGATTACTCTTTCATTACTGTTCATGGTCGGCAGAATGCATTTCTCCTCTAATAATAATAAGGTACCTTGATCATCAAACATGAACTTGGCAAATTTGATTGTGAATTAATTATTTGTGTGAACTCAACGTTTCCAACTAGGTAATACCATATATAAAATTCATTACACCCTGTTTCGGATCACATGGCCTTGATAATACTTTTATTGTGCAGTTGAAGGGTCAAGTCTTACAAGTCGTATAAGCTACACGCAGAACATAATGAAAAATTTTTATATGTTACAATCTAAAAACTAGTATTAGTGGCTAATTTTTTATTATTTCATATATTTATCCTGAATCTAACTGTCCGAACGATTAATTTATCCTAGCTAACTAGGTTACATATAATAGAAACAGAGAGAAATCAATTAAAGTAAAATTCTTTAAAGTATACGTTATTATATGCGTAAAGTGATAGTGAGACACTGGTCTTTGAAGAAACTGAGGTTGTTCTTGGTTAAGTAAGCATTATACACCCTTTACAAAGTTGAATTTAATCAGTAATATAATCACTAGTGACAAAGTTGATTGGAATCTTGTTTCCTCGTGGAGTAGCCGAAAGGTGTTTATCTTTTAGGGTGGCTATATTGTAGATTGATGATTTGGAGTTTAAAGGTTGGGATTGAGAAAAGATAGTAATTAAATTGGGACTGTAATGTCTATTATTGGAGCTTATTAAAGAAGGCGACAAGACAAAAGCCTAACTATGGAAATAAAAGACTCAAGACTAGACTGGTAGAGGCTGACGCCAATCTCCAAGGCCCGAAAGTTCTGCCTCCTCCTCTGTTTCCATTTTGAATTTCGTTGCCAATATTGACCCCTACAACTCGCGTATAACTTGGATCAACTTCATCTTCACTTGCCAAATTGGTTAGTCATACATTAAGACCTATTTTTGTCCAAGAACGGTTTGGTCCCATCAAAAAGTGACTTTTTATCTATTGTTTAGAGTAAACACTTACACTCCCTTTGCATCAAGATAATATGGGGGAAAAGAAAATATAGGAAAAGAAATTGGGTGAGAAATTAAGTTTTTCTTCATTTGGATCATCAAAGAAAATGAAGAGAAAAGGAATAGAGTGGAGTGTCTTATAGCATAATATTTTCTCTTCTCCTATGACATGAAAACGGATAAAAAAAACAAATAAAGACACAATTACGTATTTGCTCTTAGTAAACAGAGAATTAAAAATTTTTCATTTTGCTTTCTTCCAAATCTGAAAATCTATCTCACGTCTTCTCTCCATTTTGTGACTATCGCTTTTTAAAAAGAATAATATATATTTTTATTTATGACATTAAAAGATAATAGAAAAGAATAAATTCAAAAAAATAAATTTAAAAAAATATTATTGTTGATAAAGATAACACGTTAAAATTCAGAAATATAATTTGGATAATTGTTTTTTATTAGAAAAATAATTTAAATACATTGGTATATTATAATTTATATATAATATAAAGAATGGTATTAATGTAATTTCACATACTAATAATTTTCTCTCTTCTTACTTTTCTTCAAACACAAGAAAAACTTCCTCTTATTTTCTTTTCATTTATTTTCTCTTCAACCAAACAACATAAAAAAAAATCAACTTTTCCTTTCATTTTCTTTCCTTCTATTTTCTTTCCTCTCATTTTCCATCTTCCATCCAAAGTGTTAGTCCCGCTCCTTACCATTGTTCCGAGGATTTTTTTTAAAATAAAATAAAAAAATAATTATTTTTAAAAATTTTATTTTTTAACTTTGATTTTTTAAATATAATTTTTTTTTTAAATTTAGAACAAATTTGCCACACCTCCAGCGAACGCTATAATTTTTATAGAGTTCGTCTAATTCCCGGTGAATTTCACTTCAAAATATAAAAAAATGGTTAACTCAAATTCTTAAGTTTTACAACACATAATAACAACTATCATCATTGTCTCTAGAGTGTATAAGAATACATAAGAGTACACAAGAATAAGTCCTGGTCCGGCCATTACAAATCCAATATCATAAATCGGCTTTATCATTTATAACTCGGCATTATTCACATTATTACCCAGAAAATTGGCGTTATAGGTTCGGCATTGCAGTCATTAATCGGCATTCAACATCATTAATCGGCCACTTCCGGTACAACCCAGCCTAACGGGCTGATTTATAAAAATGAAACGTCCAACCTAACATTTTACGTTATTATTGCTCTTTAATACATACAATAAAGCAGAATCATAACGGACTAATACATCTTCGCCTACAAAAGGTATGACCTCTTATCCTAAAGACACATTGAATTCTCAATACTGACTTAAGTTTCGGAGTGCCTTTGCAGGTACACTCCCCCTGTTTCTTGCTCAAAGCTCTACGCGATTGGACATCCTCTTGGAGTAAAGCTCGGATTACCACAAAGCTCAAAGGTCGGCACCGAAGATAACAACTCGGCATCGATTCCTAGAGGCTGAGCTCTCCCTCCAGGTATCCATACAAGAACAATTGGCGCCCACCGTGGGGCCGAAAATATAAACCTCTCCATATATCATCGGCCTCGAGGTTCCCGTTTGAAGTCATAGCTGAACAACCTCCACCCACACCATCTGAATTACTCCGGATGGTGACTGAGTTGCGGCAAGCCGTGGCCGAGGAGAACTAAAGAATGAAAAATCAAATTGCCAACTTGAATAACACTCGAACCGAAAACAACAATGACCGACAAGAACGGACAGAAGAAGCCGAGCAGCAGTCAGAGCCAACACATGTCTCAGACACTGCTCGACAGGAAGAGGAGCAACCCGAACATAATGAGGAAGCTCAGAAAGACATAGAGAATGACGACCAGGAAAGCTCCCCTGGACCATTCACGGTGGAGGTGATGAACTTCGTGCTACCCCGAAGGTTTACTCTGCCGACCACCCTAACTCCCTATGATGGGTTAGGTGATCCGAAGAAATACATCAAGAAATTCACCTCCATAATGATAGTAAACGATGCATTTGATAAAGTTTTATGTCGTTGTTTTCCATTTTACTTAGACGGTCCTGCACTTGATTGGTTTTGCTCTTTGCCTGCAGGTTCTATTTCTTGATTTCGAGACATATCAAAGCCCTCTGAGGAGCACTTCGCTGGATCAGCCATCTACCTACATGACTCCGATTACCTGAACACAGTCAAGCAAGGCCAGCACGAAAGCCTCAAGGACTACATGATGCGCTTCACAAAGATAGCCATAAGTATACCCGACCTCCACCCCGAGGTGGAACTACACGCCATAAAAAGCGGATTACGACCAGGAAAATTCCAGGAAACTATTGCTGTGGCCAAACCAAAAACTATGGCCAAGTTCCGTGAAAAAGCTAAAGGATAGATCGACATCGAAGAACTCCGACAAGCTCGAAAAATAGAAAAGCCTCACTATAGAGACGACGACAAAACACGGGATAGCAAGAAGAATTTCAAACCAATTCCACGATATGAGACCTACACCAAATTCAACACCAAGCGCGATGATATCATCAAGGAGATCTTGAATTCGAAATTAATCAAGCCACCAAGAAAAGCTGGCAGTTACCCAGATTCAAAAGGCACCGACCGATCAAAATACTGCTCCTTCCACCAGAAGCACGAATATAATACCGACGACTGCGTCATCACCAAAGACCTACTGGAGCGACTAGCTCGGCAGGGTCACCTAGACAAATACATCAGCGGCCACATGCAGCGGCGAGCACCTCCTTCAGGAGACCAAAGCTCGGTTACATAACATGGCCGAGATAGAGACCGACCGAACAATAGCCATCCCGAACTACCAACACGTACAATTAACTGTATTTCCGGAGGTTTTGTAGGTGGATGAGCCACAAGCTCGGCAAGAAAGAGATCTTACCGAGCTATACTTTCCATCAACGCCGATCAAATTCAACAGCAGCCGCTGCCGCGATCTCCACAGATAACATTCCAGACAGCCGATCATGACAACAGTGTAGCAAATCTGGATGATTCCATCGTAATCTCCCTATAGCTCGGAGATCTCCTAGTTAAAAAGGTGTTGCTCGACCCAGGCAGCAGCGCTGACGTTCTTTTTTACTCAACATTCCAGAAAATGAAACTGAGCAATAACGTCATCCAACCTTCCACTGGTGACTTGGTAGGATTCTCAGGTGAGCGAGTCCCGGTTATGGGCTCTGTGTGGTTACAAACCACACTTGGTAAGTTTCCATCGTCAAAAACTTCAGACATTCAATACTTAGTTGTTGATTGCTTCAGTCCCTATAATTTAATACTTGGCCGACCTTTCTTAAATAGGTTCAGCGCTATAGTATCTACAATTCATCTTTGTGTTAAGTTCCCTTTGCAGGACAACACAATTGCAACCATTCACAGTGATACCCGAGAAGCCAGGGAGTGCTACAACAATAGTCTCAAAAGACCTAACCGTAACACAAAAGCCCAGGTTCACAATATCGATAACATGAACGACCAACACATGCTGGCCGACCTTGATCCCAGAGCGGGAACACTAGAAAGGCCAACCCCAACAGAAGACCTAGATAAAATCTATTTCACAGAAAACACAGACAAATTCACATACGTCGGCTCAACATTATCCTCAGAAGAAAAATCATCATTCCGAGCATTCTTACTGCAAAATGCCGACCTGTTTGCTTGGACCCCAGCTGATATGCCAGGCATCAATCCATCCATCATATCACACAAGTTAGCGTTAGATCCATCTGTCCGACCTATCGCACAGAAAAAGAGGAATCTCGGCCACGACCAAAAACAGGCTTCCCTAGAAGAAACCAAGAAGCTCATCAACGCGGGCTTCATCCGAGAACTCAGATTCACAACATGGCTGGCGAACGTCGTCATGGTTAAAAAATATAACGGTAAATGGCGCATGTGTGTTGATTTCACTGATCTCAACAAAGCATGCCCCAAAGACTCCTACCTTTTGCCCTCTATTGATTGTTTAGTTGATAATGCCTCTGGTTTTGAAAAACTCAGCTTTATGGATGCATATTCTGGCTATAACCAGATCCAAATGCATCCATCCGATCAAAATAAGACAGCCTTTATTATTGAATATGGAAACTATTGTTATAAGGTCATGCCATTTGGCTTTAAGAATGCAGGTGCGACATATCAACGTCTAATGGACAAAATCTTCGCCAAACAAATCGGCAGAAAAATTGAGGTCTACGTCGACGATATGGTCGCCAAGACAAAGATCGGCGAAAATCACCTTGATGACCTCACAGAAATCTTCGGACAGCTAAGAAAATACAACATGCGGTTAAATCCCGAAAAGTGTGCATTTGGTGTTCAA
Organism: Arachis ipaensis; assembly: GCF_000816755.2. NCBI lineage: Eukaryota > Viridiplantae > Streptophyta > Magnoliopsida > Fabales > Fabaceae > Arachis > Arachis ipaensis. The sequence continues at coordinate 9,944,091 of NC_029790.2, read as the reverse complement.
AGTGGTAAATTCCTCGGCTTCATGCTCACTAGCCGAGGTATTGAGGCAAATCCAGAAAAATGCCGAGCTATTTTAGACATGACAAGTCCACACACCATCAAGGAAGTCCAACGGTTAACAGGGAGACTTGCTGCACTTTCTAGATTCATACCTTGCCTAGCTTCTAAATCCTCATGTTTTTTCCAGACTTTAAAAAACAAAAAAGCTTTCCAATGGACTAATGAATGCGAACAAGCATTTACAACTATCAAAGAAACTCTTTCAAAACCACCAATTTTACAAACCCCCTACAAGGGGAGCCATTATTCTTATATTTATCTGTTACTAACTGGGCTATAAGCTCCGCCCTTGTCGCAGAAAGAGAAAAGAAACAATTCCCGATCTATTTCACCAGCAAAACCTTACAGAATGTCGAGCTTCGATACTCGAGCATTGAGAAACTGGCCCTCGCCCTTGTCTTCTCAGCCAGGAGACTCCGACCATACTTTCAGAGCCATGAAATCCATGTTCGAACAGATAAACCTTTGCGGCAAGTCCTGCAGAAACCTGAGCTGGCTGGACGACTAGTAAAATGGTCGGTGGAGCTATCCGAATTTAATATCAAGTACGAAGGCCGAGCATCCATCAAATCCCAGTTTTTGGCCGACTTTATTGCCGAATTCTCAGTACCGAGTACAACTGAAGACTACATCGAATGGTCTTTATACGTCAACGGGTCCTCCAACCCACAGGGATGTGGCGCAGGTATCATACTTGACGATGGCCACGACAACGTCATCGAACACTCCCTTAACATCTCATTTAAAGCAAACAACAATCAAAGTGAGTATGAAGCACTAATTTCCGGCCTTAGACTCGCTGCCGACCTAAACATCACCGAACTTAAGGTATATTGCGACTCCTTGCTTATCGTCCAACAGGAAGCAGATTGGAGATCCCCATACATACAGTATCTCCAAACAGAGATCTTGCTAGACGACATCAAAAATGCTCAACACTTCCGCCGACAAGTATCCTTTTTTACAATTTATAATAATTGCCTATATAGACGGGGATTCTCTCGTCCATTGCTTAAATGTCTTTGCAGAACAGAAGCCGAGCTTGCACTTGCTGAGGCACATGAAGGGATCTGTGGAACACACCTCGGAGCCCGAAGTCTGTATTCAAAAATCCTCAGAGCTGGATTATATTGGCCGACAATACGACAGGATTGTCAAGAAAAAGTTAAAAGCTGTAACAATTGCCAAAAACACAGTCCGATTACACATCTCCCGGCCGAACTCCTACACTGTTCTGAGGTTAGTTGGCCGTTCAACCAATGGGGCATAGATATCCTCGGACCTTTCCCCACAGCAGCAGGTCAGGTAAAATTTCTTGTGGTAGCAATTGATTATTTTTTCAAATGGATAGAGGCACAACCTCTAGCCAAGATTACATCACAACAAATATTTTCTTTTGCTTGGAAATATATTATTTGTCGATTCAGCATTCCTCGGCACATTATCACAGATAATGGTCGCCAGTTTGCCGATCAAAAATTCACATCTTTTTTGCAGAACTTGAAAATCAAACAACACTTCTCATCAGTAGAGCACCCACAAACAAATGGGTTAGCTGAAGCCGCAAATAAAGTAATACTACATGCTCTAAGAAAGAAACTGGATGATGCAAAAGGCCTCTGGGCCGAGCTTATCCCAGAGATCATATGGGGATACAATACAACAATTCACTCAACCACAAAGGAGACACCCTTCCGTTTAGTCTACGGTTTAGACGCAATGATACCAGTGGAGATCTTCCAATCCTCACTACGCACATAATTGACCGACCAAACTACACAAGACACAGCTCGGAAAACCGAACTTGATCTCATTGAAGAACTCAGATTATCCACAGCAATCAAATATTTAGCCATGCAACAGCACATTGCCCGAAGATATAACCAAAGACTTCAACCAAGGTCCTTCAAAGTCCACGACCTTGTGCTCAGAAAAACAGAACAAGCTAGGAAACCACCAGCACATGGCTAACTAGCAGCCAATTGGGAGGGCCCTTACAGAGTCGCAGAAGTAATCGGCAATGGAGCCTATCGACTACAAACATTAGAGGGTAAAGATCTCCCTAACACTTGGAATGTATCTTCCTTAAAGTTATATTACAGTTAAAACCAGGGACATGCCAGTACTCTTTTTCCCACTATCAAGATTTTTTCCACAAACGTTTTGCTTGGAGAGGTTTTAACGAGGCTAGCCTACCTGAGCCTTTGGAATCAAAGGTTCTTTAATAAATATTTTATTTTATCAACTCATCACTTTCTACATTTCTCGCTTCATGCATAAACATATAATGCCGATCTATACTATCAATCCGATCACTCGGATACAATCAGTCATTTCGACTGCCGACCTTAAAACGGAATCCGATCATTCGGACACAACCAGTCAATCCGACTGCGGACCTTAAAACGGCAATTTAATCAGACAAATATCTGCTCTAACTCGGAATCCGATCATTCAACCAGCAAAATATCCGATCTAACTCGGAATCCGATCATTTAATTA
>NC_029790.2:9923461-9930348 GCF_000816755.2 Arachis ipaensis | reverse complement strand
ATATTATTTGTCGATTCAGCATTCCTCGGCACATTATCACAGATAATGGTCGCCAGTTTGCCGATCAAAAATTCACATCTTTTTTGCAGAACTTGAAAATCAAACAACACTTCTCATCAGTAGAGCACCCACAAACAAATGGGTTAGCTGAAGCCGCAAATAAAGTAATACTACATGCTCTAAGAAAGAAACTGGATGATGCAAAAGGCCTCTGGGCCGAGCTTATCCCAGAGATCATATGGGGATACAATACAACAATTCACTCAACCACAAAGGAGACACCCTTCCGTTTAGTCTACGGTTTAGACGCAATGATACCAGTGGAGATCTTCCAATCCTCACTACGCACATAATTGACCGACCAAACTACACAAGACACAGCTCGGAAAACCGAACTTGATCTCATTGAAGAACTCAGATCGTCCACAGCAATCAAACATTTAGCTATGCAACAGCACATTGCCCGAAGATATAACCAACGACTTCATCCAAGATCCTTCCGTGTAAATGACCTTGTGCTTAGGAAAACAGAACAAGCTAGGAAACCATCACCACATGGCAAACTAGCAGCTAATTGGGACGGCCCTTACCGAGTCACAGAAGTAATCGGCAATGGAGCCTACTGACTACAAACCCTAGAGGGTAAAGATCTCCCTAACACTTGGAATGTATCTTCCTTAAAGTTATATTACAGTTAAAACCAGGGACATGCCAGTACTCTTTTTCCCACTATCAAGATTTTTTCCACAAACGTTTTGCTTGGAGAGGTTTTAACGAGGCTAGCCTACCTGAGCCTTTGGAATCAAAGGTTCTTTAATAAATATTTTATTTTATCAACTCATCACTTTCTACATTTCTCGCTTCATGCATAAACATATAATGCCGATCTATACTATCAATCCGATCATTCAGATACAATCAGTCATTCTGACTGCCGACCTTAAAACGAAACCCGATCACTCGGAAACAATCAGTCAATCCGACTGCCGACCTTAAAACAGAACCCAATACTCGAATACAATCAATGAATCCGATAGCAGACCTTATAACGGAAATTCATTCAAACAAATATCCGATCTTAATCGCAAGCCGATCACACAGAATTTACCAAACAAATTACCGATCTAAATTGGAATCCAGTCATTTCGAATTCAACAAATCCATCAAATCTCTTAGTAAGAATCAGAATACTATGATCCTAACCCGACTATGCCACAAATATTAACAAATAACGGGTCGGACTAACAAACTGCCGAACAAATCCTTCGCAACCGAATACATGTTAGCCGATTTTAAATCAAAATCATAGCCGCTCACTAAAACACAATACAATTTTTATTATATGATTCGGCATCACAAATTCGGCCTAATCAGGCCTCTACATGCTACTTCTCCATCAAATTAATAGCATTACACCATTAGCACCACTACTATATTTGGCATCAATGCCACATTCACAAACCAGAAAACCACCCACATATCATACAAACAACAATATCATATTATAGTCATAACATGCAGAAGATAGCATGTAACCTGAAAAACCAAGAGTTTGTTGTTCACAAAATAGCAGCATACATAATATCACAAAATTAAGCTCAACTCAGGAGTAAAATAAGTCTACAAAACAACACACAAACTAAACATTTTCATCTCCTTGCTCAGCAGCACCATCATCTTCAATCATAACGCCATCCTGCACTATTTTGCCTGGATCCATTGCTGAGAAATCCACCTCGGAAGCCAGAAATCTCGCCTGAAGAACAGCCCTCTCAAAACCTTCAAGGAAGGAATCAAGAATTTCTCCTTGCTTGTTCTTCTCCACCTCCTTCAACTGAGCAGTAAGCTCGATCATACGGGTACTCAAAGAAGATAAGTCAGCTTCTTTCTTCTTTAAATCTTCAACATCTTTGGCATAGCTCTCCTTCCCCTCTTTCAAATGTTTCTCAACCTCAACTAACTTCACCTCAAGCTCAGAAACCTTAGCAACCTTTATAGCCAACTCTTCCCTCAAACTCGGATCCTCCTTTTTCTCAACCAACTTCCGATGAATCTTTTCACGGCTACGTCCTAAACTCGCCAGCCGCAGACCCACCACCTGAGGATCAGACATTAACACATTACTTTTCCACATAACAAAAACACAAATACAAATTTTTTACCTCAAAAAATAAAAATCATTTGCATATATTGATCAATCGCCACATCCCCCACCTCTTCCGCCAAACTAACATCGGACGGGGTCTGGCATACCTCATCAGCAGTGATCATGAAAGGATAATCTTTCCCCCAGAGCGACGACCCCTCACTCCACTCAACAAAACCATGCAACTTCTTCTGGTTATCACAAAACCTATGAACCTCCTTCATCGGAACATCATCCTTCTCACCATCAGAAACGTCGGACAAATCCACCACATCACCCTTTCTCTTCTTAGCAATAACTTTCCTCCTCCCCGGCCTTGGCTGATCAACCTCGCCAACACCGACCTTATCCGCCTTCGACGAGGATACCTCCTTATCCAAATCTTTGCTCTTCACCCGAGACCTCAAACTCGCTGCAGATACACCTGGGTACTTACCACCTGAAAAACAAGAAAAACAAAAACCTGTTCAAAAAATCTCAGATATGATACAATATCTACAATTCAAAATCTTACCCAAATAATCTATAACAGCAGCCTTATTTTCCTCCCATTGCAGCAGAGCATAAACAGAAATCAACTCCTTCCGATCAACAACCTCAGTCAAAAAAATCAATTATGCACTCATCTTTTGGACTTATAATTTCAGGCCCTAAAATGTTTTGAGGCTCTGAACATCACCAGAGAGAAATTTTTTCCCCCAAATGCTCGTCCACATAGAACGGAAAGTCATCCTCGCAGCTACTTACCTTAAGGTACATTTCCTTAAAGTTCTTAAAAGACGATTTGTATAACTTGAACACACCAAACCCCGAAGAGCTGTTCAAGTTTACCCAACCACCCTTCCAAACACCCTTCGCCTGAAACAATGAGAAAAACAGCTCCACTAATGGATTTTCTTCCAAAAATTCCATAAGAATCTCAAACGCCCGAAGGAAAGCCCAACCATTGGGGTGAAGTTGTGAGGGCGCACAGTTCAACTGCTTCAGAACTTTACACTCAAAATCACTGAAAGGAATTCTCACCCTTAGTTCCTCCAAAACACAGCTATACATAAAAAAAAATGCTCAAAACCCTCCCCTCTATGAAAAACCCTATCATCAACCGTACAGGGGAGCAGCTCCAATCAAACCCCAGAATTAGCCCTAACAACCTTAGACTTATCTATCTCATTCACAGCACCAACATCCAAAAACAGAGAAACACGATTCCTTACATCATCATTCACCCAATCATAAGACCAGTCTACCTCCCCTTTCGTTTCTTTCTCATAACCCATTGGAAAAACAAAAGCAGAGAAGGAGAAGAAGAAGAAGAGAACAAGATTAAGCAGAAAAATCAAAAAGAACTAAGAGACACTCACCTCTTTTACTCATGTCTTGGTTGAAAACGCTTGAGAAAAATAAAACACCAAGCATGCAAACCTTCATAATTCCTAAACTTTAATTCACACACTTTAACTCAAAATCTCGCTTCCACTTCCCATCAAATCAGTCACGTCAAACCCAATAAACCCACCTTAGAAACACGCAAACTCATTAATACCTTCATTTAATTATTTCTCTATCCTAATCATGAATGCCGATAGTCTTAGTAACTGTTCAATAAAGCACCTTGACCTGGGGGTTACAAGGCAGAACCACACGCCGAACTGTTCAGCAGCCGACTCATACATCATTAAAAGCTCAACCTGCTTCATTAAACATTTTCCCAGGCTAAGCTTGGGGGCTGTGGTCCGGCCATTACAAATCCAATATCATAAATCGGCTTTATCATTCATAACTCGGCATTATTCACATTATTACCCAGAAAATTGGCGTTATAGTTCGGCATTGCAGTCATTAATCAGCATTCAACGTCATTAATCGGCCACTTCCGTTACAACCCAGCCTAACGGGCTGATTTATAAAAATGAAACGTCCAACCTAACGTTTCACGTTATTATTGCTCTTTAATACATACAATAAAGCAGAATCATAACGGACTAATACATCTTCGCCTACAAAAGGTATGACCTCTCATCCTAAAGACACATTGAATTCTCAATACTGACTTAAGCTTCGGAGTGCCTTTGCAGGTACACTCCCCCCTGTTTCTTGCTCAAAGCTCTACGCGATTGGACATCCTCTTGGAGTAAAGCTCGGATTACCACAAAGCTCAAAGGTCGGCACCGAAAATAATAACTCGGCGTCGATTCCTAGAGGCTGAGCTCTCCCTCCAGGTATCCATACAAGAACAAGTCCTATTTTTATTGGGAAAATAATGGTTTTTTTTTATTTATAATGAAAAAATTTCTTGTTAAATATGACTTATTCCCGTGTATACTTGTTGTCTGTGTATTTTTTTTTACTCTTATATATTGTTGGAGACGATGATAATGGCTTAAAAATTGAAATTTTTGAAATAATATTTTTTATTTTATATAAAAAAAATTCTCATTACTTCGAAGAACAAAGTGTTTTTTAATAAAAAAAAGGGTTCAATCTAATTCTTGTTCCTTAACATAATAAGATAACGCTATCTTTCCCTTGTTTTTGTCCTTAACTTGTATATTATGACACTTAATATGTCACCTAAAGAATTTCTATTACCAAGTAAAAATGACGAAAAATTTACCTATTCAATTGCTCCTTTTTGTGTCAAGAGACACTCTATCCTTCAAAATAATAGTTAGAAATCGAATTAAATGTTTACTCTACTTTTAAAAAAAAGGTATGAAATGGTGAACAAATCCTGTAATTAAAAGAGATCAAATATAGAATGTTGTATTATAAAAAAGCACGCTTCATAATATTAGGAAATAATTAAAATGATCAATTTCCTTATTTTATAAGGATACATGGAGTAAGTAATTAATTAGGTTTGTTACGTGATTAAGGGTAGCTCTGCCGATTAGAGCATTATAGGCCGACCCCACGTCGATGACTATGAAGTCTATACTCAGAGTCTTTGATTTCTCCCCCTTTCCAAAGGTGGTGTGGAGGGGCAAAAATTCTAGTGGCTTTATTGGCGTGTCACCTAGTCCGTACAAGGTGTCGGGGTAGGCTCTCAACTCTTTCTCATCTAAACCTAGCTTGTCGAAGGCGGGCTTGAATAGGATGTCCGCCGAGCTTCCTTGGTCTACTAGTGTTCTGTGTAGATGGGCATTTGCCAGGATTATGGTGATTACCACTGGGTCGTCGTGCCCAGGGATTATTCCTCGCCCATCTTCCTTTGTGAATGAAATGGTTGGGAGGTCGGAGGACCCCTCTTCAATCTGGTACACTCTCTTGAGGTGTCTCTTACGAGAGGATTTCGTGAGTCCCCCTCCTGCAAACCCTCCTGAGATCATATGGATATGTCTTTCCGGAGTTTGCGGTGGTGGGTCTCTTTTGTCCATATCATCTCGCTTTCTTTTTCCATGACTGTCCGACCTTTCTTTGAGATATCTATCAAGCCGACCTTCTCTGGCCAGCTTTTCTATCACATTTTTAAGGTCGTAACAGTCGTTTGTAGAGTGCCCATATATCTTATGGTACTCACAGTAATCCCCGCGACTTCCCCCTTTTTTATTCTTAATAGGTCTGGGGGGAGGCAGCCTTTCGGTGTTACAAATTTCTCTGTATACATCCACTACAGGGACTTTCAATGGAGTATAAGAGTGATATTTTCTTGGCCTATCAAGGCCGAGCTCTTCCTTCTTCTTCGCTTCCCTCTCCCTCTCTTTCGTTGAGGGAGGGTGCCCGAGTCGCAAACTTGGGTCTCTTAGCCTAGCGTTTTCTTCCATATTGATGTATTTTTCCGCTCTTTCCTGTACATCATTTAAAGAGGCGGGGTGTCTTTTTGATATGGACTGTGAGAAGGGACCTTCTCTAAGACCATTGACTAGCCCCATGATGACTGCTTCGGTGGGCAGGTCTTGAATCTCCAAACATGCTTTGTTGAACCTTTCCATATAGGCCCGTAAGGACTCTCCGACCTCCTGTTTTATTCCCAGGAGACTTGGTGCATGCTTTACTTTATCCTTCTGGATGGAGAACCTCATCAAGAACTTTCTTGAGAGGTCTTCAAAACTGGTAATTGACCTCGGAGGGAGGCTGTCGAACCACTTCATCGCTGCTTTTGACAAGGTTGTCGGAAAAGCTTTGCATCGCGTAGCGTCAGAAGCGTCGGTCAGATACATCCGACTTTTAAAGTTGCTCAGATGATGCTTTGGATCGGTGGTTCCATCGTAGAGGTCCATATCGGGGCTTCTAAAGTTTCTCGGAACTTTTGCCCTCATTATGTCCTCGCTAAACGGATCTTTCTCTCCTAAGGGAGAATCTTCTCTATCGCCGTGGGAATTCCGACTTTTGAGGGAGGATTCTAATTTTAAGAGTTTTCTTTCTAACTCTTTTCGTCGCTCCCTCTCCTCTTTTAGGTTCTTTTCAGCTTCCTTTTGTCGTTCCCGCTCTTGTTCTAGCTGCTCGAGGCGGCTATGGATTAATCCCATAAGCTCACTAGTGTGGGAGGGTCCTTCTTTTTCTGATTCGCGCCCCTCCGAGGAGTTCACCTTCGGATTTTTGATTCCGGAGGTGCCTTCCCTATGTTGATCATTAGCTTCCTGGTGGAGGTTCTGATCTGCTTCATTGTTTCCGGTGTTCAAATTCTCTTGATCAGAATCTGTCTCCACATGACCTTCTTCAGGGGATCTTTCCGCCATCACTGGTTGATCTCTCGGGTCCCCGGCAACGGCGCCAATGTTACGTTGGGTAACCAGAGATT
>NC_029790.2:9917782-9923349 GCF_000816755.2 Arachis ipaensis | reverse complement strand
CAGCTAACCCTCGTATCCGACTTCTTTGGAGCAGGTCGTGTTTAGTACCGACTTCTGGGACGAAGGCTGGTACTGGAGGAGGGCCAACCCTTTGGGTTGGGCTTCTTTGCTTAGATATTGGGCCCTATTTATTGGGCCAGGGTATGAACAAGGTTTAAATAGTAAAAAAAAATCAAAATTATACCACAGTCCACACATCATAAATTGCTAGGAGGTAAAGAAACAAAAACGAACATACATCAAATTTTAAATAATAGGCATAGGAAAAATATATGGTACCAACATATTATCTGTCAATTTATTATCAATAATAATTAATTATTATATTTTAAATACATATATAAAGAGACACATTCAGAAAATATATCTATAAAGACACTTCTATTAAACACAATCATAAAAAGATATTTTTATTAGACACATCTACGAAGACACTTCCATAAAATACAGTTATAAATAAGAGTTGGCAGAAGTTGTCAGCTGTTGATAACGTAGCGGAACTGATAAGCATATAACCCACATCCAACTTATTACTCTGTAATATCAACGAGAACTTCATTTATTTTTTGAAACAGGGATATTAACGGCTAACAAACCTCCGTCAACGACCAAATTGTGTCCACTAATATAAGCAGATTCATTAGAAGCAAGAAACAAAGCCGTTTGTGCAACATGAATTGGCTTCAACACAATCCCCTGCAAATTGGCACCAGCAACACCAGCACTTTCAACTTCGCTTGCTTCCATACCAAGAGCTTCACATGCCAAAGGTGTGGCCATAACATAAGGTGAAATCGAATTGACCCTAATCCCATAAGCTCCAAGCTCACCACACGCCGAACGCACAAGACCCACAAGGCCATGTTTGGATGCGGTATAACCATGACCAGCTCCAGCGCCACCAACCAAAGAAGCTATACTAGCAGTGCAAATTATGGAGCCACGTGTCTTTCTTTCCACCATGACACGTGCCGCGTGCTTAATACACGCCGCTGCTCCACGAACATTCACAGCTACTGTGTTATCAAAGTCATTCAAATCCAAATCAAGTATGTTACAGAGAGAGCCTGTAATTCCAGCGTTACTGAACATGATATCTAAGCTTCCATATTTCTTGATAGTGAAAGCAACGGTTTCTTCAACTTGTTTCTCGTCTCTAACGTCGCAGTGATGGTAACTCACCTTGTCTACGCCAATGGAACTTGCAACTTGAAGCCCCAATTCATCGTTAACATCTGTTATAACTACAAGTGCACCGTTTTCCACAAATAATCTCGCTGCTTCTGCTCCTATTCCACTTGCTCCCCCGGTCACAATTGCAACCTTGCCTTCCAACCTAAAAATCAAAGTAGATTTGCATCAAGGTATGATTAAGAAACTAAACTAAATCTACTATCAATTGGTCCAACATCACTTGTTCACATAATCCACTCATATAACATACTATTTTCTAAGTCACTAAAGAAAAAAATTGGCAGTAAAACGCTGAAAGTAATAGCGGTGGCTTGATCAACTTGCTTCTAATAAAAATATGTGCTGTGATATATATTAAGAATTAATTAAGAATTACCTTTGCTTAGACGACATTGATATTAATATGGCTTCGCTGCTTTGATGTGGAAACCTGGCTTACAATTGAGAAACTTTTGTTGACAGAGGCAAAAGCTGAAGGCGTCATGCTAGTTATTTCATCAATACTCTGATTAAATAAAAGCGAGTGATGATTAGAATTTGAGTACATAAGAGTTTAGTTACTGTTTGAATAGCTTCGCACGTGCTTGTTGAGAGTAATAATGTATTTTGTATTCATTCAAAATTCAATTCTGAAATAATGACCACACAATTTCCATCCTTTTGGTGGATAGACATGAGGGGAAGAAAGATCCATATTCCATCATGACTTGAGTGCAATTTTAGATCCAATAATTACAAAATTTCAACAGTCACTTCTTTTGCTGCTGAGAATAATGAATGAACTACCAATTCAGTTTCCGTCACTTTTTCACCAAAGATAACACCATTTCTGAATTAGTATTTTTTAAAATAAATTTTTGAATATATAGTATAATAAATATAAATATAAATTAATTAATAATACTTGACACATTATTATAGATATTAAATAAATGAAAAATGATTGAGAGGATTAAATAATAAACCTAATTATCCTCCTAACTCTATAAAACTAAAATTTATTAAACTTTTTTATATCTTAAGAATAAGTATTTTTTTTCTTTGCCAATGAGTTATAGATTAAATGGCATAGTCTCTCCATACTCAATTAAGAGATCATGGGTTCGATTCTCCTATCTTTGGTAAAAAAAAAATATTTTTCTCTCTTAAATATCACTTTTTTATTTCTATTTTAATTTTTTTATTCACTTATTTGATTTTATATCTTTTTTTATTCCCTCAAATTCTCTCTATATTTTTCTAAACTTACAAAAATAAAATAATGACTTATTATCTTCTAAGTTTCCAAAATTATTAAAACATTAAAATAAAAATAAAAATTTTTATTTTTCTATAATTTTGCTTCTAGGTTAATTGGTGCACTAGATTTGTAGTTTTACTTTGTTATTCAGTTTTTGTTGATTTGCATTGGTTTTATTGGTGATATATAAGAGATATCATTTTATATATGGCTATATACATACAAACAATGCGATTCTTAAAGACTTAAAGTTCATAATAAGTCATCACTTTTTAATTATTATGACATTTTAAACTCAATGTACAAAAAATTTTAATTAATCTTCATATGTTGTTGTTGTTGTTGTTGTTGTTGTTGTTGTTGTTGTTGTACATGACACATATGTTAAATAATGTGTTTATAATTTTTTTTTATTACTTAAATTATCTAGATAATAAACTTAATAATACATCACAAGATTATTATTACTAATTTATTACATGTATTTTAATTTTATTATTTATATATTTAAAAATTTTATTGAAAATTATTTATTTAGTTTTATAATAAATAATATTTTAAATTTAAATAATTTATTAATTAATTTGTACTTATTATACTATATTTTTAATAATTTATTAAAAATATATATGTAATAAAAAATAATTTAAAAATATTATATCAAAATTTTTTAGGACAAATAGATTTCTGATTAATTTAGCGTTAAAACGACGCCATTTTATCTAAATGAATGGGACAAATAGACCAATTTGAGTTTTGGGACAAATCAATCCTGTTCTTTTTTAACCATCCACATTGACACTTAACGTCCATCTCAACACAACTTAACATGCCAGATTAACAACTTTTGCTAGTGTACTGTTTGACGACAAAACTCATGGAATGGCCATGTTGTCTCACGGAGAGGAGAGACAAGGGCCGAAGTAGCTCTTTTTTTTCGTCAGAGATCGAGTTAGTAGTTCTTCATAAAAAAAGACATGGATCGAGTTAGTAGTTCACTCGAGCTATAACTCGAATGGGTTGAAATTGAACTTGCTTTTTTTTTATAGAAGAGTTATATTTCAATCATGGTAGGTAACTAATTAGAATACTAGCTATTTACAGTAAATTATTACTTTAAAACTAAAACTCTCACCTTCTTTTTCCTCTTTTACGGCTTCTTTTTTAACAGTAACACTCCTCCATACAACTATTTTTGCCAACCGCACAATAATCGATCCTCCGCCGTCACATTCTTCTTATTATGTATGTGGATGCTTTTTAATTTTTTGTTATATTTGATTTTTTTTTATTTTGAATGTTTTATTTTAAAATGGTTTTGAATATTCTTTTTTCTTAGATTTTTTATGTTCTTTTCATCATGTTTTGAATATTTTTTTGTCAGGTTTTAGATGTTGCTTTTCATCATATTTTGGATATGTTTATTTTCATCAAGATTTAGATGTTTTTTTTTGTTAGGGTCTGAATGTTCTTTTTCAGTGATTTTGGCCGTTTCTTTTTCTTAAGTTTTAGATGTTTCTTTTGTTTCTTGTCCAACATCGCCGTTCCTCGTTTACTATCAATGTTCATTGTAAGAACAATGTCGTTGTCGCAACGTAAGAAACACCTCTCGCCATCGAATATGCTATTCTTGTCTCCAAACATAGCTTCTCGGAGATTTAATATTCTTTTTTAATGATTTTAAATTTTTTTTAGGTTTTATATATTCTTTCGCAATAATTATTGGGTGGTTCTTTTGTTAAATTTTATTTTTTTTTTAATAATTTTGTATATTTATTTTTGTTTAGTTTTATATTTTTTATAAATTAGTTTATTTATTGAAAAATTGGTTGGAAAAAGCGTTGATTACCTAATTTTTTTTTTTGGCTATATTTTGATAGCTAACATATAAAGCGTGAAAATCTATAAAATTAATGTTCTGAAAATCAGTTCAAACCAGTTAAACTGCAAACTGATAAAAATTATAGTTTATTTATATTTTAAAACTGCAAAAATTAAAAATCAAAGTTAAATCGCTGAATCGGATAATAATTGGTTGGTCAAATCAAACCGAAACTCGATTGGTTTTTTTATTTTGCCTAAAAAACAACAAAACATAGCCGTTTAGCATTATGATCTACTAACTAGTAACCCCCCCCAACCCTTACCAACCCTAACCAATGTTTTAAAAACCGGTTCAAACTGCAAATCGATGAAAATTATGGTTCGGTTATATTCCAAAATCGCAAAACTAAAAACCGGAGTTGAACTGCTAAACCAACAGTAACCGGTCGGTCAATTCGAACCGAGACTCGACCGAAGTCATTCAAATCCAAATCAAGTATTTTATAGAAAGAGCCTGCAATTCCAGCGTTACTGAACATGATATCTAGGCTTCCATATTTCTTGATAGCGAAAGCAACGGTTTCTTCAACTTGTTTCTCGTCTCTAACGTCGCAGTGATGGTAACTCACCTTGTCTACGCCAATGGAACTTGCAACTTGAAGCCCCAATTCATCGTTAACATCTGCTATAACAACAAATGCACCGTTTTCCACAAATAACCTCGCTGCTTCTGCTCCTATTCCACTTGCTCCCCCGGTCACAATTGCAAGTTGCAACCCTGCCTTCCAATCTAAATATCATAGTAGAGTAGTCCAATATTGAATATAATTGTACAAAAAAATATTGAACAGGTAGTAAATTTAAAAAAAAAATGTTAAAGAGACTAATATTATTAGTATATATATATAAAAAAAAAGGCAGAGTGAGTTAGTATTAGTTGAAAAAGCGGATTTATAACAATTAAATAACTATTTGAGTTATAACCTGTCTTAAATGAAAAAGCGGACTACAGAAGTGTATGAATTATAATTTAATCGGATTTATGCTTGAGTCATGTATGTTTCTGTAACATCAGAATAGTCTCTATAAAATAAGTGAAAACTCGCAAAACAAGGTAAAAGCTAAGAAAATTTAATCATTTTTTCTCACAAATAAACCCAATTTATATATCGTTATTGACTTAAGCGTTCAGAATATTTTTTACACATATACACTTCACGGTCAAACTTGAAGAATCCTTCCGGTATATTTAGATGAGGTATACATTTTAGATACCATCAAAGACACAATAACATATGAAAAAAACAAT
>NC_029790.2:9899971-9917777 GCF_000816755.2 Arachis ipaensis | reverse complement strand
GTTTTTGTGACTAATTTTAATGTACGTGTAGTATGATTGATTAGCCTAACATAATTTATTCACATAATCCACAATTCATACAATCACCCTGCTAATTAATTTGTATAATGGTCATTAATAATGATTAGGTTATAGAGTAACTGCCCCCATATGCAGAAATAATGCTGCCAATACTGTGTTGCGGCAGTGTTTGTCCGTCACAGTGGACAAATGTCATTCATGAAATTCAACCAACTCAAATCTACACATGTAAATGTTTTTGAGCAATCTACACTAGAGAATTTGTCCTTTTTTTATTGTCCTTATATGAACGCCTGTATTCTTTTCTCATTGAAAAAATTTAAAAGATAATACAACGGCTTCGCTGTTTTGGCGGGCAAACTTGGCTTATAATTGAGAAACTTTTGTTGTTTTGTGTGTATGGTTACGGGACAGAAGACGCTGCAAACTTGTTTCATCATATTTGGTACAAAGGAGTTTAGTTACTATTTGAATAGCATGTTTGGTGCACAGGAGTCACGTGTTTGTTGAGAGTAACAATGTATTTTGTATTGATTTATGGAAAAATCTAGAAGCAGTAACTTTATTAAATTCTGGTCAGCATATAATCAATAAAAAAAAAAGTGAATAATCTTATTTTATTTGATAAAATCTCACACTATTAAAAATATTATTAATTACTAATTGATGAATACAATTCTACAAATCACAAAACTTACTGGAATTTATTCTGTCGCGTAACATTGCTAAATTAATAAAGATCAATGTTTCAATTTAGCCAATTAAAATATCTTTTTTAAATTATTATGTCATAGTAAAATTGGTGACCCAAACCATCTTGCCCGAGGCATTATTAAAAATTAAAACCTTATGACAAAATGACAATACCGGAGGATACATTGCAATTGCACTAAAAAAAATACATTATATCATTTTTTTTGGACGAGACATTTTTGAATTACAGTTTGTAAACGAAAATTTGCATAAAATTGATTTTACAAAATTAATTTTGATAAAAAATAGTTTTGTGTTAACGTTGATTTGTGTTTAATAATCCTTATATCAAAATAGATTATAATAAAATAAATATTATTTGAAATATACTACTCAAAATTACTTTTAAATAAAAAATTACTAAAAGAGACATCAATTTAAATAATTTTTTTATATACATGCAAAATCAGAACACTAACAAAAATAATATAAAAATATTTAACATATAAATAAAATAAATACAATAAAAAATAAAAATATGAAAAAGAATAATAAATTTTATAATGTCAAACAAAAACAAATATTCTATAATTTTTTAATACTGTCAGTACTCTTTAATTTAGTATTATTTTAAACTATAAATTTTTATTTCGGAAGGCTGCAATGCTAACTCGTATGTTCCGAGCTTTTCCTTTCAACTTGCGTAGGTGTGGACAATGAAGAAGAAGAGAGGGGGGAGTGTACCTGCAAAGACACTCCAATGCTTAAGTCAGTATGAGATTCAAGTCGGAAGTGTGTGAAAAAGATACTTTTACCTTGCTTTTATATGATCGGTTCTTCATCAGTAACGGAGGATTGATAACCAACGACATATATCATATAAACAAAAAAAACAATAAAAATAAATAGAGTATATACCCATTTTGGTCCTTAAAGAATTTCAGACCAGACATTTTAGTCCCTAACTAATATTAATAACTCGATTGGTCCCTAATAATTAATTCCATCAGTCACTTTGGTCTTTGGCTCTGTCAACTCTAACGGAAGACAAAATGGTCCCTAAAAACTATAACATGGGATAAAATGATCCCTAACAACTCTAACAAGGGACAAAATGATTCCTAACCCCCTTTATTCGAAAATGACACTGTTCTTCCCCAATTTTTATCATATCTCGCATAACTCTAACATTCATACTCTACTTCTTCACCTTCACAGTTTTCTTTTCCATCTTTTCCTTCCTCCTCTTTAGCTCCAAGATTAAGCCATGGTATAATTGTCACACATGTCGCACCTACCTCAACATGTCATAGACCACACACTTCCTAAATCTTTGTGACTGGTACATCCACCTCCTCTGCACTTCACCCACCAAAAGCATCCACTTCCATGTCTTCGATAACATCACCTTCAACCCCGACAACGTCCACAACATCCTCAAAATCAAGTTCCACAACTACTCCAAGGGCACGCCTTTCTTCACTCTCCGGCAAGAAATATAGATTGTTGGACATTAGGACATCATGAGAAGATTCTCCTTTGACATCATATGCAAATTATCATTTGAAATAGACACCGAGTGCTTCATTCCTTCTTTTCCAGAGTCCAAGTTGACAGACAATTTCGACCTCGCATCCAAGCTATTAGTACAATGAGCAATGTCGCCGTTGTCGCTCATATGAAAACTGAAGCGATTACTGAACATTGGTTCAGATAAAAAGCTGAAGGAAGCGATCGGAGTGGTAGACAATGTGGTCATGGAGATGATAGGGCAGAGGAGGATGGAGATGGCAACGACGACGATGGGCCTTAACAAATCAGACTTGCTGTCTAGATTCATGGGATCCATTGAAGACCACAACTAGTTGAGAGACATAGGCATTAGTTTCCTAAGTATGAATTGGTTGAGAATAAGTTGATGATTTTTTTTCTTGTGAACATTAAATTTATAGAGTGTGCATTGTGTAGTTTGAAGTTACAGTGTTAGACTGTTAGTGTTATGCGAGATATAATGGAAATTGGGAGAGAACAATGTCACCAAGCTAGTGTGTTCATTTGAAAATTTATGTGCTAATTATTCTATATATTATATACATACACAACTAAATTATTTTATATTTATTTAATTTAATTTTTGTTTTATACTCATTTTTTTTAATTCTTTAGAATTTATAGAATTATTAAAATAAGTATCAAATATTTTAATATTTACATTTACATATTAAAATGTTAGTAAAGATATTTATTTTAAATTTTTTAGAGTATTGAGTTAGTAGATCTTCGAAGATTTCGACTTAAGACTAATTAGTAGGGACATCTAAGCATCACCACTAAATTTCACATGAAAAATTAATAGAGGGACGTAATGTGTTCATCGTTTACTATTTTGAAGGACTAAATTAATATTTTATTTTTTTTTCAAGGGCTAATTAATTTGAAGTAAAAAATTTTAAGGATAGACCTAATTGTCACTTTATTCAATTTTTTTCTATTTTATATTTTTTATTTACGTACGACCGGTTTTATCAGTTCAACCAGTAACCCACCGGTTAAATCAGTAATCCAATAACCTGATCGGTTCGATCACCAATTCGGTTCTAACAACTATGCTATAACCAACCACGGTTTATGAAGGATTTTTTAAACTCATAAATCCTTGTAAACTGCCACGGTTTATGAAGAGAGGAATATATATATGAGTCGAGATTGAAGCTGCTCAAGAGATCATTATCAAGGAAGCTGCTCAATAAATGTACTCTTATTATTTTAATTTTTTAATTTAAATAAACATATTTGTATTATTTTAAATAAAATTTAAAATTAATATTAGTAAGTTTATTTAAAATTTTAAATTTTAATATTTTAAATAAACATATTCTTATTATTTTAAAATTTTGTTAAATTTAAATCAACGTACTCATATTATTTTAAATAAGTATATTCTTTTAATTTGAAAATAATACGAATGTATTTAAATAAAAAAAATTAACCACTGATTTTTTAAAAGTCGAATAAATATAATTAATCATATAAGTACAAAATAATACGAATACAATTTTACGAATAAATATAATTAACCACTGGTATTTTTAATATCATTCAAGAGGGTACTTCTTCTGGCTGTAATACGGGCAACAAAGGTTCTTGCAAATCTGAGTTTACGGGAAACAGATTACACTGTGCATACTGCGCCATCAACTGGTCCACAAGCACCAAACTTACCATGGCCTCTACCACGGGTACAGCTGCAACAACAGTCCAAGCAATGATTTCATACAATACATTTTCCACTCATGGATGTGCAGGCAAACAACATATGTTTATATTTTGTAATTGAAGATAACAAAGACACATGAAAATGTTTCATCACATAACGAACTATCTGATCTTAGTTTCAGTTAATTCTAATGTACTCTCCTAGCAATTTAAATGAATTAATATATAAAGCATAATCTCTTTCCAAGAAGAAGAAACAAGGAAGGCAAAAGGCCGAGTTTCTAACCTCTTGGGACAACACAAGGATCATGACGACCACGAACTCTCAGAATCGTTTCTTTTTTATCTCGAGTCACCGTATTTTGCTCCTTCTGCACAAGCATAACACCATGTTCACTTCAGATAAAATACTTAAGTAAACACAGTCAAATTGTCACGAAAAAGACTGCCTGATCAGCTAAACATCTAGTGAACATATATATGGCAGGAAATTAAATGAGCTGGTCTTTTTATACCTTTCATTTTATCTTTGACAAAATTCACACAAGAACTCATTTTCATTGTTCAATGCCAGTAGTTCTACAATTTAAAATTGACAAATCATGCGTGACCAGGAAAACAAAAGCCCTTTGCTCCTCAACTTCCACTTAAAAGATGACTTTTGTTGAGTAATGAATATGGCATCTGTCCTCACGAAAGTGGTTAAGTAAACTACCTCAATTACTGATTAACCTTCCCGCAAAAATGAGAGAGAGAGAGGGAGAGAATGTACTTACAGCAATAGTTGATGTCGGCTTGAAAGCTATTCTCATGTTTATGATTTCTCCATTGGAAATTCCACCCTGATTATCAATACAGACAATAGTAAGTAAAATATTTATAGACACATAACCATCATACTGCATATCTAGAGACAGCTAATTAGTAATAATAGAATGGAAATTGATACCTGTATCCCACCAGAACGATTTGTTCTTGTCCTTGTCCTTCCATGTTCATCAATATAGAACTCATCATTGTGTTCACTCCCAGTCAAAAAGGTACCTGTAATGATTTCATCAAGCCATCATCAGACAAAGTAATTGAAGAAAATAGCATTTTTAAAACAATTCTGCTATAGTCAGGTCATATCGTAACACAGGCAATCAGAGTTAATAAACATAAGCAATCCAAATACCTGCAAACCCACTACCAAATTGAAAGCCCTTGGTTGCAGGCAATGACATAGCAGCTTTAGCCAGTTCAGCTTCAAGTTTGTCAAATACTGGTGAACCAATCCCCTGATATATAATAGATTCAATTATACTCTTAGGCGGAAAGATATATTGAACATCAAATAATACAGCACTAAAATAAGTTAAAGCAGTCTTCCTTCTGTTCTGCGTGCTAATTATTAAAGTACCAATAGCAGGATCAGACGAGCACTCTTAACATTGATGGGCTACAAATTTAACCATGGATACATGCTACACGTGAAAGCAAGCTCTTAAAACTCCCAAGGATGACTTGAGCACAGCTTGTTTGAGTTCAACTAAGGCCTAGTTTCCAGTGTTTTCTAGATTTTATAGAATATTCAAGTCATGCCTTCATTAGATTAATTTTATAATCAACAACCATTCAACAATGAGAGTTTTGGACTCTTGAAACGCCATGCCCCTTGTATTCTTGCAATTCAATGTTAAATCCAGAAATTCTCTTCAGTGTTTGTTATTACTAGTACTATTATTATCCATGGGTATCAACTACCAAATACCTTACACTCGCCCATAAAACCCTTGTGTTATTATATATTTAATCAATTTTACAAGTTTACTTGTACCCTAAATTGTAACTGCTAACTTGCTCAGTAATTTTATGCTGACAGACAAAGGTAGAAAACTTACACGTGGACAGTTCCTCACTATGCATGTCACAACACCACCAACAGAATCACCTCTAACTCGGACAGCATCAATAGCAGCTATCATCTTCTCTGCATATTCAGGGTCAGGACATCGAACAATGTTGCTCTCGATCTGGAAAGTTTCCAAAGAATATATGCCAGAGCAAGATTTCAGCTTCAGAATTGCAATAATATAAGAGAGTAATAACCAATTATGAAAGCAAGTTAGAGAGAATATCCACCAATTTGGCACATTATGGCATTGGCCTTTTTATCTACGAATACCATTTTTATTTTCCTAACACAAAATTGGAAAGAAAAGTATAGACATGATATGCAAAGACAGTCCATTAGATGAGGGTTGAGAAGATGTCAACCTGATAAGTTAGTACCATTTAAAAATATTGAAGTTAAAACAAATAGTCATCTTCAATTCTCCATGTATAGGATACATTAAATCTCCTTCAAACATTTTTGTTTGACTTAATACTTCAGACAAATTTACAAAAGGCACCAATAAACATATATAAATGTGATATTCACTTTAGTACCTGATCAAGTGTCACAGTCTCATTATCAATTAAGTCCTCTGGCAGAACAACCTTGTGAACTTGAGACACATATGCAAGAATCTGAAAAGTAAGAGACCTTTAGCAAAGGATATCCTAAAGGAATTGGCATATAAAAACATGATACATGCACATAAATATACCCCAACTATGAATAGACATATATAAATAATTGATGTTGGACAACTTCGCTTATGTCTTTACTGTGTAAAGTTCCATGTTTCTTTTCTTGTTTTAGAGGATGTCTTATCCTCTCCCTTGTTGTACTTTCCTCTTTTCTCGTTTTAAAACTTTTTGCCTATCAAGAAGAAGAAAATATGTACTCTCTGCATGTATTTTCAAAGGTGGGAACTGATAGAAGAATAACAGAAAACATAACATACAATGAAAAAAGGGGGAGAATTAGATTCGAAATATTTTTATCCCGTATTAATATCTATTGATACAATTTTACAGTTTCTTCAAAGAATAAGCAGTGGACCGCTAAAAAAGGGACAAAAACTCCATTGGTGTAAAACAGGCAGAAAACTCTAGCCTAGACCACAAGACAAGTACACACCTCAGTTCCTGCAAAATCCTTAAGGATTTTTTTAGCAACAGCACCAGAAGCAACCCTTCCAATGGTTTCTCTTGCAGAAGATCTACCACCCCCCTTAAAAATAAGAGCCCTGATGCATAAGTTTAATGCCTGTCTGATTAAAAGAAAATGCCAAACTAATGAAATCATAAAAATTGATACCTGAACTGATCTGATACCATACTTCATGTCATAGGTTGCATCAGCATGGGAAGGCCTATAACCCGATGACAACTCACTATAGTCCTGAAACCCAGAAAATGTAATGAACAAAGCTATAAGCATTACAGAATCATCTAAAGAATACCAAATATGAACTTGTGAGTCGTCATAAATCATAATCAATTATTATTATCAAGACTCCGAACTACAAGTTATTACTTCATCTAATCAATTGCCAAATAAGGACGATAGATTTACCAAAAGATTATGACAGGAACGAGGCTATTGGACGTTGAATCAGTTAGGAGTTAGTAGTCAAGAGTTAGTAAAGAAGTTAGGGAGATTAACACTTAGTAGGAAGGGAATAGGAGCGCCGAGAGGCCTCTCCAGCACAAATATGTCATCTAAGAAAACACCCATCTAACGTCAGTCTTAGCACGACCAATTCAAAGTTAGTCCCCAAACATATATGGCTGGTTTTAAGTGCAAGGTTCTGAAGAATATATAGCTTTAGTTCAACATTATAACAGCACGTTTAGAATAACAATAAGTGTTGGTTGTTTTTTATTGACTCTTTTGTACATGAATATAAGCTATAGCATTAGATACTCACACGTCCTCTTTGATCAGTACTAGGTACAAATACATGGATTGGAGTTCCAGTAGTAAGTCCTGCAATTAACAAATTATACTTCAGTGTTTCATTTTTTTTGCAATAAACATACAGCTTCCCAACAAATATATAGAAGAAATATTAACCTTCGAAGACTCCTGAAAATATTTTACACGTATCAGTCTCGTCTCTAGGAGTTGTAATTTTGCTTTGGCCTGGCCTCCTATACACAAGAACTGCACAATGTTACTCTTTAGAGACATTTTGTAATGCATAAGAAACAACCATTTCCCATCATTCATAGTTACAACAATGAAAAGCTATCTTAAAATATATTCATCTGTTACACTATACAGTACCTTCTGTCAAGATCAACTTGCACGTCAGACTCGGAGAGAGGGATGCGAGGAGGACACCCATCAATGACACAACCAACACCTCTCCCATGAGACTCTCCATATGTTGTCACACGGAAGTGATTTCCATAGGTACTTCCAGCCGCCCGTATCTCTGTAATTCACCAATGACTTCAGAAACTCAAACCAGTGTCCATCTCAATATCATTAACTATGAACTCTTAAATGCATAACTGACATTATATTACAAACCAACCATTTCCTTTAATTTCATTATCATTTAAGAAACACTCAGAACTAATGTTGTCGGAAGTTAAAGTCAAGACCAAGTTAGCAGCATTTGAACTAAGTATACATCATCTAGGAAGCTTAAAATTTAAAATCCTAATAGGTAGAAAGTTTCAGGGAAAAAATAAATAAATCAAATTAAGAATCAATTTCACATAAGATGAAACATGTGTGTATGCCCCCTCCGAGGAGTTCTTACATGAACTAAACAAAATCACCTATTACAATGAGTACATTACAATGAATTACATGCTATATCGAAGTTAAAACGTTAAAATACAGCAACTGATTCAGTATTCAAAATCATTAAGCTGGGAAAATTGCATTCATGAAAGCAAATAAATAAACACAATAGAGAACACGTATTTGAAAGAATAAACAGGGAGCAGATTGCAGTAGCTGATGATCTGAAAGTCAGCGAACAATAATAATTGGAAGAGAAATTTATATATTATGATGCAATGAAGAGAAAAAAGAGATGGAAGGAGAGAGTGAACTGACGGAAGCTTTTGGGAATGCGAGGGCGGAGGGAGACTTGAACGTAAGCGGAGGATTGGGATCGGAGGTTGGAATTGGGAGAGATGGAACCGCCGAGGAATGGCTTCGAAGAGAGACAGGTAGACGAAGAAGCCATTGAAATAAAACAGGTCGAAGAAGAAGAAAAATGATGAATTAATATTTGAATTGAAATGAGTAACAACTAACAAGGACTTAACGATGGAGCCATGAGGTTTGGGCGTTAATTGGGTAACCTTATATAATAAAAAAAAATATTAGGTATATATGAATAAAAAAGGTAAGGTATAAAAATAATATTCACTTGGCTTAAATAACACATATAGATTAAAATCTGACAAAAAAAATTATAAATATACAATCGATCAATTTATTTATAAGATTCAGGATTTAATATAGAATCATGGAATAGTTATGGTCATAAACATGCTAATTTGCCAATGAGTAATAGCTCAAATGGCATAAACTCCCCATACTCATCTAAGAGGTTGCGGATTCGAGTCTTCATATCTTTGGTAAAAAAAAAAATAAAATAAAATAAACATGCTAATTTATGTGAATGGAATTGCAGAAATAAAAATCAAATTCTACATGTTAAAATTTCTTGTTTTTGGGTCGGAGTTCCATATAAATTAATTACCCATGTAAATAATAACATTCTAGGTCAACATAATGACATCTTTTTATGGGTATAAATGATAATAAATATATAAAATTACAAACTATGATTTATTTGTATCATATATCAATTGTGATATAAAGATAAGTACGTTAACAAAGCTGAAATGCATTCATAAATTACATAAATAAAAGAATAAAATAGAAAAAAAATTATTAATTATACACATAAACTTTTGTACTGTATGACTTAAAGTAGAATTAGTTAGTAACTTAAAATTAAAAAATAAAATACAATAATAAACATGTAAAACACTTAAAATAATAAAACTGTTTAAAATTTTTTACTATTATTATAATTTACCCTATTTTTTGTTGTTGTTACCTAAAGTATTTTATTTTGTCATTGTATATAACATTCAAAATCTTATATAATTTGAAAGTGTATTATAAATTTATAATTAATTTTAGAGGGACAATTATAAATAAAATATATATTATCTTCAACCATTTTATAAAACCAAGAAGCATATTTTTTTTCACAAAGATCATAAACAACTCCAAAAACACAACTTCTACAATACATTATCACCACGATTTGACACGGTATGGATCCAATGAGTATAAACTCTTCAAACCAACTCGAATTCAGAACCAGCATAGTTTTTCACTGCCTCAAAGAGTTGAGATCTACTCATAGTGCAATAATTTTCCCAAAGAAAGTAGAGAAAATGCAATTAATCAAATAAGAACGAAAAATACTTATATCATTATTATAAGATAAAGGTGAATTACTAGTAATTAATCCTATTTTTCCATTTTCCTGAGTACAATTCAGGTCTCAGGATATAACGTGATCAAAGAGGATAAAACCATAAAAAATTACCTCTATTGCTATTCAAGCAAATCGCAAGGCAATGAAAATTACAGATAATCAAGGGGTATAAACAGGATATTAAAGAGAAATCATAAGCACGATGCTCACTAATGAAAATATTTTGATAACTAAGAATTTGTCTTGGTGGTAGTCAAAATTATAAACAAAATAAATATTGACAAAAATATTTATCCATAAAACAGATGACATCCACATATTCCACAGACTTGGCCTGGAAAATAAAAAGTTTAAAATTTCCCATCATAACCTAATGAAACCCAAAATAAAATATCATCCATCATAACTCTTACATTACCATAAAGACTATAAGAATAAAAGAGAGACAATATAGTCAATGCAATTACCACTCATCATTGAAGATATATTCAATCATCTTACCTGAGCATCACTTCCGGGATAAGATTAACCAAGATGCACACAATAAAGCTGAAATGGGTTGTTAAAAAAAAGACCCAATTTTAGAAGAGGAAAGACCCAAAAAGGCAAAAGTCGAGAATTAAAACTCACTACCTTGAAGAGTGATGAATATAGTAGATATAGTTTGAGGAATTGAACAAAAAAAATTAATAGAAACACAATAGAGTGGATACAAACCTCCACAGTAGCTGCAGAAAGATCTTCTCTTACCTTAGTTCCTAAATTATTCTGAAATTACAGAAGCCAGGACATCAAAAACCAAAGGAAAAACAACCAATTCATGCTGCATTACTTAGAAATCTCACTTGCTCTTATTGGATGCAAAATTGAAGATAAGAAGAAAACAGGTTAAGACCTTTTGGCAAAGGACAATTAGAATCCTGTTCTGGATTTTCTGCATCAATGGAGAAAGACGCCTCTCCACAACAACAACAACAACAACAATTGTACAGACATTTACATCAGATCAAATAGTAAGGAACACACACAACTCATCATCGCAAACCATTACGAATCAATTGGAAAAAGAAAAAAGAAATACCCCTAGGTGGGAGCGCGTCTCTTGAGAGTAATCTGGTGCTGCAGTGCTGCTAACCGAGAGCTTGTTGGGAAGTCTGTTGCAAAATGCCCAGAAATGGCTATAGTTGTAGCAGCTTCCGCTGGCACAAACGCCGCCGAACCTGCCTCTGCATCTGCCTCCTCCCTGGTTGCAATCCTTGACCCATTCCACCACGGCTGTAGCATGCACCACCGTCATCAAATCCTCCACCTTATCCACCACCACGACGAACTCTACCGCGACCACTGGGACCCATGTTGCCTTAGACTCCTCGACCAGCCGCCGTCGCCACCCATCCACCTTCGTAACCCCTACCACCACCGCTGTTGTCCCTTCCACCGCGACGACTCCCCTCAAGGTTGGAGCCATCAGGTACAGTGACATCAACTGCCTTGAAACTCTATCATCTCCCCCTTCAAGTTAGATTAGGAACAAGAAGTGAAGAAGAAAAAAGGATCGAAAAATAGGATAGATGTGATTTATTTATTTATTTTAATTAACTTATAATTTTATTTTTATTGTTCTTTTATTGTTGGTTTTTAAGATATTGTTGAGATTTATTATGTTATTATTAATTATTTAAAATTTGATGTTGAAATTTGTTATATATATTTAATTTTTTAATTTACAAAATCGCAAATCCAATCCAAACTGCTTGAAATTGGATCAGATCGGATTTTTTTTTTAAATCATCCAATTCAAATCGCACTACAAGTAAAATTAGTATTCGAATCGGATAAATTTTTTACTCAAAACCAATTCAAATCGCACTATAAACACCCTTAATGGCTAGATTGATTATGTTACGTGTACACTAAAATCAACCATCAATATAAAATACATGTTGAAATACAAATTCACATTTAAAATAAATTAAATTACAAATATATTTATACACAAATACATTGATAATTGATTTTAATGACTGATTTTAGTGTAAAATAGCATTTTTGTGGCTAAATAACCAATATGTATAAACTAATAGCGAACTATTAGATCGGCGGTAAATATACCAACAAAATTTGGGAAGAAGGGACAAAATTACACCTGAAAGTTCATACGCTGGACAGTAATACACTTGAATCGTTTAATGAGTCACACATGCACAGTAATTATACACTCCGGCGGACACAATCACCATTCCGGCCATCAGCGTATGGCGTGGTTAGTTTGAATGGACATGTGGCTCTATTTTATTCTTGCTGACACATTCAGATTCAGTGAGCTGGCCATTTAGTGCCAACTCAGAAAAAATATTTTATTTTAATGATTAATCCTCTTTTATCTTCAGAAGGAAGATGCTCTGTGTTGAAATCCTAACACCTTAATCAATAACTAAGAACATGGCCTCATTCAAGAAAAAATCGAGCTCTTTATCCCTAAATTGTGGCAGCGCTGTTGGTGGCGGGTCTTCGTTGTTGAGGAACAAGAAGAAGAAAAAGAAGTTTGAGTACAACAACGGCAAGTGTTTGCACGGATTTGAAGCTGTGGTACTCAAGTTTGGAACAGAGTGGAATCCAGACAGATTGTTTCTGCGATGTCCTCTGTGGGAGGTAGGTTTCGAAATTGCGTTTCTTCTTGTTACTGGTGTTATCCGTTTGTTTCCTTCTTCACCCTCCTTGGATTGTTGTGCCTAATCTTCAGAGTGCTGAACGTCGTTGTGAGTATTTTGTTTGGCTGGACGAAGTAGAAGGAAAAACAAGAAACGTGGGGACAGAGGTTGTATCTGAAGAAAGGCCATTGAAACAATCATACAAGAAGATGAATGAACTTACAGAGTGTTCCAGCAAGTTGGAAGAAGATGTGCAACAGTTACAGAAGACAGTTGATATGATTTGGGGTGAAATAATTTGTATTAAGAATATGGTTATGGGTATTTGTTTAGGGTTGGATTTTTGGGCATTATTGATTTTGATGATATATTCTCAGAAGTGAGGATCATGTGTAATAACTTTCAAAGTTGCATTGAATAAATGGAAGAAAAAAAAGCTCTCCTTTTTTGTGAATCACATGTTGTAAGTGGTATAACATCAACCATTGACATAAGAGAAAAATGTAAACATGTGAAAATTAGGTTCAAAACAAGCAATTCATAACCAAGCTGACTCATACAATATCCAACAACATCTTTTCAATCAGAAGTCTGTGCTTCATTGTAATCACAAAATAGGCATAGTAGTGACCATAACCATTGAGTTTTCATACAAGCCAGAAATACCTAATTAACAAGCAAAGTCACAATGTATATAACATAACATACCACATACTACTAGATTACAAAAAAAGTCCCAAGGTTTATGATGATAAACAAAACAGCCTTCCCAAAGTAAACAAAACATGCACATCAGTCTTCAGTAAAGGTTCTATGTCTCTGTTGCAGCCCCTTGCATGGTCCCACCTTCACTTGGGCCAACTTGATCAGTTGTTGCAGCTGGGCCATTGGTTCTCCCAGAAACTCCTCTTGGGACTAGCTTTGATGGTATTGGACCCGGATTTGGTTGTTGTCTCATAGTTGGAGTTGGCATAAACTGTTAAAACCTCTGCCTCATTGCTGGGATTGCAGCATTCATGGTTTCAGTGGAGACCATAGGGTTAGACTTGGGGTCTTGGAGCAGTAGGAGCATCATTAGGGTTCTGTTGTTGGGGTGGTGGTAGCTGTGCAGGGTTATTGTAGCAGCAGCAGCTTCCTCTGCCTCCATAGCTGCAACTTTATCATTCATATCAGCAAGCTTTTTTCACAACCCCTACTATTGTGGCCACTCTACAACATATAAACATGAGAAAGTGTAAATATAACAGTATGCGTGATCTCTAGAAATAATACATAAAACAGGATATTCATACCTCTCTACAGTATTTGCAAATGATTGTTCCATATCTCCTTTTAAGCTTATGTGGGTTGGAATTTGGCCTTGCCTCATTTTTCTTTTTTTTTTTTCTCTTTTTTGTTGGTCTACCAATGGGTGTCTTATAATGAGGGGGTAGTGGAGGATAGCCTTAAGCTTTATCCCAAAATTCTTTGTTTGGTACAGGGTTGATGTTATGTTGATATGCTTAGTTATATGCAGCCATTCCCAGCCAGTTATAAATCTGGTCTTCTGGCCTACGACCCCTCAGAGCAAGTGCTACACAAGCGTGTCTGCAAGGCAAGCCTGTGAGCTGCCAAAATTGACAGGTGCACTTCTGATTTTCCAAGTCAACAGTAACCTTAGTAAGGTGCTTCTCAACCTCATATATTTCTCCATTGCCATCCCCTGTCCATGTGGGAGTCTATTTATTACTTTCTTCCTTCTCTCTCTCAAGTTTGCTAAGTTGCCTTGGTGCAACAGAACCAACATAGCCACTTGGAGATTTTTTGTTCCACGCCATAACCTTTATGATATGAACTCTGACTTCCTTTAACATTGTTATGATTGGCTTGCCTCTGTATTTGAGAATCTTACCATTAAAAGTCTCACAGTTGTTGTTAGTGACATTGTCCACCTTAGGCCACTCACTGAAATGTGCCTTTGTCCAAGTTTTTGGGTCAAGTCGATCTAAGTATTCCCAGGCAACATTGTTGATTTCCTTTAACCTCATCATTACAGCCTCAAATTTAGTAACAGTGGTGGCTCTACAACATTCCCACACTGCTCCTTTCAACTGTTTATCCTTCCATCTTTTAGTGAAGTTGGCCCAAATGTGCATTGCACAAAAACGATAATGCACTCCGGGCATAACTCGCTCCATGGCTGGTATCAGACCCTGTGTTTACACAGACAACGACAATTAACAAGCGGAGTGATACAAATCAACCAGGAAACAACATTTAACAATTATCTTCTATTGGTCACTCATAAAGTTCTAACCATGCACCCTATAGTTCCCCAAATCACGATGCAGGAGTTCTAGAAACCATCTCCAGTTATCTCTTGTCTCTGAGTCAACGACTGCATATGCAATGGGAAAGATCTGATTGTTAGCATCTTGTCCCACTACTGTAAGCAATTGCCCACCGTAGTAACCTTTTAGGAATGTACCATCAAGTCCAATAAATGGTCTGCAACCTTGTATGAAACCTTTTTTGCAAGCGTCAAAACATATGTAGAGTCTCTTGAAGATCGGGAGGGAATCAGGCATAGGGGTAGTGTCCATATCAATAGTTGCTCCTGGATTAGCTGTCAACAGGCCAAGTATGTAATCCCTCAACTCAGCATACTGCTCCCTCTCCGAGCCCTCAATATTCTCCCTTGCCTTCTTCATTGTCCTCTATATTTTCTTGTAGTTGATGGTTACATTTAACTCTCTCCTAAACCATGCCTCAGCTTCAGATGTTTTAAAGTCCCTTTGATCTCTCAACTTTTCCTCCAGCTGTTCAATAACCCACTTTCTATCAGCTGACTTGTTGGTGTGGCTTTGTGCACAAACATGTTAGTTGACAAACGTCTTAACTTGAAAACTCTTTAGTTCATTAGACCTAGAACAGTAGATAGTCCAGGAACTAAAGAGTTTAAACGTCTTACACTTCATTGGTTTCACTCGGCTAAACATGATACTCCTTCCAATTTGTATGTTGAACTTCCTAACAGCTCTTTTGAATTGGTCCATAGTTTCGAATTCCATTCCCATCTCTAAATGTACTGAGCCAAAAGCAGCATTCGGGTTTCCTTGAGGCCAAACAGTGCGCTCTGCCTCATAGTCACTATCACAGTCTGATGAATAAGGGCTGTGCAGCTCCTCAGACTCATACTGATGGTAATCTGGGTCAGAGTCATCATCATCACTCTCTGATAACTCAGTGGTTGCACGAGGGACAAATATTTTTGGAGCTTCACCTATGCCTCCTTGCACAAAGGTCTGTCCACTAGGAGCTGGCATCTTGTAAGAATTTCTTCTATTCCTTTGTTTTGCTCTTGATTCCTGGGTAGGGACCTCATCTTATTGAAGGTTGGGTTGTGATTGAGTTTCAGGTTCAGAATATGTTGGTGGTCCAGTTTGAGTGGTTTGGATTTGGGCCACAGGAGTTGTATGTTGGGCTTGGGCCACATGTGGTGTGTGTTGGGCTTGGGCCACATATGGTGGCTTAACTTAGGCTGTGGGTGACATTGTTTTGGACTTGGGATGTGGGTGAGATTGTTTTGCTGGTTTAGATTATGTGATTTTTTGTTGTCTTTCCCTTGGATTGGTTATCTTCATTGAAGGTAATGAACTCTGGGATGACTTCTGGCCTAGTGTTGTTGTTAGTTTTCTTGGCCTCAGAATTCTGGCTAGTTTTTGACTTCTTTGTGCCCTCTTCTTTATTCTCCCACCAGGTGATTTCACACTCTCTGCATTTACATTGGCTGGTTCTGTTTCAGGGGTAGGGACCTCTTCTGCATCTACGTCAACCACCTCAACCTCAGTTGGAATGTCTACTGTATGCTCCCAATACACATGTACCACCCTATCATCATTTGTAATTGCATCCTTATACATGTTCACCACATCCCTATCAAGCTTAAGTAGCTTAAGAGCAACACCACCTTCGGCATCAGGCTTTCCCCAGTAAAAATCCTTCCAGTGAATATATCCCAAATCCTTGAACAACCCCTCCATGAAAAACAAGTTCAGCATATCCACATTGACTCTAGGTATTAAGGACACTTGACCACCATTGTATATTGTAACCCCTTT
This sequence comes from Arachis ipaensis, assembly GCF_000816755.2. Lineage (NCBI taxonomy): Eukaryota > Viridiplantae > Streptophyta > Magnoliopsida > Fabales > Fabaceae > Arachis > Arachis ipaensis. The sequence continues at coordinate 9,900,740 of NC_029790.2, read as the reverse complement.
TGAATTTCTCTCCAACCTCCCCCCATGGTGATACACAAGTGTGATGTGAGTTGACATCTACGAAGAAAAACAAAACCCTCATAACCACAACTAAACCCAGAAAACCCTCATTTTTTTTCGGACAACCACAAACTAGTAACTAAACAAAGATCTAATAGCATGTTCGATCATAATAGGTACAATGGAAAGTTCAAAAGATGTTACCTTTAGATCGTCCCTGCCTCCAGTGCGTGATCGTCACTGTGGTGGTGTGGGTTGCCTTCTTCGAGTACTGCTCCAACGATCAACTGAGTCACCACTTCAGAGCAATGCCATTGCCTCTCTGTTAGGGCTCTCTAACTCTCTCAACGTGCAAACTATGTTACATTAAACACCAAGAAAACCTTGAAGTTCATAATTCGATAAAAGATAACGAAGGGTTTCAGCCTTAATTTTGCCTAATTAATCATCAAAATAAAATGTTTTTTCTGAGTTGGCACTAAATGGCCAGCTCACTGAATCTGAACGTGCCAGCAAGGATAAAATAGAGCCACCTGTCCACTCAAACTAACCACGCCACACGCTAATGGCCGGAATGGTGATTGTGTCCGCCGGAGTGTATAATTACTGTGCACGCGTGACTCATTAAACGATTCAAGTGTATTACTGTCCAGCGTATGAACTTTCAGGTATAATTTTGTCCCTTCTTCTTTATTTAAAATTAATTTAAAAAATCTAAAATATTTAAAAATATTTAAAAATAATAAAAATATTAAAAAATAATTTGAAT
>NC_029790.2:9887861-9899748 GCF_000816755.2 Arachis ipaensis | reverse complement strand
ATTAGTCATCAATATTAAAAATTGTGGGATAAAATATGCTATTGAATTACTAAACTAAAGGAATTCAATTGATGGCAAAAACAATAAATTCTAATACGTCTCCAACGTTTTTCTAAAACTAAATGAAAAAAACTTTCAAAATCACTGTAAAAAAAATCTAAAATATAACAAAAAAAATCCAAAATATAACAAAAAAATATCTAAAATTATTTTTAAAAAATTTATAAAATCTAACAAAAAAAAGCCCAAAATTTAAACACAATAAAAAAATTATTTTAATTATGGTAAAAAAAGAACACATTACTTTTGAATGTTTCTTATACTTAAATTTCAGATATTTAACTTTTAAAGGTTTAAGATGTTCTTATGGGATAATTAAAAGTAAAAGAAAGCACATTATTAAAAAAATATAATTTTAGATATTTTTTATTACTGAATTTCAGATGTTTAAAATTTAGAGATTTTGAATTTTTTTTAAAGAATATACAATTAAAAGAAAATAAAAGCAAACTATTAAAAATAAATGCATCATTTTAGATATTTTTATACCTATGTTTCAGATATTTTTTATACTTAGGTTTCAAATATTTAGATTTTAGAGGTTTCATATGTTTTTTTTAGGAATATAAATTAAAAAATAAATAAAAACAAGCAATATTTTTAGATTTTAAATGTTTAAATTTTAGAAGAGGTCTCAAATAATTTTTCATGATTTTAGATATTTTCTGTTAAATTTTGAATGTTATTTTTTAAAACATAAGAAAAAAATGTTCGAAAACTAAAAAAAATATCTAAAACTATTAAAAATCATTCAAAATTTAAGAAAGAAAAAGAAGAAAATATGATGAGCGACTGGTGCAGAGAGAAAAAAAGGAGAAAAAGATGAATAGATGCTGAGAGAAAGGAAAATAGAAGTGAAGGGGAATGGAAGAGCACGTATTTTTTAAAGTAAAACTAGTTTTTGAAGTTTTAAAATTAATTTTTATTTAAAAAAAGTTAGCTACTTTGGTGTATATAGAGTTGGTATTCTCTAATCATTTTCTTTTCTTAATTATAGAGTAAATTGTCATTTCTACTACGAAAGTTTTAAACGCCGACAAATTTATCAATGAAAAAAAAGAAAGTACCATTTTCTATCCATAAAAGATGATTCTATATGATAAAATTATCCAAACATTAAAAAATCACCTAAAAAGCCGAACAAAAATGTTATTTGTATACTAAAATTAGTTTAATTTATTTTCAATATGTATTTATATTCTAACATGTATTTTAAATTATAGAGAATTCGGGGAGGAATCAAACTACAATTTTCTACCCATAAAAGATGATTCCGTATGATAAAATTATCCAAACATTAAAAAATTACCTAAAAAAACAAACAAAAATGTTATTTGTACACTAAAATCAGTTTAATTTATTTTCAATGTGTATTTATATTCTAACATATATTTTAAACCAGAGAGAATTCAGGGAGGAATCAAATGAGATAACATAAGATGAAAAAACATCACATCCAACTCAAATCCTTCTCAAATCCTTAAGATAATAAATTGATGGGTCTCTCATCTTATATACTCATCACTTTTCCTTGCTTTCTTTGATGTGAGACTAATTTCATACACTTATCACATTTGCAACATTAACAATCTCCCCCTTAAGTGTGAGTCTCCACATCAAACATCAACTCTCCCTCTCTCTAGCTCCTCTACCACGAGTATTCGTCCATCACATTGCCGCAAAACACCACGGGACACGCCACCTAGACCACACTTTTGCCATGAAGACTTTCGATGTTTCACCTTGAATACTCCTTAAACCAAATCGATTAAACCATGGACTCTGAAATCATTTTGTTGGGCCACTGTGGGAGCTCTCGACCACCGGAAAGACGTCGGGGAAGAATCAAGTGAGAGAATATAAAATGAGAAGACATCACATTCAACTCAAAACTTTAAGGTAGTAAGTTAATGGGTTTCTTATCTAATCATCTTATAAACTCCTCACTCTAACAACAGTTGATGGCAGTGGTGATATTAGTGAAAGAAATAGTGAAATCTATAAAGAAAAACAAAGGGAGAGTTAAAATTTGAGAAATGGGTGTTGAGGTTAGAATTGAAAAAAAAATAATTTTAAATTTTTAAGTAATTTTTAGTGTTTAGATAATTTTTAGATAAAATAATAATTTTTTAGATAAAATAATAATTTTTTTATAGATTTTTCGTTACTTTAATTTTTATTATAATAACTATTTTTTCTTACAATGTTATCGAGTGTTGGATTTTTTTTTTAAATTAAATTTATGCTGCAATTACTAACATTTTATTTCATTTAATATTTAATAAATTAAAAAAATATAGAAATTTGGTGTCTATTTTTTTTTTTTCATTTTACTCCCTGAAATTATACAAAAATCACGTTCTATAGCCATTATTGAACCCCTTCCCTTCTTATCTCTATATATGAAAGCTCACCATGTTAATATTCCTATTTTCTCTTCAATAATATTACGCCCATAACCTCCAACAAAATATTATTTTCTCTTCAATGTTGTGATACATTCCAAATTTTCATCCATTGTATTTGTACATTCGTTATTTCTGTCGCCGCTCTTCTCCTCTCCTCAACAACTGTCTCTACTCAATTGCTCAGAAGTACCAAATGCATGACATACAGCCTCCTCCCTCCAGCGTTGCCTCCCTTGCACAACTCTCACACTACGTTTTGTCTATTTTTCTGTATTTTATGTACACTGTGAATAAACGTGTGTAAAGATTGATCTCCCTAAAAAGTGTTAGATTCATTTTCTTTTTAGTTTATACTGTAATAGTAACATTTTATTGTAAATACATAATATCTGAAGAAATTTACACTTTGGTTTTTTTATTCTCTTTTACATTGTTAAACTGAGATAATCTGATCGTTTGATTGACAATTTTAATTTTTGTTATAATAATTATTTTCTTCTATTATAATTTTAGCTTGGACAGCATAATAGTCTTCTCTTCTTCACCAAGCTTCGTTTTCGCCTCTCCTCTCCCCTTGTTGGAAATTTGTTTATTTTATGTTATTTTATTAATTTGTATATTGAAAATTTTATATGCATGTTAATTATGTTAAATTTATATTTAGATTGTGTTTTAATTTAACATATTTAGTTGAATTATGATAATTTTATTATAATTGTGTTGATTTTTTCAAAAAAAAAAAATTAAACCTTAATATATATGGCTACTTGCTAGTATCTGTCTCCCCCAAAAAGAAATTAAACAAAAACTTACGACGAAAATGCATTAAAAACGAGAGATAGGAGTGGGGCCCCCACATCATAGAGTTCTATTGCTATTTTTATTTGTGCATATTGCACAGCATCTTAATTTGACTTTATATTGAAGTCAATTTTTAATCAAAATAAAAATGAATAATTCTACACTATTAGATGTAATCTAATAGTGTATAATAATCAATTAATTTCATACCATCAAAAACATTGATAATAATGATTAATTGATTATTATAAATTACAAAATCTGTTTGGCTTAGCACTCAATATATAGGATTTGGATCCTCTAAAATTTGAATTTCACTTTAGAGAATAAAGTGTGATCTCTCACTATTGATTTTATAAGTGGGACCAATAATAAATATAAAAGAAAAACTATTCAAAAATAGAAGATCACACTTTACTCTTTACTCTCTAAAGTAAAATTTAAACTTCCGAAAATTGAAATTCTTATATATTGGCATATTGCGAGATTCTCAATTACTTTTTGAAACAAGGCTATTAACGGCTAACAAACCTCCGTCAACGACCAAATTGTGTCCACTAATATAAGCAGATTCATCAGAAGCAAGAAACAAAGCCGTTTGTGCAACATGAATTGGCTTCAACACAATCCCCTGCAAATTGGCACCAGCAACAACAGCACTTTCAACTTCGCTTGCTTCCATACCAAGAGCGTCACATGCCAAAGGAGTGGCCAAATAAGAAGGTGAAATCGAATTGACCCTAATCCCATAAGCTCCAAGCTCACCACACGTGGAACGCACAAGACCCAAAAGACCATGTTTGGATGTGTTATAACCATAAGGAGCTGAATCGCCACCAAGTGCAACCACAGAAGCTGTACTAGCAGTGCAAATTATGGAGCCACGTGTCTTTCGTTCCACCATGACACGTGCCGCGTATTTAATACACGCCGCTGCTCCACGAACATTCACAGCTATTGTGTTATCAAAGTCATTCAAATCCAAATCAAGTATTTTATAGAAAGAGCCTGCAATTCCAGCGTTACTGAACATGATATCTAGGCTTCCATATTTCTTGATAGCGAAAGCAACGGTTTCTTCAACTTGTTTCTCGTCTCTAACGTCGCAGTGATGGTAACTCACCTTGTCTACGCCAATGGAACTTGCAACTTGAAGCCCCAATTCATCGTTAACATCTGCTATAACAACAAATGCACCATTTTCCACAAATAACCTCGCTGCTTCTGCTCCTATTCCACTTGCTCCCCCGGTCACAATTGCAACCTTGCCTTCCAACCTAAAAATCAAGCAGATTTGCATCAAGGTATGATTAAGAAACTAAACTAAATCTACTATTAATTGGTCCAACATCACTTGTTCACATAATCCTCTCATATAACGTACTATTTTCTAAGTCACTAAGGAATAAAATTGGCAGTAAAACGCTGAAAGTAGTATAGCGGTGGCTTGATCAACTTGCTTCTGATAAAAATATGTGCAGTCATATTAAGAATTAATTAAGAATTACCTTTGCTTAGACATTGATATTAATATGACTTCGCTGCTTTGATGTGGAAACCTGGCTTACAATTGAGAAACTTTTGTTGACAGAGGCAAAAGCTGAAGGCGTCCTGCTAGTTATTTCATCAATACTCTGATTGAATAAAAGCCAGTGGCGATTAGAATTTGGGTACATAACAGTTTAGTTACTATTTGAATAGCTTCGCACGTTTTTGTTGAGAGTAATAATGTATTTTGTATTCATTCAAAATTCGATTATGAAATAATGACCACACAATTTCTATCCTTATTGGTGGACGGACATGTGGGGAAGAAAGGTCCATATTCCATCATGACTTGAGTGCGATTTTAGATCCAGTAAATTTTGGATCCAATAATTACACAATTTCAACCGTCATGACTTGAGTGCCATTTCTGAGAAGTTCGAGTCACTGAGGAAAGGAAAAAGTGAGGTAGTTGAGCAAAATCATACTTTAATTCTTGGCTGGATTGATAAATTGGTAAAATTCCGGAATTACTATCTGCCAATGCATTATCATTAAAAACGAAACAATTCAAACATATGTCAGCTGTTTATTTATTTATTTATTTTTATCAAGATTTTGTGCATCTCCATTTGGATCTTTTAATTTGTCATGCATCTGAACCACAATAATATGACTGGGTGTGCAGGGTTCATTACTAAATCAACTTGCCATAGCCAATGAGAGCCTGGGTGGAGGAACTGTTGTAGTGATGGCTGAGCGACACAAAGAAGAAATGGAGTTTGACATTGCAAAAATGGAGTTTGATTTCAAAGGAACGTCAGCCCACTGATTCTGGCTGATCTTAAAAAGGTATATGACTCTTGCATGCAATGCTGTGCCTGTGACATTTCTTTTCTATGTCATTTTTATCTCTTTTTTTTGGAAACCATCATTAAAAGATTGTGATTCATTTGCTAGCTTTATATTATAAATTGAAGCATGGTTATTAAAATTTTTGAATATTCTCTGTTGAATAATTGATTTGTTTTACTGGTATTGAACATCATGAACCAACTCAGGTTTCTCCAACTTGCTTTCAAAGTTCTCAGGATAAAGTTTGTCAATTGCTAGCTTCTCTACAAGGGTAATTCTTTGGTGGCCAAGGTTATAGTGACTAAGAGTGGCTAAATTTTGACTGACGAATGAACACATAATATGTGGAGAGTTGGGTGAAAGTTGTTAGTTAGAGTGATAGGCCTTATTGTTAGTGAGTAGCAGGGCAAAAGAGTAAATAGACTGACCAAAATTATGTGGGCCTTTGTTTTGAAGAAAAAAAATTCTGTTAGTATTTTTTAAGTGGATAATTCCAAAACTTTAATGGTTGGACTTTAGTATGAAAATCTATTATAATGTTAGATTAATAAAAGATCATGAACTATTAATAATGAAAGTAATAAAAAAAAAAGAATTAAATTATGTAATATTTATGTGAATTCTTACTATTAATGTATTTGTGGCATAAATTATATGAGAGTATAAATTTATAAAATGTTAAAATTTTATAAGAAAATAATTTTTTTGAATAAAAATAACTATTAAACAGTATTGTTGATATTATCATGGTTATTATTATTTTTGTTCTTGTTATTATTATTATTATTATTAATAAAAGAAAAATTTTTGAAAATTAGTAATTTTTAGTAGTTTTGTTTATATTTTGGTGAATATAAATATTAAATTATTTTTAACAGATAAATTTTATTAATTTATATATTCAAACTCTAAAAATTTTGAGTGCAAATGGTAATGATTCATGTGTATGTGCAAAACTTTAATAAACATATGTGTAAAGTGTATGTTTATTGTGTACAAAATTTCTATAAATATGAGTACAAATTATTATCGACTAAGCAGGGACGGAGCCAGGTAGGAGGAAAGGGGCAGTAGCTCCCCTAATTTTAATTTTTTTACTTGTAAATTATATGTAAATTTCAGTTTAGACCCCCTTAAAATTTTTATTTTAGTCTTATTTTATTGTGTAAATATTTTTTGCCCCCCTCTAATATTTCATATAGTTCCGCCTCTGCGACTAAGTGCTGACAAAAAATAATAATACTTGTTAGTCATATAACATTACTCTTATTAAAAATCTTCATAATAGTTTTATTAATAAGATTTGCTTTTTTACTTTGTGAATCCACTAAAACTGACATCCGTAAATCTTGAATTCATAATGTCATACCTTCTATAATTTACTTAAATAAACTAGTGAAAAATCAATTATACCAGATTGTCTTAAAACTGACTTCACTGTTAATTTTATTTTTTCTCTTAATATTTATATAAAACGTGGTCTTTGTATAAAATTTTAAAGAAACAAATATAAAATCTACAAAACCACATGAAGTAAATTTGTTAGTTTTTATCAACGTTTATGTTTTTTTAAGATATTAATTTGTTAATTTTTATTTAACTAAAAATTTTTTATTTTTTAATTTGTATATCCATGATTATACATATTATTCGTTAATTCCATGATATAAGTTTTAAAACTAAGGAAGAAATGGCATTGAGAAGCAGAAAACGTAAAAATATAAAACAAAAAGAGTCACTCGTGTTTTTTTAGGATATTCGTGTAAAATTACGGTAAAAAATATTTTAATCATAATAGTGTATAAAATATTTTTGTATTAGATTACCAAGGACGGATCTAGGATTTTTAATATGGACGGGTCGAAGTATAGACAAATTTTTTAACTTTTTTTTTAGATTTTTTCATTACATAAAAGTAATTTAGGAATAATATATAGTTATTGAATTGATTTTATCCAAATATAAAGAAAAAATCTTATAAATTATTTTTTATAATATCATTTTTGATATGACAATTACATAAAAGAGACAACATATCGATAATATATTATAAAATTATAATGGACCAAACATTTATAGTGTATTTAGTTACAAAAATTATTAATTAAAATTACTTGAAAAAAATCATAAATTATTAATTACTTAAAGGTATAATACTGTTATCAAATATAAGATACGAATATCAAAATAAAATGATAGCTAGAATTAAATAAGTTAAGATAAAAAAAAGTTTGGTAATTTTTTTTTAAAGAATGTAAAATTAAACGAAAAACTGAATATTTTTTTGCAAAAAATAACATCTAAGATACACAATATAATTATCAGAACATAATTCTATAAGTCATTACTAATATTTTATATAATAATATAAATGTTAAATATGTTATTATTAAAAGAACAAACAATTTTTCTTAAAAATAGATATAGAGATAAATATATAAAAACTAATTTGATAAGTATAAAAATTTGAGTGTATAATATTAAATTGGTTAAGTAAAAAATATTAGAGAGCTAAATAATTAAGATATAAATCTATTATATAATAAAAAATTAATACATATAAAGTTACTAAATTACATAATATTTTTTATTTCTTTAGACATATATCTCATATGTAGTCATAGTTCTTTAAAATTTTTGGATGGCTAAGACCACAACTGTCTCCTACATATTACAATAAAAGATAAAAATAGAATAAAAATGAATAAAAACTGAAATTCATATTTTGTATTTGACTGGAACTTAAATAAAATTGCATATCTACAAACATATATAAATTTAAACCATAATAAATTTCGTTTTCGAAAAAAGTAACCCATATATAACTTTCTAATCTGGTATTTCAATATAAATTTTTTATATTTTAAAAATTTTAAAATAACAAATAATTATAATAAAAAAAAATATAATTTAGTATTTATATTCACCAAAACATGAACAAAACTACTAAAAATTACTAATTTTCAAAAATTTCTCTTTTAATAATAATGATGATAATAATAATAATAATAATATCAATAATAACAAGAATAAAAATAATAATAACTATGGTAAAATCAACAATACTATTTAATAGTTATTTTTATTCAAAATAAAAATATTTTATTATAAAATTTTAATATTTTATAAATTTATATTCTCATATAATTCATGTCACAAATATATTAATAGTAAGAGCTTACATAAATATTACATGATTTAGTTCTTATTTTTTTTTAAATTACTCTTATCATTAATAGTTCATGATCTTTTATTAATCTAACATTATAATAGATTTTCACACTAAACCCCAACCATTACTGTTTTGGAATTAACTACTTAAAAAATACTAACAAATTTTTTTCTTCAAAAAAAAGCCCACATGATATATACATTATTTTGGTCAGTTTATTTACTTTTTTGTCCTGCAATAATCACTAACAATAGACCCATCACTCTAACTAACAACTTCCACCAAACTCTTCACATGTCATGTATTTATTAGTTAGTCAAAATTCAGTCACTTTTAGCCACTATAACTTTGGCCAACAAAGACCTACCTTTCTACAATAGCTTGTTTAACTTGGCTCATTTTTTTCTTTAATGTTTATTGAAAAGAAAAGAAGTCACAACCTCACAAAAGAACTTCTCAATTTTCCTGTTATTATTGCAGTTCTACAGAATGGAATTCGAAAATTCACTATAACTTTCAGTTTGGATACATGCAAAAGCCTGGTTCGTATATTCTTTGCTCAAAGAGGAACAACCAAGGTTGGTTGAAATTGTGTTTTGACTTCATGCTTATTTTTCTGTTCTACAATACATGTCTTAATCAGTAGTTTTGAGGCTTTGTATTTCTGATTACCCTAAGAGGGTAATATGGCGATGAATAATGTTTTGAACCAAGATTAGCTACCCTGATGCACATACTTGATTTCTATATAAATGCTATTATATATGAAATATCCAATTCCCAAGGTGCTAGTGCTTTCTTTGTTTTCACTTATAGCATCTTCTGCTTAAACATGTCTTGGTTTGGATAGGTACCTGGGATCACTGATCGTGGTCTGGTTCTAAGGAAAGTTAAGAAGGTTGCAATCATTGGAGGAGAATTAATGGGCTCTGGAATTCAAGCAGCAAAATGTACTAACTTTAGTTTTTTATTTCTTTTATTTTTCATGGGTCTTTATTATTATGTTTATACTGATTTTCCAATGCTATTATTATGTTTATTTCAATAGAAATCATCACTGATACTGTAGAACGTACACAATTATTGTCAAATTTCTTATTCACCGTTCATTTGACAGTTTCTGATATGTTGAATTAACAAACTTCCTCATTCAGCGTCAAGGAAACCCTCTGTTGCTGCCATTGATGGCCTGGCCTTGGGTGGGGTCTTAGAGGTTGCAATGGTATGCATTACTTAACCTTATGAGATGATGCTGGTATGCTACACTTTATGCTTCTTGTTTTACTTAACCTTGTCCAGTGATTTCAATTAATCTCTTTGACACTTCCTAACCTTGTTTTTCTTTTTTATTTTATCAAGGATTAAAATAATTTCACAGGTTGGTAAATTACTTGCGTATTTCAACTGTTTAATTTTCTTGTTTTCAGGTGGCCAATTTTTGTAATGATGAAGATGATGAAAGCTTTTGGAGTCGTTGGATTAAGCCCGATGCTATAGTCCAAGTAGAGGTTTGATCCTAGCAAATCCTAGTTCATATAATTTTCTTTTAAAGTACTTTTTTATTTATCTTCTTTAGTAGAATTTTATTTTTAAGAATAAAATATTTAATGCTTGAATAAATAATTTTAGTAGAATCTTATAGTAGTTAGGCCTATTATGGTGACTAGCTTAGTTTGTTGATATAAATGGTGCTATTATTACATGCAGGCATTATGGTCAAGTTTAAAGAAAATAGATATTGAAATTCAAACTTTTTTTTACATGAAAACTTAGAAATTATATAATATTCTCTATTATATATGATATGATTTTATAGTAATATTGATTATATATTAATATTTTTGAATATGTGAAAATTTTAAATTATTGAATGAATATAAATGGTTTTTGAGAAAAAATTAATATCGAACTCGAAATGCCATGCTATTATTACTTAATATTTATTTGGCGAAGGCATAGTCTTTTTTTTTTTAAAGGACTCATTGGCGCCAAGCGTGAGGGAATGCTAGACGTTTGGTAATTTCTCCTCCTACCAAAAGAAAAGAGACACATTTTATTGCAAATTAAAATGTGGCAGATATGAAAAAGTCATCCATCTGCGCAATCCAATCAATAGTTCAAGTCACACACTCCCATAATCCGTTTTTTCTTCGGAGAATCCCCGTCAACTATTCGTGTATTACATGTTCGAAATCCAGAAGCAGAAAGAAACTGATAGATTGCTTTTACTTTAGCCTAATTTACATTTTACTTATGCTTTTGCAGGTGGGAAGGAACTCAGCTTAACCACTGGAAATGCTGGTGGAAGATTGGCATGTGGTATGAAGAATTTTATGAACATTAGTAGTTCTATCCTTTTCAAATACATCAATCAATCCATTCCATCTGATTATGTGTCGTTTGATGCACTTTTAGCTTTGTTGTTGAAAGATGAAAAATTCTCAATATCTGTGATTAATTGCGTTTCTTTGGTAAAATCCCCATTGGTCCTTATCCGTAATCAATAATCATGGTACTACTAAATAACTGTTGAACAAACTAAGTTTCACTTGTAACCTAAGATTTTTTTTATACAGAGTAATTATTTTAGGGAAATTCTATGGTATGGTTAGTCGAGGATATCCATACGTCTGGATCTTACGTGGACTTGGTATGCTATGGACGCGCGTGCAATGGGGACCAGCAACGTTAATGTTGCTGAGCAGGCAGAATGGCTGATACAAGTAGTGGGGTGCAGCCTTTTGGAATGTTTTCCGGATGGGATTATTGAAGTAAAGACAGTTGGTTAATTTAATGATATAATTTACCTTTTTTGGGTGATGGGCCGAAAAAATGCCCAAGGATTGTTTTTTTTTATGAGTGCTTTGAGTTTGGATGTCCAATAGAGTTTAAAGAGGTCTTGGAACATTAGAACCACAAACCAAAAAAAAGGCTGAGTTCATCTGGTCTCTGTGCCAAAATATTTTCCTATAATAAAAAATATATTACATTTCTTGGGTGCCCGTCATGTTAGTTTCTATTTTTGTATTGTGTCTGATATATTCTATATTATAAGATACTAATTTGATGTTAAAATAAGAGAAAATTTTATTCTCCTTTCCTATGA
>NC_029790.2:9881431-9887782 GCF_000816755.2 Arachis ipaensis | reverse complement strand
AGAATAGATAAAATTAATATTAGTTAATACAAAAAATTTAAAATAAATTAAAGAAGAAGTTTTTTAAAAGTTAGAAGGAAGAGAAATGTACATTTATAAAATAAAATAAAAATATCATTTTATCATCTCACAGGGAAGAAGAATAAAATTTTCTCTTATTTTAACATCAAATTAGTATCCTATAATATAGAACATATCAGACACAATACAAAAATAGAAACTAACATTACGTTCACCCAAGAAATATAATATATTTTTTATTATAGGAAAATATTTTGGCACAGAGACCAGATGAACTCAGCTTTTTTTTTTGGTTTGTGGTTCTAATGTTCCAAGACCTCTTTAAACTCTATTGGACATCCAAACTCAAAAGCACTCATAAAAAAAACCAAACCCTGGGCATTTTTTTGGCCCATCACCCAAAAAAGGTAAATTATATCATTAAATTAACCAACTGTCTTTACTTCAATAATCCCATCCGAAAAGCATTTCAAAAGGCTGCACCCCACTACTTGTGTCAGCCATTCTGCCTGCTCAGCAACATTAACGTTGCTGGTCCCCTTGCACGCGTCCATAGCATACCAAGTCCACGTAAGATCTAGACGTATGGATATCTTCAACTAACCATACCATAGAATTTGCCATTATTTTAAAGATCAAGAAGAAAAAGTTGAAACAAAAGAGATAAAATGAGACTTATGATAGCTATTACAAGAAGGTTACAGTGTCAAGTAGTTTTAGTGTTGTTCTACTATTGTTGTCACCGCCACCTTCAATCTCTTTGGATGAGGACTATGATGATGATGAGGATGAAGATGACACTAACGAATATAGTTGATAGTTTTTAGTATGGTTGAATAATACACTGAGAATTATAGTTGATGTATCAATATACACTTTGTTTATGTTTTGAATTATATTGACTTACTTGTTTATTATAGTACTTTTTTTTTAGTTTAATAATACGATAAATTTGTTTATTTTTTAAAATATTATAAATGTTCGAATACAAGATAGATGAAAATTTGTATTTATTAAATTTATATTTATTTTGTATGAACACAGGTTTATTTTGCAATGGAAAAATCTAAAAAAAAAATTTGTTTTTGTCTGTATTCAGAGTTTGGAATGTTTTTCCAGGCTTCAATTATAGACAGAAAATCTGTCGAAAAATCTGATGCTAGTTACTGATGAAAAATCTGTTGTTAGTTACTGATGAAAAATCTGTTGAAAAATTTAACGCTAATTATCGACAAAAAATTTGTCAGAAAAATTAACGTTTTTAGCAAAATAGAGGGGACGATTATCGAAAAAAATTTGTCGGTAATGAAAAAAAATCTGTTGGTAAATAATTTTCGATGAAATTTTTATAAAAGAATAAAATTCGTCCATAATTTTATCAGTAACCAAAATTTGTCTGTAATAAAGATTAAACCTATCTGTAAATCTATTTATAATAAGCAATTTTCTAGTCGTGTGTTTCTCATTTTTTTTATATATGAAAACTAATCATGTTAAATTGTTGATAATCTTATCTTGCTATCGGTTAAGTAATATTACGCTCAGAACCTCCAACAAAATATTATTTTCTCTGTACATTCCAATTTTTTATCTATTGAACTATATTCGTTAATTCTGCTATCGTCCTTCCTCTTCTCAACCTCTACTCAATTGTTAAAAAATATCAAATGCACGACATACAACCTCCTCCCTCCAATATTGCCTCTCTTGCGCCACTCATACTAGACTTTGCTCTTCTGCACTGCATGTGTATACTGTGAATATACGTATATAAAGATTCTCCCTAAAGAGTGTTGGATACTTTTTTATTTAATTTATGCTGCAATAGTAATTTCTCCTCTCTTCGCCAAACTTCATCTTCACCTCTCCTTTTTTTTCTTGTTGAAAACTTATTTATTTCATTGATTTGTATGTTAAAAATTTTATGTGCATGTTAATTATGTTAAATCTGTGTTTAAATTGTGTTTTACTTTAATACATTTGATTGAATTGTGTTAGATTTTATTATGAATGCATTAATTTTTTTTTTAAAAAAAAAAGAAAAATTAAACATTAATATCAGTGAATACTCACGAATATCATATCTTTTGTAAAAAAAAATGAAAATTTAAAATAAAATCACTATTTTTAATATAAAATATATATTAAAATATAAAACACATATTAAAAATAAGTTAAATAATTTATAGATACACAATGATTAATTTTAGTGAGTGATCTTGATATATATATTTTACGAGATTTTCATTTACTTTTTGAAACAGGGCAATTAACGGCTAACAAACCTCCGTCAATGACCAAATTGTGTCCACTAATATAAGCCGATTCATTAGAAGCAAGAAACAAAGCCGTTTGTGCAACATGAATCGGCTTCAACACAATCCCCTGCAAATTGGCACCAGCAACACCAGCACTTTCAACTTCGCTTGCTTCCATACCAAGAGCTTCACATGCCAAAGGTGTGGCCATAACATAAGGTGAAATCGGATTGACCCTAATCCCATAAGCTCCAAGCTCACCACACGCGGAACGCACAAGACCCACAAGGCCATGTTTGGATGTGTTATAACCATGACCTGCTGAATCGCCACCAAGTGCAACCATAGAAGCTACACTAGCAGTGCAAATTATGGAGCCACGTGTCTTTCTTTCCACCATGACACGTGCCGCATGTTTAATACACGCCGCTGCTCCACGAACATTCACAGCTACTGTGTTATCAAAGTCATTCAAATCCAAATCAAGTATGTTACAGAGAGAGCCCATAACTCCAGCGTTGCTGAACATGATGTCTAAGCTTCCGTACTTATCCATGGCGAAAGCAACGGTTTTCTCAACTTGTTTCTCGTCTCTAACGTCGCAGTGATGGTAACTCACCTTGTCTACGCCAATGGAACTTGCAACTTGAAGCCCCAATTCATCGTTAACATCTGCTATAACAACAAGTGCACCGTTTTCCACAAATAACCTCGCTGCTTCTGCTCCTATTCCACTTGCTCCCCCGGTCACAATTGCAACCTTGCCTTCCAACCTAAAAATCAAAGCAGATTTGCATCAAGGTATGATTAAGAAGCTAAAATTAAATCTACTAATTAATTGGTCCAATTAACATCACTCATTCACATAATCCACTCATATAACATACTATTTTCTAGTCACTAAGGAATAAAATTGGCAGTAAAACGCTGAAACTAGTATAGCGGTGGCTTGATCAACTTGCTTCTAATAAAAATATGTGCAGTCATATATATTAAGAATTACCTTTGCTTAGACGACATTGATATTAATATGGCTTCGCTGCTTTGATGTGCAAACCTGGCTTACAATTGAGAAACTCTTGTTGACAGAAGCAAAAGTTGAAGGCGTCCTGCTAGTTATTTCATCAATACTCTGATTAAATAAAAGCCAGTGGTGATTAGAATTTGGGTACAGAAGAGTTTAGGTACTACTTGAATAGCTTCGCACGTGTTTGTTGGGAGTAATAATAATATATTTTGTATTTATTGAAAATTCAATTCTGAAATAATGACCACACAATTTCCATCCTTATTGGTGGACGGGCATGAGTGGAAGAAAGGTCCATCTTCCATCATGACTTGATTGCGATTTTAGATCCAATAATTACAAAATTTCAACAGTCACTTGTTTTGCAAGCCAATCCTCTGATCCATTCATTGCCTTTCATGTTAGTAAATTCAGATGGAATTAAATGAATGATGTAGAGTAAAAATATTTATTTGCTTTCAGAAAAAAAAGAAAAAACTTAGCATTTCGTAGTACCTCTTTCTCAATCAAAGGCATGCATGGGACAACTGAATTCAACAAACACAATGTGAAACAATCATACAACATATGGGAGATCAGAACAATATGATCTCAATTTATTTCATGATCTATTTTTCTGGTGATATATATCTGTATCGATATATTACTTTATTGTGGCAATCACACAACGCACAACTATAATCATAATACAATAATACTGAAACATCAACACACACTGCGATCTTATCTGATCTTTCATTTAATTTGCTTAGTTTTTTGCAGCTTCTTCTTTTAGGATGAATCCAAAAGTTTTATTAACGCCCAAGAAACCTCCATCAACGACCATGTCGTGTCCACTGATATAAGCAGATTCATCAGAAGCAAGAAACAAAGCCGCTTGAGCAATATGGATCGGCTTCAACACAATCCCCTTCAAATTTGCACCAGCAACAGCAATCTCTTCAACTTCACTAGCATCCAGATTCAGAACTCTAGTTGCGAGTGGGGTAGCTATAAGATAGGGTGAAATTGAATTAACCCTAATCCCAAATTCTCCAAGGTCACCACAAGTTGAACGCACAAGCCCCAAAATACCACTCTTGGATGCAACGTAACCCTTACCATCAAAACCTCCAACAGAAACCGTTGCAACCGTACTCGCGGTGCATATTATGGAGCCACGTGTCTTTCTTGCAACCATGACACGTGCAGCGTGCTTTATGCACACTGCATATCCACGCAGATTAACTGCAATCGTGTTGTCAAAATCATTCAAATCCATATCAAGGACGTTACTTTGAGAACCTGCAACTCCGGCGTTGCTGAACATGATGTCTAGGCCACCGTATTTTTCTACGGTGAAAGCAACGGTTTCTTCAACTTGTTTCTCGTCTCTAACGTCGCAGTGGCGGTAACTCACCTTGTCTGTACCAATGGAAGTTGCAACCTGTTTACCGAGGTCATCTTGAATATCTGCTATAACCACGCATGCTCCGTGTTTGGCAAATAGCTTCACTGTTTCTGCTCCGATTCCACTCGCTCCACCGGTCACAATTGCCACCTTTCCTTCCAACCTAAAAATCATACCAAGTTGAATAATTATATGTACAAAGATAAATGTTTCTAGCTAGGAGCATTTTTTTGTGTGCTCACTTGAACTACTTGAACACTAACATATTTTAGGACAATAAGTTATCATTTGTTATGTGAACAAGTATATAGAAAAACGAAAATATTTGGTAACAATTTAGTCAAAATTAATTAAAAATTATTTTATTTAATATTCATTAATTACTTCAGTAATTCATAAATATTAAATAAGATAAATTCTAGTTGTTTTTTATTTTCTTAGCAGTATCAATAAAAAAATAAGTTATCATTTGTTAATTGTTTCCCTTATTCAAACATAACTAAGTTACATTATGAGGATTCTTAACATGAGGGATAATATCAATCACAAACAATATTAATGGATAATATCAGATGACTACTAGAAAACAAAGAACACCTTCAAACTTTGTCAAACTAAATACCAGTCTACATGATTCAGAATGGATGTATAAAGCATAAAATATGATAGAGAAGATATTTTGGAAGAAATATATGTTGAACATCATTGGTTACCTTTGCATAGACATTGCTAATGATATGGCTACTCTTTTCTTCTTTGATGTGCAATGCTACCTTCGCTCTTACAATTGGGATACTTTAGTTCTTTAGTTGGCTTGTGTGGATTATTATTGTGGAGTCACCAAAATTTATAGGGAACACTTGGCGCCGCAACCAAGCTAAAATTAGGAATAGAATTCTCTCAATTTTTTTTATTCGCAGCTTTTTTATTATAAAATATAATTTTTATTATTTAATATTTTTTTTATATATTTTCTGTCTCACTTAAAAAGTATACGATAAAAAAATACATTTTATAAAAAAATTAAAAAATTAAAAAAATCCATTCCCTTAAATTAAAGTAAAAACTCAGGTGTATTTAATTTTATGTGAAGTTGATAACTGAAAATTATTAAATAAAAATTTAGTTAAATTATTCAAATTATTTAACCACTCACAACTATCAACTACACGTAAAGTTGAGTGCACTTAAATTTTCACCGTAAATTAAACCATTCTCGTTATTTCATTGTGTGGAGAAAATCATGCCAACAGTGATTAGCTTTAGTAAGAGAATTCATTCATATTATTATTGACTATTCACTAGTACCTATTTAAAGAAAGGAAAGCATTACACGTTTATTAAATTAAAAATGTGTTCTGCACCTTTCCTCTTACAGGCTGAATTTATGAACATATTAGATTACTTGTCGGCATCATGGATTATTGGATTTCTTCATTTATAGATTTTACATACAATTTTAAGAGAGGTTATTGTCATACTTATTCTCACACTTTATTAATTTAATTTAATTTTTTCTATTATCCTTTCTTCACAACTCTACGAGTTATAACTACCTTCTTGTTTTTATTTGTCTATTTCGTTTTATATTATTGTGAAGCTAATATATATTATAGGGAGATGTATTTAATCTAATTATTATTAAAAATAAAATA